>NW_015090916.1:1773382-1874424 GCF_001431845.1 Calidris pugnax | reverse complement strand
GCTGTTTTGCTGTGTAGGCCTCAGAGAATTAAGAGCAAATTTCTGGGTGGGATCACTTGGCCCATGTGGTCAGAACAGAGCATCACTCAGTACCCGAGCTGATTATATATCCCACAAGACCATTCCCCTTATGCTTTCTTTCAGCTTTGTCTTTCTTCTTTAATTAAACAGGAACATATGCTGAATGTCCATACTGTAACGGCAAGAAACAAAGTTCGTGGCCTGGGTAGAAGCTGTCAACTTTGACAGTGGACAACCCCTAAGTTGCAGGCTTTGTTCAGCAGTCCAGTTTAAATAATCTCCATCGGCAGCCAGTCTCAGCAGGGAGAGGGACAGCTGGGGGACCGAGTGCCATTTGTAGTGGAATGACACCACCACATTGCTTAGCCATGCATCACTGGAGCTTTTTATTGCAAGCAAAGCTGTCAACACTAAGCCAGAAGTGTTAGTAAGGCCCTGTAATCACCAACATCACTCCACAAGACCTTTCCCTTGCCCTTTGCAGCTCTCCCAGCCCTGACCTGCAGCTCAGTATATGGATAAGAGTCTGTCATCCATTTTGGGCAGCTGCTATGAAGCAGACCCTAGATGCTGGGCTCCATAATTGATTTATTTCTCCTCAGCATGTCTCATGGAGGCTCACAGTGAAGTCTTAGGTTGTGAGGAGAATCTGCTGGCCCTCTTGACAACTGACATGATGGAGAAAATTGCCATGTCACCACGTATTAGGGACAGCATATTTCCTAACTACTAGTGAAGACTGAGACTAAGCCTGAGAAGGTCCTAGCTGATCACCAGAGAAGCTGGGATTCACCTGGAGCTGGTCACCCTGGGCTGGGTGGTGAATGTTTGAACAGATATGCTCTGCACCCAGGGGAGTCTACTGGGGCGTGTGGGGTATTATGGCATGTTTTCATGCTTGACCTATTCTTCACCTCTCTCTTTGCCAAGAGACACAAGGAACAATGTGCTCCTTTCTAAGAGAGGATGCCTTGATATTTCTGGCTGCTTCACAAGGGATGAGATCACAGAGGGAACTCATAGAAAACAATTCCTTTTTTTCCTAATTAGAAAGTGTCACCATCTCTCACCCCAACTAGACATTCCTCTAGGTCTGTTCTCTCTCTTTATGAGGTCCAGTGCACCCACCACTACCTCCTTCCATTACCTCAGACTTCTAATGCCTCCGTATGTTCTTTTCTCTATTAGACATCAAGTACTTTGAAGATGGGGGAGGGCAGGGAGTGAATATAGCACATTGAAGTGTGCATCTCAATTAGGTCTAGGAAGCATTCCCATAACATTATATTAACGTTCCACCTGACTGGTACCATAGGCAGTTGCAACAATGATTACTCATGGAACAGAAATCTATTTTGACAGTTTTTGATTACCGTATTTACTTATATTAAATGTTTTCCTGGGAGCCTGTGGCAAAGTTAGTATCTGTCCTAAGAAAAAGAAAGCTTCTGTCATCAAAACTGTCTGTACCTCAGCTATGTGCTTGAACATCCAGATAACTCCTCCACAGCTCCCGTTGTTTAGGGAGGTAGAGGGAATATGCCTGCTGCTGAATTTTGTTGGAAATGTCCATTGTTCTTCAAAGGTAGTTTAACATGGATGTTTAATTGCAAACCCCAGAACTTCCATTAAGGGCAGTATGGCAATGGTACACAGACAAGGGAGAAAAGAGAAGACCTGGGATGATTAGCAGGAAGGGACAAATGTGCAGGAGTTCTTACAAGCATCTGGTCCCCTCTGTTCTTAGCTGCTCACAGACTACAGAGACAACAATGATCAGCAGGACCAATGAAGGCTGCAGAGACCCTCAGCAAAGGGGCAGCTGGAAAATGTTTACACTATCAAAAGACAGCTGTCACGGACATACCTGGTTTTGCTTTCCCTTCCCTTTATATCTTCTCTCTTTAGCTTGTGACACAGAACCCTCCAGGACAATGTGGCCAGTTTTCTTGTTCTTACGGGCCCAGCCTGCAGGAAGGAATAATCACCATCAACAGACCAAACAGATTTAAAAGAATCTTTAGTGTCTGGAAGCGACACTAGCAATCTTTACCATTAGCAAAGGATGACTCCTCTAGGAAGACCGGCAGCAGACTAAGTGCTGACAGTCAGACACTATAACTGCAGTGAAGAGGAAGCTTTAAAAATACCCATTGCCCTGGGAAGAAACATTTGCATAAATATTTTACTTCTAGCTGATATCACATCTCCCCAAATCCAGCCCTGCCTGGGAAATGAAATGAGCTTTTTTGCATGCTATGCACAGCCAAGGTAACGGGAGATTTTCTGCTCTAAATAGAGATAGTAGAATCATACTCGGCAGGCGAAAAATTGCCTCTCACTCTCCTATAGCCAGTTTCACTGTCACAATTCTTAAACAGGGAGGGTGTGTTTTTATAGAGAAATGATATCTCTCACCAGAAAAGTGTGACAGTGCTTTAAATATCAGGCCTAGAAACTCATATGGAACAGGACTGCAATACAACATATTAAACTCAGGTTAATATTAAGCAGAAGTAACCAATGCAACAAACTCTAGCACTGTATTTTTCCTCAGAACATTCTTTTCTCAGCTTTATTTTTTTTTTCCTTTAGTTCAGTTTGAATCCTTTGAAAACAGCTTAGATGACTGCAGATGGTTTTTTGCAGACAAAAGAAATGATGTACTTGGATTTTACGTGTACAACTGACAGAGTATATTGCCCTGTTGATACAGGTATAGTTCTAAAAGTCTTCCAGATAATGGTGTTTTTTGAAAGAGCCATTATGAAATTTGTCATTCCTATTACATATTTGTTGGAGTTTCAGTTCTTCTCTCCTTTCTAAGTGTTTTTGGTTTTTTTTTTTTTGTGGGATTTTAGCCATTTCAAAATTTCTGTTTTAAATTTCAATGTGGTTTTAATTAAAATGAAAATGTTAATGGCATACAAATGTTAATACAGACAACAGCAATAACACTCCCAGTGACTCACCTAAAGAAATTGAGTGCATTAGGTTGCAGGTTTTACACTGAAATATGCTGTATGTGGTGTTCTCCTGTTTTATTTCTTCAGCTCTGGCTGTCATTCACAACCTTGGAATAGACTGGACTGAATGTTATGCTCACAGAGAAACTTTGGTTGTCAAAGGCTGTTATCTGAGAGGAAAACAGGCAATAAATGGGAGTTCTGCATCACCATGTTAAATTGCTCAGTGATGTATATATATGACAATGGAAATATAAGGAAATTGTAATCAATATGCTAACATACCTACTGTCATTTGAGGCTGCTCAGACTGGGTTTATGTCTTTTGCTAGAGTCGCTCTGAATTCTTCTCTTATTGCAAGAGTATAATCACTAGGCATCAATAACACATTAATATATTCCTGTGTACAAAGCAGCTCTTAACAATTACCCCAGACCTTAATTTGCAACAGCTCAATTACCCTAGCAGCTCATTGACATTGTTAAGGTTAATAACTCAGTGATTCGTAAGACAGGACACGTTGCAAATCAAATTGATCATAGTAATTGTTGCATCGAACCATATGAACAACAGGCAATGTGTTATTTAACAACACTGAAGTAACAACTTTTCCCAACACTCAAATCTCCTGGGAGAACTGCACGGATCTGTAGCATACTGCTATAAGTAGGTACTATTACAGTGAAATTCAAGCAGCTTTCAATGTGACAGCCTTTCCTACATCATGAGGAATTTCGCAGTCTAGCTCCTGTCTGTGTGCAGGAAGAAACAGATTCTGAATCTCGATTTTATTCTCTCAGGGAAGTAAAATCTAGACCCCTAAGTCTATGTATTTGAGACCCATTTCCTATGCTGTAATTACAAATCTTAACACAGACAGATACTGACGGTGGGCTAGTAAGAAATGGCAATTTTTCTTACCCCGACCCTGGTTGTCTGTCTTATGGCCCTTCTGAATGAATTCCTTGGTGGGAAACATCTCACAGATTATCAGTGGAGTTACCTTAGCAGTGGCTTGACCCTTTGCTCTGAACGTGACTTTAAACATTTACACTTTTCCTTTGCAGAGCTGGAGTGAGATAGGACTGCTCTTTTTTCTCATCATCATCATCACTGAGTAAAAGAGTAATGGTTTTATGTATGTGCTGAAGTGACTTCTCAAATGAATCTTAATCACATGGGCTAATTAGAGCCTGTGTTTGTTAATCAGATGTGAATAGCAGTCTGATTTCTCTATTTAGATAAATGTCGGCTAGAAAACCTCTTGGCAGATGGGCAAATGTTTGCTACCCACCAGTCTAAGTGGGCATTTTAACATGTTGCAAACATAATTTCATATCTAATTAGGGAAAGATGAAAACAGCAATTCTAGTGTCCACCATAGGATCCCAGATATTTTCCTAAGCATTATGGGAGGCAGTGAAGTATTATATATTAGGCTCTGCATTTGGTATTCCTGGTTCCTCCTTAGACTAGGTGTCATGAATTGTGCTAAGCTGATGCACGTGACCGCCCAGCTCGCTCTCTCCCATAAAGTAAATGAGAGTGAGATTTCTTTGTTTCAGTGCAACCCAGCCTAGTCCTCTCTCAGGCTGATAAGAACCAAGTTAAATATACCTAAAGCTTTGAGAGAGTGGCTGCAAATGGGAGGCTGCAGCTGATCTTGTGTCTACGCATACTTTTATGCAGGTTTATAATGTCCTCGAGTTCTTAAAATAAGAAGACAGGCGCATTATCCTTAAAAGGTCCTCAAGGCTCTGTTCCTAGCAGAGAAGACAAATGAAAGTCCTTTCTCTTCTGCAAAGCTTTCCCTTCCTTACGGATCTTATCTGGTGTGGTGGGTTTACTCTGGCTGGATGACTTCCCACTGGGTCCTATGATCAACAGCATTGGCAGCTGAAACTAGAATGAGATTTTGAGTATGTTTGGGTTCCCGTGCCACTATCAAGAATTACCCTGAAGAGTACTTAAATATCTCTCTTAATAATCACACTAAGTTGCCTGCTACTGATATTTGTAGCAGTTCCTTTGCCAACAGAAGTGCCAAGTATCCCGATTTTATCATGCATACGTCTGGATTACAAATAGGTCTTATTAACTGCTCAGAACTGACACATCTATTAGAATAAAGGGGCTCATTTCTTTGCAGGCAGTAGAAAAGTCTTCCTGTTACGCTAATGAATACAGGCATTTACATAAATGTAATCAGATGTTGGGTCTTACTGCAGATGTAGTCCGGCATTATATTACTTTGCTCTTGGGGGCTTGAAAGACCTGCTCCTGTAGTGAGGCTGCAAGGGCAATCTAGAAAATAGTTACCAAATGTTTGACCTGGACAGGGACTGTGAAAGAAAAAGGTGAGAGACTGTCCTTCCAGCAATCAATCTCAGCTTTTGCAGGGGAATGGCTTGTAGAGACATCATACCTTTTGTAGACATATCATACCTTTTGTATTCTATTGCATTATATGTTGTATACATTACATATTGTATTACAGATAAGAAAAGGTAATTTTCTCAGTTTTGTCTGAAAGAGCTCTGGTTGTGCTGGACTATTCCTTTTGATAAATAATGTACTGTTTAGTATTACAGTACATTTGTACTGTACATTTGTACATTTGTAAAATATGCAAATGCAGCACCCCAAAAAACATGTAGCATCTGTCAGGCTCTGTCACTGTGTGTGCAGGAGAAAATAGGAGGGGAAAGTTCAAGCTTTACATAACCATTTTTGCTGTCATGGCCACTAACCACTCCCCCTTCAACTAATAAAGAAACCAAGAGAACATTCTGCAAATTTGAGGAGAGAAGCCGCTTAAGTGCTAGAAGGACTTGTGATGACCATGTTCTTCTGTATGACATGGAAGGATTTTGTCTTGGAGAACTCTGCATCAGGCTGAACTGAAGCAGGTTTTTTTACAGGGCAGAAAGGGATGGAGTTTCTGCAGTCTCCCTTCTTCAGCTGATTTATAGCTGTCAGTGCTAGAAAGCTGCAGCTTCTTTCCTAGCTGCAGCAGTATTCATGGCAAACATATATCCCTGCCCAGTGTTGCTGCTTCCCTCCTATTTCACTGTGTGCTTTACCCTTCAACAGTACTGAATTTGCTTTTGGAGGGCAGAAAAGTGCTGCCTTCCCTTTTAACACGTGCAAATGCTCAGCAGATGTCTGCTTCCCTGTGTGAAGCCTTACTTGGACCAAAAACTGGGATACATTGCACTTTAATAAGGGGAAGCTCATTTAGTTTGAGATGCATATAGTTGGCAGGTGAAGTCAAGGTATACTTTCAAGACAAAAACAGATGCACCCTTCATGCAGACTGAACCTTAAGCCACAACTCCCACATTGCTTAGCTTCAGATCCCATCTGGACTTCTGGCTTGAAGCATTGCTAATGAGTCCAACCCTTTCCCTCCCGCTCTTCCCTCCCTTGCTTGCTGAGGAGGGGCTTGGAACACAGGGCTGTGAATGCAAGGGCTTATGCAAAGTGTATGCAGTTCTTCAGGCAAAACAGTCTGAAAGCTATTATTTATTCAGTTGAATAACACTTTTCATACATTTCTAAATGCTTTAGAGGCAAGATGTCGCTACGGGTTCACTAGCTAGAGATTCTTCATGCATTTTCAAACCATTTATTCCTAACTACAGTTTATAAAACTCTCTTAAAAGTTAAAAAACGAGATCTGGTTCCTCCTTGCTTCCTCTTACCCTTCACCATGCAAGCAGCTGACCTGGTATTGCTGGTTTGCTACTGTAGGATTGCACACAAAGTCTGAGGTACTGGGATTGATTACATTACTTTGGGAGAGGGAATATTGGTATGGTAATATTTTCTTACTCTTGTTTACTGGGTAAGGAAACCCGCAGGACAGAGTCTGATAACACTGTGTATGTCACATAAGTGCCAGTAATCCCAACTGAGATCAGGCAGACAAGGCCACATGAGTATTCATGCAGGACTGCAGCCAAGGTGAAGTGAAGCTTCTTTATCAGCTTCATTGTGTGTTACAGCCTCCCTGTACACCCCAGCTTGTCATGTTCCAGCTACAGCTCTTTCTTTAGACAGAGATACCTTCCTGGTATGGATGTGTACTGCGCTAACCATCCTGACCAACCACCAGGGACTTAGGTCTCTTGGAGGAGAAATGGTGCTTACAAGAACCAAGCACCAAGAAATATCATTAGCAGTACAAAGACAGTATGAATAATGAGAACAAATTATACCGCTTTCTGGAGCTGGAGAACCACGTTTCTACTACGTTATCTTTCTAGGCTCAGTGTTGGTCATGCCTAATATTTCCACCTGCCTCCCCAAAAGTAGCATGGCTACAGACCTCTTGCTTCCCTTCAACTCACTGGGAGGTTTTCTAATTAACATGTTTCTTTCCACATTGGTGCCTTTCCCTGGTATTGTTAATTTTTTGTAGATATTAAATTCCCACCTTTATCCTCTTGGGGAGTGTTTAACCAACGGGCTCTGATAACAGCAGTCTGGCCTGCTTATCTAGAGGTTTTTTTTTCTCTGCAGCTCTGTCTTTTAGATTCTAGGAACTTACCTTCCTCTTTGCCTTGTGCCTAAAAATAGCTAAATATAACTCACAGAGCAGAAACAGACTCTGCCAGTTGCTACTAGAAACTCTCTGGCATCTAAAAGAGCAGCCAGTGGCTTCATCGAGGGTATTGGCTCACAATCATGCCTCTGAAGGTGCCCCTGCCTGCCTGATGGATTACCTTCAATTCATGGTTGTGTTTGAGCATTAGAATCCTCTGCCTCTGCTCCCAAAGCAAAGCTAAGAGGGTGAATGTGTCGACACCATGCTTCCGTATGTTGGAAAATAGTGTAAGAAAACTCATTTCAAGGTGGAAGAGGAAGGTGATCTAATTTTTATACAAAATCTCTAAGCACATTGATCCACTCGCTTGCACAACCTCATACTTTTAAAGCAAAATATATGTGTCCAAGTGGTCTGGGAAGGATCATTTGTGTGTAGCATAGAGGTTGGGAGGCAGGCTGCTAAATCCCTGCTGTGCCTCCTGTGTTTCTCTTCGCTGGTGATGGCAGACTAATTTTTGGATGGGTTTTATAGCCTTTTGCAATAGTTTGTCTTCACATTGGGCTAATGTGAAAAAGCAGCTGCATTTGTGGTACATTGCAGCCTTTTTTGCCCTCTTTCTGTGGTCCAAGTGCAAGGTCTGCTGCTGGCAGTCATCTGTGCTGTTGCCTTAGCAGGGTAAAGATTTTCAGGGCTTTTTGTCTGAATGGAAACAGCATCCTTGGTTATTAATGCAGGTTGTTGTTTAGACCCTCACACATACACCTCAACTTGGACTTAGTTCATAGAATCATAGAATCATATGGGGTTGGAAAGGATCTCTGGAGATCATCAAGTCCAACCCCCCCACTGGAGCCGGTCTGCGTTGCACAGGAACTTGTCCAAGTGGGTTTTGAATGTCTCCAGAGAAGGAGATCCCACCACCTCTCTGGGCAGCCTGTTTCAGTGCTCTACCACTCTCACAGTAAAGAAGTTCCTCCTCATGTTTAGGTGGAACTTCTTATACTCAAGTTTGTGTCCATTTCCTCTTGTCCTTTCACTGGGCACCACTGAGAAAAGACCAGCCCCGTCCTCCTGACACCCTCCCTTTAATTATTTGTACACATTAATTAGATCTCCCCCAAGCCTTCTCTTCTCAAGACTAAAAAGACCAAAGTCCCTCAGCCTCTCCTAGTAGGAGAGATGCTCCAGGCCCTTAATCATCTTTGTGGCCCATACCCATCTTAGTACTTCCGCTATGCTCCCTGCACATATACCACACCAAATCCTTAAGCCTGAACTGACACCTGCCAGGAACACAAATCAAAGGGAACAGGCGTGCAGAAAACTGGCTGTTGCCACTTCCAATTTTTCCATGAAGAAAAATGCTGCTCCAGGAGAATGACGTAGCTATCTGCTTGTGCATAGAAGGCAGAGCTTGTAGAGCCTGCTGTCTCCCTGGGATGTGAAAGAAGATGCAGCTCGTAACCCAGTTTGTCCAGTATGCCAAAGGCTTCTCCCAACAACTCATACCAATTAGAGATACCGTTAAGGCCTGCTGCTGCTTTCATTACTTGCCATTACACTTCCAACACGTGTAAGCCAGCTTCAATGTTAGCAGTGCTCCCAATTACCCTATCATACCCCCCGCTCAGGTTCTGCTAATGAGTCTTATTACCAAGTAGTCCCCTGATGAAGGTTTTCTGACAGCAAACCCTTCTGCAGCCAACCCCTTACAATGACCACAATGGAGGTCTTAGGGGCCTTAGTGGCTCTATTTCAGAAATAGCTTGCTGTGATGCTCTCTTTTTGCTATTTTGTTTTCTTTTTCCATGTGAAACTTTCTTTCTGTTCTGCATTCGTACAGCAGTCAGGACAATCAAGCAGTGGCCTGTAATGCAGGTTTTGTCATAGTCCAGATGTTAAACAGTAGCTAGCTCTCCTTCTTTCCTAGAGATAGCCTATTTTCCCAAAAGCAAGCAAAAGCCTTCTTACTATATTCTGCTTAGCGCTAGTCTTCAGCACCCTACAGATGTCTTTGAGTTGCTTTTCATAGCTGTGGGGATGGCCTCAGGAGAAAACTGTTTGCTTTTAGGTGCTTGAGATCACTAGCATTGGGAATGTCCATCACTATATATTTTTGACTGTAAATACTTGCTCTGATTAGCTGATAGTGCATCTGCAGCCTTCTCTGCAAGTTGCTGCTGGGAAGGACAGGCTGTGGTGCTGTCTCTGTCCTCTCACCAGGACAGCACCTGTTTTCTCTTGCTCTGGTGAGAACTGTGGAGTTTAACCATACCTTGTCTCCGAGATGTTGAGGAGTTTTATTTATCAGCTCTGTCCTATGTTGTTTTTTATGTCCTAGGGAACTCATGAGAATTTTTCACAAAAGAATTTGAGAGGTTGCTTTCTCAACCAATGTGTTTTCATACTGCATGCTTCAATTTAACTTTTCCCCAGATGTAACTTTTCCTCTTTTTGCAATCTTCATTGAAGGCTGGTGTCACAGACTACATCTCTCATATGTGTCACAGATTTCAATGCACTTTGTGAAAAAGATGAGTAGCTCTTTTCCAATGGTGCAATTAGGCACAGAGCAGCAAGGTGATTAACTCCTCATTTCCCTTCCCTCCACCCCTTGTAGCGAATCCAGGTCTTTAGTGTTCCTATTCAAGCTCGGTCTAGGATGCCTGGAGTAAGTTAAAGAAGCATTGTTGAAGACCTTTTACCTCCAAATTACGCATTGTCCTTTCCTTACCGTCAAAAAACCAAAAAGAGTATCAGAGTCAGAAATATCCTTGTACCTGAAACTTACAGCCTCGTTGGAAAGTCTCCAGGAATTTTTATTTAAAAGTGATGACAGCCTGGAGACTTTTTATTTGTTGGGAACTTTTCTTTTTCTGCTAAGTAGCAGCTGGGTGTGTGTGCGCGCGTGTGCTATGAAGAAGGGAGGAGGACTGTATTTCCTATTTGGCCCATGATTATTATTGGGGGATGGGATAGGACTCACAGAAAACAGAAAAGGAATTGCTAAAAGGAAAGGAATCCTCGTCTATGACTCGAAGGCTTCTTGCCCTCAAGCAGACTTGGGATCTTCCAGCTGCTGGCCTCCAGGGACGGCTCTGCAAGCAGGAGCTGAAAAGTGTTGCTGGAGAGATGCCAAAGAGGTGGTGCTTTGGACAGTGGTAAATAGAGGCTGTCAGCTCCCAAATCCCCTATCGGTCTCCACTGCTAAGTGGATTGCCAGAGAAATAAATCAGAGGAAGGGAAATTCTTTGAGAAAGAAAAAGGAGGATTTAATGTACTTGAACTATCACAGAAAAATAGTGCAAAGCAGTGCTGTGAGGAAGGGTTGCTGGAGGAAAGTCTACTCTTAGTCTGCTCTTTAAATGTTGTCAATTACTGAAGTACCTTGTAGGTGAGAATGGGGTATCAACCCAAGCTGTGACTTTCAGAATGTGTATATTTGTTTTAGGGAAGAGGAGAGGAAACTTTCTCCAAAGACCTCCTACAGGGAAGTCTATTTACTGTATGTCAAACCTGTACTCGGTAGGGCCCTGAGCGGCTTACAGGATGAAAACCGGAGCACCCATAGTATTGAGTCCAGGGCAGATTTTGGCATCAACAGATACTATCTGTTGTGGTTTGCTGGCAGAATTTTGGATCTTAAAAGCATTTATTTCCCCATCGTTCCTTCACCAAAACAACTCTTTCTGTAGCAGTTACAGGTCAAACAATAAGTGCATTATTAATGTAGGTGAAATAAAAGCAGTCCTGGTCGCTATGTCCCTACAGAATTCGTTTCATACACAGCCTGATGGAGAGGTAATTTATCCTAGAAATGATGACTTAAAGTTTGGCCATTTGATACAGTTCCAAGAGGCACACAGTACATTTGGCTTGGAATTAATGCAGGAAAGGACTTTCAGACATTTTAACAGGGCAGAACACTTGAAGGAACTGGAAAGTATTCTTGAGAACATTCAATGTCGCCCTAAATTAGACCATAAAAAGTAAGTGCTTTTTAAAAGCAGTTTTGCACAGTAGGGTCTGCATTGTCAGAGCTTCCTAGTGATTTAAAGGTTCTCCTTCCTTGCGGCTTCTGCAAAAATTCAAGAAATGGGAGTCTGGCTGCTGTGAAAAATACCCTTGTCTTTAAATTTAGAGCAAAAGCTATATATATAAATGTGATAAACATTGATAAACCAGAGCCTATAAAACTGGGAGTCTGAAAGCAGAGGTGTGAAGCACTGTCATGCAAAGAGCAAACCTGGTTTCTAACCCTTTTGGTTTTGCATGATACTGAGTGTAAAAGTTGCTAGTGCTTCAATGCTTGTCTTAGGCTTGTCTTTTCTGTGACCCTTTCCTTAGGAAGGGCAGCTGGGAATCTTGCATTCCTCAAAGCTGGGAAAAACAGAAAAGCTGGGAAAAACTTGCTGTTATCACCAAGTATTGTGCAGGCAAATGTGCACACTGTGCAAAAGGCAGTGATTCCGTGAATGGCTTCTGAGCTTGACTTCTGTGAGAGCAGCCAGGATCAGCAGTGGTTATATTCTGACACTGATGGATGGGGGGTCCCATTTTAGTAGTCTGGTCATGGTGAGGCACAGGGACCAGCACTCTTAGAATGCCCAGTACAAGCAGAAGTAAAACTGGGTGGCTAAGTGGATTTGATGAAACTGCATAAAACCCAATGAAGTGAGAAGCATCCCACTGCAATTGGTTTTCCTCCATAAACTTCATGTAAGCTGATAATGCTTATGAATGGAATGCACGATCTCCTATGTGTCTGGTCTAAAAGACCTGAAGAGTGCAACAGACTTGTCCCCCACTAAGTGCATTTTGTGCCAGAATATTGCGACACTAAATGCTATGTATGATGCTTTTCATCTGCAAAAAACTGTAGGCTTACCACCACTTTGCTTGCTGCTTAGTCAGGAAACAGAAGGGAAGGGCCAGGAGTCGTATTTTTCTTGAATGGGTATAAATTGTCTGCATGACTATCCCTGTATGGTCTTCATGACGTATTATGTTCCATATAAGAGTTGAGACACATACAGAAGACATCTCAGTGAGTACATTTTCTGTTGTTGGCCCTTAGCTTTCCCCTTCTTACACAAGTTGGAACAAAGAAGTCTAATCCCTTTTGAACCCCTCTTACTAGGAATTGGGAAAAAGGAAAAGCAAGTTTGTTGTCTAGGAGCTGGAATAAATATACGTGCATCGCCTACAGTAAGACCCTGCAAGTATCTTTTCCATCAGGCTAAAGCCACTTCTATGACTGGTACTATTTATCTCTTCAGAATAATCAGACTAAACTCTCTGGAGGAGGTTTTTGTATTTTTGGTAGCATTGAAGATACTTTTCCTTGATAAACAAGTAAATGACCCTGTAGATGTATCCTAAAACTATACATCCCTATCTTAGTATTTGCAGTCTTCCCAGGTGAATTCCTGAATAAGTCTGTTGCTCCTTGCTGAGAAGTGGTAGTACCTTCGCTGCTGATCCACATGACTGCATGTGCCTCATTGCTATTGCTTGCGTTCACCTCCTCTGTCAAGGGTTCCTGAAGGAAGGGCTAGGAGTTGTCTGGTTCATTTGGTACCCTACCAGAGCCTACTTCATAGTAAACTGCTATAACCATGAAGCCCCTGCCTTGCCATCTTCATTTATATAGCTGCAGATACAGCCTATTCCTGCTAACTGGCTGCGGGACCCTGGCAACATCCAAGAGTCTGCTCTCTGCTGCATCCCAAGTATTCAAGCTAGGAGCTCTGGTTCTCCTTTACTTTCCGTCCATTACTACCTTAGCCCTCCCTAGAATCAAAGGAAAACATAGGTAACAACTCATTTTTATGTGGCTCAATAACTTTTGTTAAAGTGTTTTGTTTTTCTGGAAAAAACCCACAAATGAAGACCATCACAACCCCATGTCCTTACAGTTTGTTGTTTAACAGAAGAGTTTGTCTCCTTTGGTGACAGGGCTTTATTCAAATATATTATTATAAGCACATAACTTGCCCCATCGGATCTAGTCACAGCTGCCTAAACCACCCTCTATGGCCAGTGTCTCTCCCACTGCCTTTTACACAGTTTTCTTATTTCCTTCACTCCTCTGTCATTAAGCCTGTGCCTGGCCATCAGGTTTAATCTGCTTTTGCCTCCCTTGTCTTTGGGTCAGCTCTTATTGGCTAGAGTGCCACCTGCCTTGCCATTCCTGGGATACCAATATGAATGGGAACTGGCTCATATAGGGGACAACGCTGTAGCTAAGCTCAGCAGAGGCTTCAGTGGGTTAAGAAAACAACGTGGAGAGGAATTAGTGCAGGGCAGCAAGACACTGGCCTTTCCCAGTGTCTCAATGAAAAGCCCTTTCAGAGCCATTTAATTCCTCTGTCAGTGGACGAACTGGTTGACCCAGGGAACAAGAGACTTCTTCGTTTTAGTGTATACCTTGTTGATCTGGGTCAGCTTACAGGGTTTAAACTTTTCTGAAAATGCACACACAGACAAAAAAAAATTGGGGGGGGGAGAATTAGCCTGGTAAATGAAATTCCCTTCCCCATCAAGTGCTTAACAGGGAAGGACAAGACATAAGCACAGCTCCAAAAGCCTTATTATAATCTCTAATGATATATCAAGCTATCAACAGGTAGGAGGAGCCCTTAAGCACAACAGTCAAGAGGGAAAGAGAGCAATTTTTTATCTCTCTAGTACTTTTGTCATGTCTACTAAGGTAGCTCTTAATTGTTACAGTCATAGCTGTGCCTTGCAGCTCTGCCACTGAATCAGGATCTTTTCTGACTCAATCTCTGAGTCAGAAAGTCTTCATGTGTAGCAAGACAGCTAAATTAGTGCAAACTGGAACTATACATTCATGCTTTACCTGACTACAGTTCAGGTGAAAGTTCAGGTAAAGTTCAGGACATAGGTAACCAAGCAATCTGCAAACAACTGTGGCAATTAAATGTTTTCCAAAGCACTAGCTTGTTGCTTGTCTTACCTCCTGTTCCTCTGTCAAAGGACCACCAGTGTGAGTGCTCCCCAACCTGTAACGGTCAAAAAGGGATGAGTTGGCCAAACCCTGGTAGTAAGTGCTTTAAATGCATCTGGAGAGGGAGAGTGCCCTGGCTACAGCCTTGCTGTTACCAGGGGCTGTTCTGTGATGCAATTCTTCAGGCTATTCTATGATGCAAGGTGCCCTTGGTACATGCTTAAACTCTTGCACTTGGAAAAAAATCTGACATCACAAATATTTGCAAGAGAAAGACAGCAGGATTGGGGGAAGGTACTGCGCACCTCTGGGTTAGAAAGAGTCCCAGATGAGGAGCAACTTCGTAACTTCATTTAACGACATGTTGCTGAACTCCATCTGGAAAAATCATTGGGTAAAATTTTCTGGCCTGAGCCACTGCAGGTCAAGAGATCAGAATAAAATGATTGCAGTTGCCCTGTCTAGCTGAAGTCTCTTAGAGAAAACTATGAAGCAAGGCAGCATGCAAGCTCTGCTTTGTGAGTGAGCCAGAGAGCTGTAAACAGATGTGGGGATCCGACTGCAGTTGACATCCTGCTCTGCTCCCACCAGGCATACAGGAAAACTATACAATTGACAAGTTATTTTAACAAGGTGGTGAAGGGTAGGCAGAAACTCAGCAATTTGCATACAAAGTATTGAGATCATGAAAAAGTCAAATTAAAAGCATAAATCAGGTACCTCATGGTTTAATCATGAGGGCTGGCAGAACTACAATATCCTTTACAACAGCAGATGTCTCTGCAATGGCAGTGCCTTGAAGGATCTCTTCGCTGGAGGAATAGAGATGAATTCTGACACCCCAGACAAATCTACACAGGGCTTTTCCTTTTCCTTCTCCTATTGGCTTTTCTGAACATCTTAAATTAGAATCAGCACGTGTTTCCCTATCAGGAATGAGTCCAAGGGTGGCGTCAGTCGTTTGTGTTTCGTGCCAGCTTTGCAATGTCTTGATTGCAAAAGCTGTTCTTTTCCCAGCTTCCTAGATCTTTGGTTCTGGACCTTTTTCTTGGAGGTGAGCAAAGTAATCTTCTGTCAGCCATGCAACTCTTTCTCTATTCACCTTGCTAAAAAGCTTTAAAACAAAATAAAGGAAAATATGAAGCATATACAGGAGAAATGAATGAGATCTGACAGCAGCAGCTTACTTTGCCTATCCTGGCAAGAATTTAGCATGTTTCATTTCCGTCCTCAAGGCTTTCATAGAATGCAAGCTTACAAGATCCACCCTGTTTTGCTGTGCTCATGAGAGGTCTCTTATGAGAGGAAATGGACTCAGCAACAGACAAGCTGCTTTCTGTATGTCCTTCTTATGGTGTGGCAAAGTGTCCGCAGTCAAGCACCGAAGGCTAAATATTTCCAGTAAGGTCAGGTTTTTTGAAGCTGTCATCAAAAACCAATCCACAGAACTCTGCAAACAAATCCCTCTGTTGAAAGGTGGTGATTAGAAGTAAGCACACTGCGCATGAGAGAAAGGACTTCAGAACATGCCTGAAAGGAGGGGAAAAAAAAGAAAAAGAGTGCTATTTGAAGCTGGATTAGAACATGAGTTCAGGTCCCACTGAGGGACCTGTAAAGAGTGACCTGGTCTTTAGAAACAAAAGTAATGTATATCTTGATAAGAGCTTCAAAAATTCTGAGAGCCTTACAGAATGGGGCCTCTGTTCTGATGATAGGGAATACAAATTTGATCAAAAATTGACCACTTGGAAGTAGTGCAGCACCAATTTATGGCTTTTTTTTCCTGTACTGTCATTTTTATTATAATGAAATAGACTGCCCAACTCTCAAGAAGGCTTGGTGGGCTGGGCACTAGACATATACTTATTCATTTTGCTCCTCAAAGAAAGATGTGGGTTCAGATCTTACCTCTGCTACAGTCAAAACATTACCAAGAAGGTAATATTCTTTGGCCTGTGCTATTCATTGCTACCATACCTTCTGGCAGTAGAATCTGTTAAACAACTGCTGCTGTAAGGTAAGGACTACTAAAGCTTCTCCACTGAGATTTCTTGGCTAAGTGAAGGACTTAAACCTAAGGACTGAAAGGCTTCTTCAGTACACACACACATCCATGATGGGGGAAGAATCTTGTAATTTTATAAAATACAAGTTTAAAACATGATGGTATCTAGGTTTCAAAACCTAGATCTAGGTGTAGATCTAGGTGTACCCTCAAAACATCAGGGTATCTAGGTGACAAAAACCTTTTTGTCACTCAAAGGAAGTTGCAATCTCTGATGGTAGGGGGATCATCTCTAATTAATTATTTTTCTTTTTTTCAAAGCACTGAACTCTTACCTGTTGCAGATTTGGGCTTAATAGAAGTTTCACAGTCTCAATTGTTTCCAGTTTAATTTTGATCTGTCGTTGATATTCTCAGGGTGTCATGTCTCAGCTGCAGTTCAAACCAGTGCTATGAGCAGACCTACAAAAACACCTTCCTTCTTAACACAGGAACACTTTTGGCCACCTGCAGCTCGGTTTACATTCCTCCTTCTCTTCATTTTTTAAAGCTGAGCGGGATCTAAGCTGGCTCCATGCTTACATTAATCTCTATTGTAATCAGCTGTTGGGTCTGCAGAGGTTGTGAGTAGAAAATAGCTGGAGGAGCTGTAATCCAAAGGTCGCATGCCTGCAGTTTGTTCACTGGCACCCTGTTGCCATCAGTTTTGAGCAGTCTGGTTGCTAGGATAACAGGAAGCCCAGGCAACTGTTGGTTTGGGGACAGTGTCAGTATCTTTCAAATAAGCTCTGGTCAGATACGGCTCCTACAATACAACACAAGCCACCATGTTTCAGTCACATTACCGTGTTTAAGCACTCAGTGATAAACAGGTTGGATAAGGTCCCTCCTTCCTTATCAGAGCCTCATAAAACAGCCCAGAATGATACTCATTTATTGCATCACATCCTGCAGTGAAAGGTACATTTAAGAGCTGTTTATGACTAATTCCTATCCCTCATATTTATTACACTGTCTGGCTGCAGAGGGACCAGCTAGCCCTGTGCAATGGGCATTGGTGAACTGTATGTCACTGTACAGCATAGGAGGGGCTTCAATACCTGGCAAGCCCGGAACTGCAGATTCAGACATAACTGACGTCAGAGCACGGAAGAGAGGTAAATGCTGAAGTATCAGGCTATGCTATCTGTAGGGTGGCCCTCCTGACATCCACCACCTCTTTCTCCTCACACTGAATGTCTATTTGTACCAAAGGTGCAGCGGGGAACTCCACTCTGGGGGAGAAAGAGCAATGTTTTAAGCCAGGCAGGAGTGTTCTCTTACAGCTGCTCTTTTAGAAGATCTTTTATCTATATTATTTATTATCATATTATTTAATGTGAAAGGCCACTTCAGCCCCAGGCTCTAGCAATTAGCTCTAATAGATGATTACACAGCAGAGGCAGTACATAAAGACAGCGCTCATTATGCGCAGACACGTGTACCACAGATTTATCTGCTGTCCGCCAACCTGCTACTGTCAACGAACAGCCACTGCCGTGTTGCAGGGCCATTAGACACCTCAGACACTCCTGCTCAGCACGTCATATGCAGTCATCAGAGCAGTCAGCTCTTTTGAAATACAGCTGTATATTTTGCCTTTTACACACACATGCACAGTGCGCACACACAGAGTAATAGGAAGCCCTCAGCCAGGCATAGTTGGATTCCACATAGCATTTATTTATTTTATGTAGTGAATAAGGCTACCAAGACACGGCAAGTTTGCTTCTTGTGCTTCTCTGCCTGGCAGCTCAGACAGTGACCACGTTGAGCACCACCAGGGGGCTCAGAAAAATATTTTAAGTGCTAATACTTCTTCATTCTAGGCAGAACAGGCCGTGAAACATACGGAAAAGGGAAAGAGCGCTCACAACTGTAAATACCTAGAGTGCCTACCAAAGTCTTCCCTTCTCTAGAATTTAATATCAGCCTTATTCTTACCTGGAAAAAAAGAAATTGGCATTTCATTCCCTAAGATCCTCCTTCTAGCCTTCATGTCTCCTTGATGCTTTCTGCTGTGCATAGGTTGGTCACCTGGTACTAGCAACCAGATACCTTCAGCAAGCACCCAGTGAAGGTCTGAAGCAGTAGTCAATGCTGAGTGCAGAGGGCAGCAAGGGATGAGTCCTTAGCTTTGTATTGGAAACATGGTCGCTTGAATTTCCAAAAGCTTTTGTATCTGAGAAAATCACTGCAAAATGTGCCAATGCCACCTTCTCCTCAGCAGCTGAATTCTTTTAGGGAAATGTCTCCAAGAGCTTCAGAATGCTCAGAGTGGAAAATGAATAGCAGCCAACTTGAATTGTTTACTATGCTAGCTGGCACAAAAAGGCTCTTTCCCAGCTCTTCTTTGACCTGCTTGTTGGCTTCTGTTGAGTGAGAAATCCATGCATTGGAACACTAAACAGAGTGCAAAACAAATGCAATACTAGAGATCCTTCCTGCCCCAGAGAAATATGGCACCAAGTAGGGAAGCAGTTGCAATGTGCTCTCAGGATGAAAAACATCTTTCTGCTGGCAATATTAATCAGTCGCATATTCCTTGGCAAGCCAGAATTAAGTCATAAACAAATGAAACAATGTTTTTTGCTACATTGGGTAACTTGGGAAGTACTGAGGGAGGACTTTCCTCTGAAAAATTCACTAGCCAACTGAATTCCTTTCTTTCCTGCTTTTCAGGCAAACCTCTTCATTTCTGGATCCAGCAGGATCTGAAATGATTCTCATTGGGCATTACTGGAAATCACAGGCTCATGCAATGTGGTTTTGACATGAGAGATGCAGCACCTTTCTGCTTTGGATGTCAGTCAGCTAGGGTCTGCTGTAGCAATTGAAGAGGTGTCCTGGAGCTACTGGAGAATTAGAAGTCCAAGGGTAGAGTCTAGAATAGAAATTTGCAGACATTTTTTTTCCCGTTTTCAAAATGAAGCAAGCTGCTTGATGTTTTTGGCCTTATGGGGCTCACAAAATAGTGACACATTGCATTTGTAGACCATCCTTTATAATATTTAATTTGTATGAAGATAATCAGAAGAGGCATTAGGGTTTTTTATTCTGGTTTGGCCATAATCTCTCTCCATTCCCATTTCTTCCTACAGAGGAAAGTTTCTGGCAATGCTGTTGTTCGTAGAGCAGCATAGCAGCTCGGACTGCAGTGGTGACACACGTAAGAAAAGATGGCAGCCTAAATGTGACGAATAGACCTGTAATAGCCTTTGAAACAGGGAAACATTTTGTGCAAATCACTCTGTCCTTAGACTGTGCAAAGAGAAATCTACTTACTCTGGCTGAGCTGGTGCATGGTTTTGGCCTTAGCTGGATTATAGCTGTCTTTGGAACCTAAAATATCTGCAATAAGATTGCTGCTTTCATACCCCAATAAGGTCTTTTTGCTTTTGGAGTCTATCTTTCTGTCGCATGGTTCAGAGAGCGTCAACAGGAGCAGATACTGCATTTCATCCCATTTAGCCAGGTTCAAATCCTGATAAGAGTATTTATTGGTTTAACACAATTTCTATCCAGTATTTCTCCCCTCTTGTCAGCTGGCTTTGTAACTGTCAGGATAACCCTAGTTCCAATGTCTGCCGTATCAAAATCCGACACTCTAGCATATATGACCATTTGAGAATGGTGATGTCCTCTTCCTAAAGAACAGAGATAAACAAGTGTGTCTCATCTTTACAGCCATTCAAGTAGGGCTGTGTGAGGATATGGAGGCAATGCCTCTCCTGGTTTTCTGAAGATACCATGGTTTCTTTCTTATAGGAAGGAATTTGGGAATTACACAGATTGTCTAATTTTCTTCTACTTGATGTTTTGTCCAGGATCTGCTCTCCTCTTCGCTCTTCCACATATACCCTCTGTGGAGAACACATAATAGAAAACAGCCTAGGAGAAAAAGCAGAATATTAAGTGATATGGGATTCCTCAGGGAATAGCTCTGCTTTAACTGCAGAGTCATCACCAGAAAAAATTGTAAATCATTCATTCTCAGCCTCTCTCTCAATGTCTTTCTATTTAGAAATGTAATTAGATCAGCATGTTCCTTCTTTTTGATTTTAATTATGTGTCTGGAACTGCATTGTTAAGGTTGTTCAATGTCAGTTTCTACATCAAAATAACTCTTCTATACTGAATATCACTGCACTTTTTCCATTTTAGATCAAGGAAATGTATTGTTTTAAAAAAAATAATATTTTTTTTTTACTAGACTTTTTCCTAGGGATTTCTACTAAGACTAAAGAGGTTCGTATTATTTACAGAGAGTTTGATAACAGACAGACATTGCAATCCTCAAAATTTCCTGTGTTTAGAAAGAATGGAAGACACCAAAGTCGAGCAAAGCATTTTATTTGCTAATTTAGTTATTTACTATGCAGTATGACCTCACACCAACAACTCTGACCTGAGAGTATGAGGAGCTGCATCAACACAGAAGGAAAATACATGCGGTTCCTGCCTGCATATAGGGACTAAAATGTCATAGGTATATCCAAAGATACTTCCATAACAACTGTTTTGCAGGCTTCTTGTCTCTATAGATATGTTGATAGAGGCCTCAAAAGTTATTTACAGAAGAAAGGTGCTTTGTAAATGATCTGAATCTGCAAGTGTATTAGACATTAGCAGACCTGTGATTCTAAAAAAACAAGAACCAAGGAAGGAGGGCAGGCTGTCACAGTGTCTTGCAGCTGTCATGCCAGAGACAGCTTTTAAGGAGGAGAAAAGAATCTCTTCTCTCTCTTTTTTTATTTGTTTTGACCATAGTGATTTGGACTGAGCTAGATTGCTGAGCTGGGATCCATTGCTCTGGGTGTGGAGGCAAGCAGAGGAGATAGGTGATACAGCCGATGGCCAAGAAAGTTCTACCGTCTTCTTACCGTGCTTTTCTCCAATTCTTAAATCCCTTGCCTGTCTTCTGTCTTGGCCTTATTGATCTCCCCACCAGTGTCTGTTTAAACAAATAACGCAAGGTTCCAGGCTTGCCTGTCTGCTGTCTGAGTTGCTCCATGATTCAGTGGGCCTAACTCTCCAAGTTCTGTGCTATACCTCATTTGTTTTATGCTCCCTAATGGAGTTCAAGCCAGGTCAACAGCTACACCCAGAATTAAATGCGACACACTTCATGTCACCATGGGGAGTTCTAATTCTTCATGAAATACCACTCTGTACAGGGCCCCTTTGTAAGTGGCATACACTCAGCTTCCTGGCCATCTGGCCACTGCTGTCTGTGGATGTTGAATAATAAATGTAATCTGCACATTTATTTTAAAAACTGCAGGCACACGTGACCATGTATGTAACTGCAGTTCCCTGAGGGCCAGAGACATAGTCTCAGACAGTGCTGGTGGCTCTGTAGCCTCCAGACATCATTGCCACACAACAAACAAGACCCAAATCTTATTGGGTTGCTGCACTGGATATAGATAAACCATTAGCCTTTGCATCCCTGTGGATAAAACACATTACAGAAATGCTAGATGCCTCTAACTTCTAAGAGCCGGTTCTTCTTATTTTGCACGCACAAGAAATACAGAGCTACTCTGTTCCCTAAAAAGCATGGTTGTGGTACAGCTACAACAGGGGGAAAATTCCCAGGGCTTTTTTTGATGCATGAAGTATAAGCATATACCAAAATTCTGTGCTGTTTTGGCTGGAATATCTGAGTATCTTTGAGGACTTACAAACTCCATTAGTATTGCAAGCAAGCAGAATAAGGAACTCTACTTATGTCTTGGGCTCTTTGGAAAGACACAGTTACAGTATATTAATCTCAGAATGCAGTGCCAGTGGAATCACACTGAACGCCAAGTGCAGTGAGAGGGGTAAAGGGTAATCACTTTGAAAATAGACTGATTAATAAAAACTGCAGACCTGCCAGGTAAGTACTCTATCCATGTACCAGAGTCCTGCCCTCTCCAGTTCCATTCCAGCCAGTCACTTCACAAGCCCCCATGCTCATCTTACCCTCTTAGTTATGCAGCTGGCACATCCAGCCTATTAAGCAGAGAAGTACTTTATTCCTTTGAATGAGGATTGCTCCAGCAGCTCATCTAGAGTTTCCCCTCTGAAGCACGTCCATGATTTGCAAGGAGATAGATGGCACTTTGTAACTATTAATTTAAGGAGCTTATTCCAGCATCACCTAAGCAAGGTAAAATTTACATCACTTATCTTGTGAGAACCCCAGGAATCTGAGGTGATTAGGGCCTCAGCTCAACAAAGGTGTTTCAACTTGGGTCTGACTTCAAGAGATTTGAAGAGACTGCTTTAAAACAAGGTGTGTAATAAAGGAGCTGTAAACAAACTGTGCTGCATACTCAAAGATCTTTTATTCATAGCTGCTGGCAACGGTGTAGTTTTTTTAAATTAAAAAAAAAAAACAAACCCAACAAACAAACCCAAAAACCAACAAACAGTGAAAGAGGCAAATGGATACATGCCATTAACTGGAAATGTTGTCACAGCCTTTGTTTGAATGACACAGCTCTTTGATCCCCAAGGCGCCTATTCTACTCCCTTTGTTCTCTGGTGTAAGGCGTAGAAATGCTGGTCATGTACTGGTAGATTTTAGTTCTAAAACAAACCCATTGATAACCTGTTTTTCAGGCCTGTAGGAAAAAGAACCCAGGATTCCGGTGTGATCTTTCTGCACAGTTTCAAATTTGGGACCATTTTCACGTCAAGCAAGCACAGTAGCTTCTAAGTTACAGGGCCTAAGTTACAGGGCTTCTAAGTTACAAAGTTGGGCTTTGGAAAGGTCAAAGAAAAGGTCATTTCTCACCTACATAGTTTCAACCTCTTTCCTTTGTGTTATTCTTTCATTCCTCCCTGGCATTTTTTGATTCCTCCGTACATCTGTCTGCCAGAATCTGTAATAGCTATCGAACCTGTAGAGATTTATAAACAAGAAGATGAGGGAGAGAAGAAAAAGAAAAAATATTTCTCTTGATATCTTTTCATCATATGTACAAAACAGGGCTCTGTTTTAAAGCCACGTTCAGGTGTAAGACATTCTTATTAAATGTGAAGTTTTACTAAGTCAGCATAAGTAAGCGTGAGGCATTTGCAGGGCTACTTTACTTCTAGAAAGTATGAAATTTTCCTAATTGACAGGTTACGTAAATTATCTGATAGTTTTCTCTGCACAATGACATATATGAAGTTTTCAATCACACTTAGGTAAGGAACCTTCCACTTCCCCTCTGGTCATGTCACAGCAGCTGAATGATTTGGTGTGCCTTTCGTAACAATTCTTTCCCTAGTTTCTTTTTCCTTCTCTTTTAGTGCCCTAGTAATGAAGACAGGATTTGTTCCTTTTTGTGGTGAAAATAGTTGGGAACAGAGTTAAAACAAGAAAAATATCTCGGTTTTTCCAAGGAAGGCCAAAGCAAGAAAGTAAATTTTGTTCTTGTAAAATATTTTTGTAAAGCAAGAAATTTTGCTCACACAAGGAACAATTCTTCAAGAACCAGGGACCTCTATCTTCATAAATTTTCTGGATCAGCAAAGCACTGACATGTGAAAGATTGAGTCCATACAGGACACAGTAGTCAGAGACATGTAAATGCTTCTGCAATTTCCATTCATCTGTCACAGAGAGCTAGACAGAGCATTGCTCTTTTCTGCCCATGTTCACCTACAGTCTGAGAACTTGGTATGGAAGGGGCTAAATCCTTTTATGGGAAAGGGGATTATAGTCCTGCCAATGGAATTCTTAGCTCGACTTTTATCCTGGAACAGAACTGCAACATGCAAAGGCAAAATGTACAGCTCCATGAGGCAGCTGCTGCTTTGCATTATAGAGTGCATCTGGGAATCATTAGTGTACATGACAGAGAGCTTCAGGACTGAAGTCCTGCTTGCAAGTTCTTCCCCACCCCCTCTTGTTATAAGGAATTCATTCTACATGGCTACATGTGTTACAGACCTAAATTCATTTCTTCATATACCCTGCGGTCTGAACAGTCCCTCCCCGGTGGGGATTAACCATTCTACTGGAACATGCAGCATTTCAGAGCTCAGCAAAGTTCCCCTAGAAAAGAAGTTGATGATCAGGTATTGTCCTGTAATAGTTGTGCCAGTCTGCTCCCAAAACATAGGCTGAAGCCACAGAGAATTGCCCCCAAGTCTTCCTGGTGGATATTGCTTCAAAGAGACTAATAGTTAGGAGAAAACTTTATTAGCTGCAGAATATCTGAAATATCTTGGGTATCCTTTGATAACCCCATGTAATACAAAGGGATAAGAGTTCTCCTCCCCTCCCCTTACTGTTGTGGTGCTCTCCTGAGCAAGAAACTTTCAATGAGAGAAAGCACCAGATTGATTTCTTTCACCCTGGAAATGATGAGACATGTTTCTGTTGCCCATTCTCTCCTAAAAATGAACCAAGTTCAAGGATCTCAGCCAACATGACTTACTTCCCATCACAGCCACGTCAACTGTCTATTCACCCTTTTTGTGATACTTTGTTTCCAAAGGCAAATGCTTTCGGAGCAGAGAACTATCAGCATGTCGGAATGCAAAAAAAATTGAGCTTCAGCAGAAAATCAGCTACCTTTCTCAACAGTGCTTCTACCATTATTCTGAAGGAGTTTCAATTTACTGATGTTCTAAAATTGCAGTAAGTAGCTGGAGTAATGTAAAGTACAAAAGTCTGTCTTTCCCTCCTAGTTACAGTACTATATTATATAGGCTGTCACAGCTACAGTGTAACAAATTCTTGTAAGGAAAGGATCTGCAAATTTTAAGGGCTAGGAGTAGTTTTTAAAATGTAGCAGCTGGAGAAACACCTTTTCCATACCTGTGCTTATTAGGTACAGTTTCAGATTTGGGAATAAAGAACTAGGATTCAATAACTTCCCATATAGCTACGTTTGCATTCTCTGTGCCAAGGGTTACTAAAGCCATGGTGCTTATGCAATAAGTCTGTGGAGTCAGACAAGACTAAACAGGTAACTGTCAGATGAGGTTGCTTTTACTGCCTTCTGCTGCAGCTGACCAGGTTGGAAACAGCATATACCAAAGGACAAAACCCTGCTTTTTTTAATACTTTCCTCCCAGTTCTCTATAACACATGGGCAGGAAAGAAGGAGATCCAAAATATTCATGTCTATCTGCACACTGTCTATTATTGACTTACATATTTACATTGTGGCTTTATTTTAGTTTACCAAATACTGCTTGGCAACTCCAATTTATCAGACCAATCTTAGCTGCAATGGGAACTGGCAAAAGCCTTATCATTTAATTTTGCTAACATCCCTCATTTCTAATTTATACACCCATCTCTATGACAAATTGAATTTGTATAACACAGTAAACAAAAGGGCTTCTAACTCTAGTTTCCTGTAATGGAATAACATTATTGGAAACACACATTAAGTGGAACAGACAGACCTGGGGAAAAGGCTCAGCTTCCCAGCTGTAATTCACATAGGGTCCAACCCAGTTATTTTGCAATAAAGCTAATAGGAATTTGCACCTGGTGTAATTATTCCTAATGATATTAGCTATTTCCCAAGCTTTATGCAGCCTTCTGGAAGGAAATGAGGAAAAAACTCTATATATACAGTGGGAAGCTAACAGGTGATTCAGTATTATTCTGAGCACTGCTGAGTAGAAAGGTGGTAACAGGAAGTTGATGGTCTTTATGGAGAAACAGCTACTGTGACTATCCCTGTCAGCTGGGCTGTTTGTCATCGTGGCTAGATATTTAACAAGCAGCCATCTACTGAAGACGTGGGCTTAGCCATTAGCACAAGAACATTTAGCAAATATACAGTTATCTGGCAGCATTTGCTATAGATGCAGCCCAGCATGGATTGCCGCAAGAGGAGCACTGGAACATAAGCCTATGATCGCTTCCCCAGGAAAAGGCCATTAAAGGAAATCCCTGGTAGGTCTGTCTTTTCCCTAATGAAAAATTGCTATGAAACTAAAATAGATGCCTCTGACTGTAAAAAAATCATCTCCTTATTAGCACAGCTGAAGCATAGGGAGAGCCAGTGGCAAAGATGAAAGCCTGCCATGAACATGTCTTCAGGGTCTCAACAGCTGTCAGTCTCCAAAATGTGCCCATATAACTCCTGACACAAATCTCCCTCTGACTGGCCTCAGGCCTAGGCTCCCAAACTTAGGTATTTAATAAAAGTACCGCTGTGAGGAACGTCGTTGCTTCAGACTCTGATGGGTTCACCAGGAGCATTATTTGGGCCCAGACGGGTTGAGGAAAACCAAGGCATGTCTATAGTTGATGGAGACAAAATGTACCTGGGCCTTGCTGTCTCTCTGCGGAAATGCACAATGCCACCTGAATGCACCCATACTGCTTCCAGCCACCAAGCACTCTCTTCTCTATCCATCTGTGCTCCCTCCACACTCTTCCCCTGACAGCAATTCGAGCTGCTGTTCCATTTATCTTTTCTCACCAGCATGTTTTCACCCTCCTCCTGTGCCCAGGCTTTTTATAATACCTCTGTTTATTATTATTCTCTCCCTTGGGAACAGCCTGATGGTGGCTCAGTTTTCTGAGAGTGAATGGGAGTAGCTCTACTGGCGTCCTGATTTAGCACCTGGAAACAGGGTCTGGCTGAAAGCCCATGTCAGCGACAGCCCAGAGCAGCCCCTGCTGCTGCTGCTGCTGGTTGAGCTGGCAACTGTGACCCTAGGATGCATTTTTTTCTCCTGTCTTCCTCTCGTTTCTGTCAAAAGCCTGAGCTGCTCCCACCCTCTAAATGTAGATTACACAGAAAAGAGAGAGAAACGCTTGTCACTTCTTTGCATCCAAATACAGAATCCAGGGAGACAAAGTCTAAAATTAGAGTGCATCACAGAAGCAGCATCTGAGTAAACTCATTTAATGTCGCTCCAGCAATGGCCCCTAGGGAGGCTGCAAATATACCTGGAAGCAACTGATAATAAATAACATATGAGGGTAGAAACAAAAATAAATGAAATATTCTTTTCTATTCATGCCCAGTAGAAGCTTTCTCACAAGGTAGTCACGTTTGCAGGTTTTTTGGTGGTTGAGGACAGTGCACAGCTTATGCTCTTGAAGTTATAATTAAAGAAGTAAAAACTTAAGTGTTGCAAATAGTAGGGGGATAATTTTCTGTGTTGGATCAGGAGAGTATCAGAAATTATACTACCCCTGAATTTCATCTCTTCTGGGTTTTCTTCTCCATTTGAGGCATTGATTTCAAAGCAAAAGGAAAAAAATATCTTACTAATAGACAAGAGATACTTCCAGTCTTCCCAAATATCTGAAAAACAAGGTTTTCCTTCTGGAATATACACATGAAAATTTTATATAAGAGTTTGCTTTCCAGACAGTTGAGACAAGGGGAACCTTTGTTTTGACCTGGCATGGCAGCCCAGTCTACCTAGGTTTGTCTCTTTCTCTAAGCTGGGCAGCAATGTCACGATACCTGTTGTCACGATACAACAAGTAAAGTCCTTGGAATAATGTTCAGGTGTCTAAAAATCCAGAAGCATTCCAGGTGGAGCAAGGGAAGGCTTTTGTGATTGAAGGCACTAATCTGGTGCTGAGGAGCCCAGTGTGCAAACCCCCACCTCTCAGTCATATATTTAACGCAAACTTGTTGAAATCTTTCTGAAAATCAGTTCCAAAGTAGAGCAAACAAGCTATTCTGTTTCCTACCTTCACATTTAGTTTTCTGCTTAAATTTTTAAGGTGCTTTATACTAGTCTGTATTTTTATTTTGTTTTATTTCCAACACCTTTTTCAACAACTTGAAAAACAAAATAAATTTCAGCTTCCCCTAATTTCTTTAATTACTTTTACTTTAAGAGTAGCTGCACAAAGAGATTGTATTACAACATCTTCTGCAATTTGTATTTCTTCTAGTGGATCATTTTCCCACTGTGTTATATTTTTATTAAACAGTAATCCTTAAGAAATTTATTGCTTGTAGCAATGGTTTGTTAGTTGATTGCTGGAAAGCAAATGTAGAAGAGTTGCATTTTTATCATCTGTTCACAAGACTGGATTGCTGGACTGATCCACCTGAGCCAGGTGGCATCCTTAATATGTTTTCTGCAATTCATATCAGTCATCTGCAGATGAAGTTGAGATGAAGCCTTCGTGTCATTCTCATTCAAGGATGAAATACTGGTCCACTTTCATGCATAAACACATTCTCAACTAGGGTCTTCTTAACAGGTTTACTGGAAGGCCTTTTTTTTTACTTTGGAGTTAAAAGAATTCTACAAACATCTTTGGGACTATTTGTTAAAATCTTTCTGCAGGCTGGATTCCTGCTCTTCTTTCTTTTTGTGCTGTTTTTATAAAGAGGAAACTGGATCATAAAACAGTTAAGAAGGGAATTGGTTTGGATTAAAACTCTAGTATTAATCCCCAAACTCATAATTTTTAAAGATGTTTAGGTTTTATTACTCCACTCCCTCAGCCTGCTGACTTTGGTATGTGCAAAGAGAATGGTAATAACTAATAGGACAGCACCTTAATTTTCCTACCCCACACCCCTTGGCTGACATCTTGCTTCACTACTGAATCATTTAGCATCGTGCTCGATTTTAAAGTTATCCTTCATCCAGACTTGAACCTCCATTTGCTACTGGAGGATGCTGGAGGGTGCTACTGAAGCACCCTATTGTCTAGCCTAGCCTGAACCTCTAAAACTGCAGTAGCAGAAGCTTTCAGATGTTAAATGCTCAACTTTAAAAGTATCACCCACATAGTAAAGGGAAGCAAAGGAAGGAGGGTGGGAGTAGAGTGCAATTTACTGAAAACTCACAGAGACAGATGCAATCATGCTTTGGCAAATCTAATTCTTACAGCCGAGCACAGCTGGTTTAAAACCTCTTGTCTACACCTCAAATCCATGTTGTTCCTAGAAATGGACTGACATCATCTCTTAATCAAATCTCTCCATGATGCAGTCTGTTACTGTAGTTGTTATAGAGAAGATAAGGTTCTAACCAAGTTATGCTTAAAAGCTACATGATGTAATTACTGATGTAACATTGCTTCTTGAAGTAAGAGGGAGAGAATTTTTCTTCCTCTCTTTCCTCTGGGGTTTGCAAAAAGCAATCACCTTGTGTCAGACACACAGTCTTTCAAACACCAAAGCAAAATAGGTTTGGGTTGCAGTCAGCATGTGTTCACTCCGCAATGGCTCCCTCTCTCTAAGCTGGGTCCTGGTTGATGATTCCTCCACTGTCATACACACTCAGGCTTGTTTTAGCAGATCTGATAGCTGCAGATTATAGCGGTTCAATTAGCACACAATAGAAATTAGAAACTGCCTGAACCATTCTTACAGCCATTCTGTCATTCTGGTTCAATAATTTTTTCCCTGAAGTTACACGGTCAGCTCTCAGCCAGGGGAAACCCACTACAGAGACAGCAGCAAAATTACAGTACAAGACTGAGACTGTTGAGGCATAATTTATGTGCATAAACCAACATAAAATTTTTTATAGCCTCAGTGAATGTGAAGCAGCTGATAGCTGTTTGCCATGCAGAGAATCTGAACTGCATTTTTGCTCAGTCCTCGATAACATAGTTCATTCCTGGCAAGCGTATAATCTACACCTAACCTGGTGCCTGCCAGCTCTACACCTCGTTCACTGTTGACTGAATGCGAGTTACCAGTGTGATTAGAACCAACACGTGGGAAGTTGCAATGAGTCAATGACACAACGTTTGTACCTGCAGCAAAAGACAGTTAGAGCCAAATCTAAATGTCAAGTCAATTGCTAGCTTCAGACAAAAAATCTGTCAGGAGCATTGGGTATGATGGCTGATTTGGAACAGAATTGGACTATTATCTGTATTATTATCTGTCTGGATGACGCTTGGAAGAAGATGACATTTCTCCTTTTCTTAGAGTGAGGTTTTGCTATTACAATCTACTTCTCAGTGTTGCCTTTTCCTGGAGAATCTGTTTTAGCCATGGAAGTGCTGAAACAGCCAGGGAAGTTTTACCTAGTCCTTTGGGGAATGAAAAATATAATGCTCCTGGCAAGTTCAGGGAAGTTCTGCTGAGCATCAAGAAACAAAAGAGAAGCACTGGCTAAGCCTTGTAGCTCATTTTCCATCTATCACAAAAGAGCAGAGCAAAAGGTTAGTGGGAGCTGCTTGTAATTGCAGGTTTCGAAGGGTGTGATTACAGTTTGTCTCTATTGTGAAAGCTCAAGTTTGGAAGTAATTGCTTTGTTTAACTTCAGCTCTGTTCCTTTTGCATTGCATTTAAAAACACTCAAGAATATCTTTAGAGCTGTGTATTCATCAGTAACTGGTAGAACGACCCCAGTAATATAGGACTAGCACTGCTGAGCTCTAGACTATTTTATCTGAGTCAAATATAACCAAGAGCTTTACTGCTAGCATTAAAACCTAAAGTATACAGACCATCCAGTACCCCAGCACGAGATATGGTCAAATTCTGCTCTGAGACTTCTTTCACGCAGATTTGTGCTGTACTGCAGGTACTTCATATGCTCCTCTAGAAGCCTGGAATCTGTTTAAAAACTAAGTTGAAGCTACCATTAGAATTTGCAGTTCTGCTAATAGCCTTTATTCCTTCCCTCTGTTTTTCATCACAAACCTGTGAACCCAGATTTTATTGTTCTATATCTGCTGCATCCCAATGTCTCCTGAGTCCTCAGTGCTTTGGTCCTTTACCCATCTGGCTGCCTTCAGTTCTATGCAAGAGATACCGTGCAGGAGCATAGCAGCCAGGTACAAACGACTGCAGCCATAGCAGCTGGCTCACTGGATTTATCAGTTTTCTTTGCTGTTGGGGTTATTCCCATCACCAAAGACTCTCGTGCCGAGGCTACAGCACTTGCTTTTTGCAAATTTAAATCCCAATCTCCAGCTGAGTGTCCAGGAGCCTCAAAAGCCAGCAGCAACAAAACTGATTTAACACTTTTCTGTAGAATGAATTCTGATTGCCTAGAAAAGGTGTAAAATTAATGTTTAAGGCAGAGATGAAAGTCCAGCATGAGTCTTCTGCTGCTGACAGGCTTTACAGCTGGATGGCAGGCCCACAAACAGCAGACAGAAAACTGGGCTATAACCAGTGCAATGGGCTCTGCAGTGAAAGGTTTGTTGCTTGCATCTGTGGCCACAAATGGCTTTCCTGTAGTGTTAACTGCTCTGGAGTACAGTGCACCATGAGCTTCAGTGTGCTCCTGCAAATATTAGTGAAGGCTCGAGGCACCTCAAGTTTATCTCTGTTTTGTAGATGGGTGGGATAGAATGAGACCTTTCAAGGACTCCTTCAGGGCTTTGCTGAGACTCTGCAGCATAATCAAGATTAAAACACTTACAGTCGTTTCAGTTGGCAACTGTACTGCCCTGCTGGACCAAGGAACAGAACTAAGGAGTCTAGTTTTTCAGCCTCTAACTTTTCAGGTCTGACTAGAGCACACTTTCTTATAATCAAGACTAATTTTGCTTAGTCAAAGTTGTAATTTATTACTTCTTTTCTGGAGCATTTTGCTTCTCAGGGTGGGGGCACTTAGGAAGATTGTTTCATAGAATCATAGAATTGTCCAGGCCAGAAGGGACCTCCAAAGGTCATCTAGTCCGACCTCCCCACAGTCAGCAGGGACACCCCCAACTAGACCATGTGGCTCAGGGCCTCATCAAGCCTCACCTTGAATATCTCCAGGGATAGGGCCTGAACGACCTCCCTGGGCAACCTGTTCCAGTGCTCCACCACCCTCACAGTAAAGAACTTTCTCCTAATCTCCAATCTAAATCTGCTCTCCTTTCTAAACAGGCTCTCCCCAGCCTTCCTGTAGCCCCCTTCAGGTACTGGAAGGCTGCTATTAGGTCTCCCCGGAGCCTCCTCTTCTCCAGGCTGAACAACCCCAGCTCCCTCAGCCTGTCCTCGTAGCAGAGGTGCTCCAACCCCCTGATCATCCTCGTGGCCCTCCTCTGGACCCGCTCCATCAGGTCCATGTCCTTCCTATATTGAGGGCTCCAGACCTGCACACAATACTCCAGGTGAGGTCTCACCAGAGCAGAGTAAAGCTGAAGAATCACCTCTCTGGACCTGCTAGCAATGCATCTTTTGATGCAGCCCAGGATGTGATTGGCCTTCTGGGCTGCAACTGCCCACTGCCTGCTCGTGTCCAGCTTCTCATCCACCAGCACCCCCAAGTCCCTTTCCTCAGGGATGCTTTCTAATACTTCACCCCATAGTCTGTACTGGCAGCGAGGATTGTTCCAGCCCAGGTGCAGAACCTTGCACTTGCTCTTGTTGAGCCTCATGAGGTTCACCTGGGCAACCTCATGTGTGTTTCATGCACATTGTTTGTGGTGGTGTCTGAAGCCAAACTGGAAGTATGTCCCTACTTTGCTTCTACTCCTATGTAGGGGAATCTTTAATACTTGGTCTTTTTTGACGTCAACTTTTTTCTTCCTTCTCGTGTTCAGAGGGAAAATACAGCTTTCTTTAGGATTTGTGCTAAGCAACCATGTGCATTTTCAGCACCTAGGAATCCCCAATACCCCAGAGAGTTGCCTAACTAAACATGAACTTGCTTGCAAACCCAAGTTAATCAAGGTAACATCTGTCTTGGTCACAAGGAGGAGCACTTGGCCTCACTTTAGCTAATGGAGATGCTGCAGTACCCAGAGAAGTATTTTAGCCAGTGACTTCCTTTCCAAGGTCTTGTTCTCGGCTTATTCACTGCTGATAAGAAGCTTATTTCATCCAAGTGCTGAGGGCTGGCCAGTTCACTTTCATGAAACAATACCTAAAATAAATGTTGCAGCTGTCTGCCTAAGAATAGCTATGTTGCTGTAAGGTATCTCCCAGCATACTCTGGAAGAAAAGTGCAGACATCCTCAGGAAGCCCCAGTGAGCCTGGAAATGCATCAAGTGAAACAACCTACAGAAGACATGAATGAAGACAGGGGAGCAAGTGAGGGTGGAACATCGGACCTTGGCCAGCATTGTTGATGGGTACTTGGATCTATCCAAGAGGGAAACCACCTTCATCCCCACCACATATAAACATATTTAATTTTGTTAGTCAAAACCTGCCTTATTTTGATTTGATCATAGGATGTTTTCATTGAACAGGCCAGATTTAGAAAAAAAGACCAAAAAGAAAAAAGATGACAATTTAAAATGTTAATTTTCATCTAATGTTCCACAGGAACTAACATACATTTAGTGGCCACTCCAGAAGGTTTGCTGGAACCAATTCTGCCTGCCTAGAGTACACTAATATCTGGACGGAAAGGCTGGAGGGAAGGGGGAGGGAGAAGAAGCAGACTGTGCTTCTTGCCTACATTTTGAACTTTGGCCAAGAACATATCTGTTCTACTTACACGTGCTGTTAAACAGGCAATACCTCCCTTCAATGTATTGGATTTTTCTGTAAGGTACTCATGAGAGTATTTAGACACTGAAGAGCTCAGAACTCTTCTGTTTTCCCCTTTCCATCTCCCCCTGCGCTGTTCTTTCTCTTCCAGTCTGTGTTCTATTAAGGTACTGTTTTGATTAACTGGAGAAAAGGCCTGTAAACATTATAATATTGTAACTCCCTCATGCTCTGTCTATATGTTTACATTAAGCTTATAGCAAGGGGATCTTGATGTCTACTTGGGACCTTACATGAGTAAGTAGTAAAAAGAGTTGTTCTCTCTTTTTGCCATCTTTCATTCTTGCCCATGGTTTGCTACTTTTCTCTTATTCTCAGTTTTTTCCTTTCAAATCCAATATACTTGTTCAAATGGGCTTGTCCAAACTTAGTTGTAAAATCACATATTGCTTTAGGGTTCACAAGTGTTTGTAGGCTCAGAGCTGTGCAATATTTTCTGCTCCATTTGCTAAGGGCTGCAAAACTGTGGTCCACCCTGTTAGGACTTATCTGTGTAGAGCAATCTCTCAAAATATTAAATTAATCGAATATTTCTTTCCATGCCCATATGTTCTGCCCTCTAAAACTTTAGATAGCGAGATGACTAACAAGAAATGTGTACTTCCTGCACTCTATTACAGCTATTTGGAAAAAAGATAACAATGAAACACTGCAGCCATATCATAAACCACAGGGAATTATATCCGAAACATGCAAAGTTGCATTCCAAAGTGAATGGTCTATAGATCCTAAGCTTTTTCAGTCCCTTTTAAGAAATCTTTCCTTTCTTCCTGTTATTATACCTGTACCTTTCAGTTATTATTACAGATCTTAACCCTATTTCTGCTAGCCATTCCTGTCTCTTGTAAACCAAAGGATATATTCCTGTGTGTAACTGCCTTGAAACAAATGCAAGGAAATAATTTCAAAACGTCTGCAGTTTTCTTTGCAATGCCTGAAGTACACAGCCCTACTCCAGCCCCAGGAAAGTTTATGGCTATCAGTGCTAAAGGTTTCCAGTGCTGCTTCTCACCTCTACATTGTGAAGTTGGCTTAGTGGCTTTGGAGGACTCAGCCTGAGATCCCTGGGGGGAGTTGGGGTTTTATTTTTTTGTTTTTTCTGTTCTTCACCCATTGCACAGCTATACGTCCCCACCAGTGGCAGGTTCAGCAGACACAAAGAGTAGAAGAGCCATTTTAAACTTCCTCTGCTGAAGGCAAAACCTGCCATCACAGCAGGTCCACCACATAGGTGTCATGATCTACATATCTAGAAGAAATTTACCTACATTCCTCTTATTCGGGGTCAAGTAGAGCATTTTAATCTCTGACTGATTAATCCATCACCAAACCCCCTGAAAATATGCTAATGAGAGAAAATCCAAGGAGCAAGCAAACTGCAGAATGGTATTGAGACAGGTGCAAAACCAATAACTGTCTTTCAACATACTAATCAAATTATGAGGCATGAGTTTCTGTTTGAGCTAAGCAAAATAAATACTCTTAACCCAGAAACACTTAGGGGAAAAAATGCCAAGAGACTCATAAAACCATCACTGCAGTATTTGCATTGATAATTTTAACTGGCACTTTACAGTGTGGCATTTCATTCATGTGCTCAAGGCAAAAAAAATATCTATCCTCAAGTCAAAAAACATTAAAGTAAAAAATTGATTTCAATAAATCAGGATATAAAAACAAGAAATAACTACATGGAATTGAAAACAAACTGCATAAAGCTCCAGAGTAAGCCTTTCCTTTCTATTCCAGAAACTTTACCTCTAGCGGCTTCAATATGATCAGTATTCATACCTACTTTCCTAAGAATTTACTGCTTATGGTAATATTCAGTGGTCCTTTAATCGCAGGCGTTTCTCTGTTCATTTCCATATCTCCTAAAAATTAGCCAAGAGCAGGTATTAAGCCTTCCTCTTCTCACCATTTGACCTACCAATGCTGGAATGAACAAAACAACAATTTCTAGATTGAATAACTGATGAAATGTGGGAAGTGGTATCAAAGCAGTAGAACATGTAAGAAAGAAAAAACCCTCACTGAAGACAGAAAATGTGAAATGATTTGCATTCCAGCAATGAGTTTTCTCCCCATGGACACAATGTTGGACTTCACATGACTACAAAACCACTACCACTATGTAAAATTTGGAACTGTTATGAAAAACGTGAAGTGACTTTTCAGTGTGAATTCACAGTATCACCAAGGGGGAAAGTGCTCTCTTTCAAAGCTTTGAAAAAGGCAAAAAGAAAAGGGTAAATTTCACCCAGAATCAAATAAACAAACAATAAAAAACATTTACATATGTGACTCTCACAGAGCTGGCAGACTCAGGTAGTTTCATACACTACATCAATGTTAACGATGCCACTGCTGCATGCTTCATAAACCAAGGGACACAGGGACTGAATTTCACCAGCATAAGATTCCCCATTTTTCAGTCAGTGGCATAGAAAACTACTTTTCCATCCTTCAGGACCAAGCAACTACCAGAATGGGACAGACATGAATACCATCTAGTCCAATAGTTCATCCCCAACAGCCAGGACCAGCTGCTTTAGAGGAAGATGCTTAACAATTTGCAAAAGGCAATTATGGACAGTTTCCCAGAGACAAACATTTCCTCTCTGGAGTTACTGCCAAACCTGACACAGGTGTGAACATGCAGAGCTGCAAATTTTTCTAAACTATCTGTTCTAGCCTCACTATCCCTTCCTGGCCTCTTTAAGCTGTAAATAGATTAGGGTTTGGCCTTATCTATCCAAATGGAAATCAACCTAGCATTGAGAAGTCTGAAGCTGGTGTAAGGTCTTTGAATTAGGTGCCTCCTTAGCTCTCATATCCTGACTCTGTGTAGTGCAGGGTTTCTCCTGCCCTCTGACTCTTCTCAGGGATGGCTTGCAGCTGAATATTGACTAAACCTGCCCCTAGCTGTCTCTCATGTGAGATGGGGACAAAGAACAGGGAGCTGCACTAGCTCTGTCTTTGCTGTGCTGCTGGGACCTCAGCTGCAATGATGAGTGTTGTCTTAGATGTGGGTAATTGTATCAGTTTACACATAGTACCCAGGTGTTAGCAAAGTACTTACTGAAGGGACACTCTCTTGGGAGAAGATGATTCCCATCTGTTGGTTTAAGCCTTTTCTGGTGCTAGTTCCCTACAAACTGCAATTTTGCTTTTGCCATTGAAAAAAACTTTTCCAGTGCCTCAATAGCTGAATAGTTCCCTTATTTTCTGCAGCTGACTCTAAAATATTTTCAAATAAAGATGGTGCATGTTGGGCCCTAATATGAATGATTGCTTAGCTGGAAAGGGAGGTGTGAGTGTAATGCCAGTGGAGGAGAAAGAGCAGTAAATGGGTATCTCACACAGGGAGAAAACAGCTCTGATTTCTATTATCTCAGAAATAAACGGCTGTTTGACATTCTTCACTGTTACTATATATGGTTTGATATTACAATACACACTGTATAACTCAGTTACTTGATGCAAGAGGCTGTGGCATCCTTCCAAAATCTAATATATGTGAAAGAGTAATTTCTGCAAGGGACTCATCTCTGCTCTGTCATGGATTTGCTGAAGAAACTGATTGGCAACCAGTTATCTAGGGGGTGATTTTAAAAAGAGTATACATTTAATATTTCATCATTTTATGTGGATCAAATAGAATGATGAGTATAAAGTCACTGCTGTTGTTAGCCTGTTAAAATGAGCAGAATTTACTGAGAGAGTATGTTAGATACTGAATTAAAAGAAGTGGATGCTTTGGTGGGAAAGAATTGCCTTTCAAGTTGACTATTTTACTTTCTTTCTTTTCCATCTAAAGGTGTACTGAAAACCAAAAATAAGAGACAAGATTGAAATGCACTCTCTTAGCAGATGCATGGGAGATCACGTGTTTCTTGATAAAATGCTGTGCCTTGCACTGGATATGACATCTAAAAGCTACAGAAGACCCTGCGCAAAAGAAAGGTGATACATAAGGGTTAGAAATCATCTGTAATACTAAATATGAGGGGTTTTATAAACGACCTATTGCAACCTTGAGTGTTTGGTTCCAGGAGTGATGCTGTAGGAATAGACCCTTTGGACTGATGCTCAGCCACATCCCTAGTCTGTGGTCATCCTCATCTTTCCTGTGGATAAATACTCTGTGCCATCATCCAGGTCACTGATAAAAATGTTGAACAACATGAGACCTAATATGGATTCCCAGACATTGATCATTACTCTTTAAGCCTGGTGAGCCAGCTCATACATGAGGTCCATCCTTAGCTTCTAAATACAAATGCTGCAGAAGGCAGCATAAAAAGCCTTACTAAATAGCTTTTCTCAGCATCCTCAGAGCCTCCCACCCAGCCCCATGAATTTTATTACGTCCAGTTTCCCTAAATAGTTCACGGCTTATTACTCCCCCACATTAGAGGAGATAAAATCAGTTGGTGTTTCCTCCTCAGCTAGCGTGACTTATGGGTACAGGCAGCAGAGTCCATGGTCTGATTGCATTTAGACAAACATTTGATCTGGACTGAGGACTCCAGGTTCGGGTCACAAAGCCAATCCAGGCATGCTTCATGGAGGAATTGTCTTCTTCCTGTCTTTCCCACACTGTTCTATATTTAACTTCCCAAGGCTCATTAACCACAAGCCTGTACCTTGTTACCACATCAATTCAGAGGAGTTATTTTTCGGCTGCAGTTATGCTTCAATTTGGAGTATTAATTTCCTTTAACACTTGCCCTATTAATCACTTTAACAATCAAATTAAGACAATTATTTTAATGAGTTAATGGATTATACAGAGCAGACGATACACATTTATAACCACTTATGCCAGAGCACTTTTATAAAAGTCAGCCTTGTCAATAATATATTAGACCATAAATGCACTCCTATAGGGTTGGGGGAAGGGATAGGAAAGTGTTCTGTTTGACTGATTTAAATATGTCTGCCTCATCTCTGTGGGAGCTTTTATGTGCTCTGGGCCTATTAAAGTCAAGTGCCAGTCATTGAAAGGAAGAACTACTTTTTTTTTTCTGAGATATTAGTGCTAGATGGTATGGTATTCTCTTTTAAGTTGCCTCTAATCTCGCTGCTCTGGATATGTCATCAGAAGTAAGCTTTTTTACCACATTTTTCACATATTTTCTCAAGTAGGTCCTGCATTACAGAATCTACCATCTCTCCCTTCTTGTGTGGAAATTTTGGGCTGAGGAAGTGGGGAATTATTTAGGTATTGAGTCCTGACACCTTTCAAATTTTCTGATTAAAAACATGATTTCTTGTGGGATTCTACCCTATCAGGGCTATTTAGATTGACATTTAGAAGAGATGGAAAGACAGCAAGGTTAAGAGTAGAGGGACCAAACCCAACCTGTGGATATAGGGACATGCTTTCATCCTATAAATTGGGGTGGGGTTGTATAGGCTAGGTTTTTGTCATTGATGCTCATACAGAGTTGAAGAGCTTTAGACAAAAGCATTTTTGCCGTGATCAGTGGAAGCCATACCTTTTAAAGGCTTCAGTAGCCTTCTGTTCTGCATCTGAGAATGAAAATCGGCCACGTTGAGGCACCCTAGTTCCCTGCCTCTCTCAAGTAGAAATTAATAATGATCTCTCTCATCTTGCTTGTTCCCAAAGCTGGGACTGAGTGCAGAGCACCAGCATCTACATTGGAGCTGAAACATAACAAGGGAATTCAAACTGAAGCACTTCATTTCCTTGGGACCAATTTCTGGGCTCAAGTCTTCTACCCACAAGCAGCAGGTGCCTGACTTAACTCTTAACGGAAAATGTACCCTTCTGTTTTGTGCATATTTGCACAGGGAGCCTTGTGGCACTTAAGAAAATGGTGCCCTCATCAGACCAAACCCTCATCAGCCCTCATCTGGCTGAACTGGGAAAACACTTGCATCAGGATTTCTAGACTCATGACACTCAAGATAGAAAGCAACTGTTTAAAATGTCTTTCTAATGGCAGAGATATATCAACAAGGCTTCGCTTTCTGCAGCTGAATCCTATGATTGATCATACAATTTCATTGCACAAAAATCCATCTATATTCCTGAAGCAGTTTCTGCTAAGATAATACTTCAATTATGTGGCCATCTATACCAATAAACTATGGGGCTTACAGATCTATTGGAATCTTTACAAGGGCTATGCCACAATGCTGTTGAGATAAATGACATCTTTCCAGTTTAAAGCATTGATTTCCAGAATCAAGGTATGTGCTTATGGATGGGATAGACATATACATCAGAAAGACTAAGTCAAAATGACCAGGATGAGCTGGGAGGAGACAAAATACATGTCATTGTGACCATAGTTAGACTGTTTTTTTCGTGGTGGATGTATTTAGGGCATGCATAAGGAAGATTCACTTGACTGTCCTTCAGTAGGTAATAGGAAATGGCTTGATTGTGCAGACTTGGTGTGTAAGGACCCTGAGACCCATCCCTAGCTGATTGTTGCCAGCCTGAGAAATTTAAAGAAATGTGTTTAGAAGAACCTGAGCTAAGAAAGAGGCTTTGGCTACATCTATATTAGCAAGTAGCACAGCCCAGTAGCAAAGGATCTATAGCATGAAACAATGGGTGGTGAGGACCCAATATCTGTGTTATAAGTTTTGATGGCTTTTCTGCAGGCCAGCTCTAGTATGGTCACATTAGTTGTATGCCCAGTAGGTGCTGCCACACGTCATAGGAGTCCTCAGAGCACATTTTCCCATTCAGTTTCTTCTGAAAGGAGTCCAGGTTGCCTGCTCTGTGACAGTGAGGATGTGTGCTTCAGAAGTGTATCACTGATCTGAACTAGATGCTAGCTGAAATGCAGCTTCTGTTTGAGAGATGGAGAAAGAGAACTAAGTACATGCCCTTTCATGAAATGCCATGAATTTTAAAGGTTTTGCAAGACAAGCTCTAATCCTGTGTTGCTGCTGTTTCTTGAGTGGAATCTGAACAGCAGAACCATCACGCACCCCACACCACACACCCCTGGCCACCTGAGTAAAGCATTTAGCAAGCAAGGGATGTCCATTGCCTTCTTAACACACAATGGTGGGATCACTAAAGGTGCATTCCCTTAAAGCATTTTTACATCCTGATGAAAGGTACATTAGAAATACATAATTTAAACTCACAACCCACTAATCTGCATGCAAAAGCAAACTCACAAATGCAAAGTATTTATTATTTGCCAACAATACATCTTTCCTGTTAACATAGCAAGAGTAAGTGATGTTACTCTCTGGTTTGCTGGACAGTTAGGGAGTTAATGGGGTGAGGCAAGCAAGTAGTCAGTCCATGAATCTTTCTTTTAAAAAAAAGAAAAATGAAGCATTTGTCTCTCATGACATTTACTGCTCCTCCAGCACCTCAGAGATAATGCAGTGGTTACTCCCATGAGCTGACCAAGAAGCCATCTCCAAAGCCAGGAAGGGAAGGTACTGCTGCTACATTTCTGAAAAGCAGTATCAATTTCTAGCTCTTGCGTGGCCCTGTGTTCATTTGCCCACTTTTCACTTCCCTCCCTGTGAGAAGTGACAATATGTCTACCGTGGGCCATAAGGACTACCTCAGCTTGTGCAGTCTTGCTGCTCATGGCACTGTGCTCTGCCTTGGACATCTATGTCACAGGTGCCCTTGGGATGCTGTGAGGAGCCCGGCCCTTCACCTTGCCTTTGGACAGGACAGGTCAGGTCAGGTGTGTGCTTCCTGAACAGCATTTGGATCATTCAGAGTTTTATTAGCATTTATTTTAAAATAAGACTGGGAAGATGTGATGTCCAAGAGTTTAGATAATCAGCTTACGAGGACAGAAGTTCTAAGCCCTTAAGGTAGTTCATTAAATATCTTGCTCCAAGACAATGATCCTTTTCAGGTTGAGGACTGGGAAGTATATCTTTCAAAGCTACACATAATTTAAGTTCTAATATAAAACCACAATATGACCATATTCAGATACGTTTTGTTTTCCGTTTTGGTCTTTCACATGTATTGCTGTTTCAAATCCTGGTTACTTCAGAGTAACTTTTTAATAGCAATATCATTTTTCTCTAAGCAAAAATTCATTATCACAGAATTCTCATTGAAAAGGTGTCTGATATAAAAAGCAGAGCATGGGAATGAGTAAAGTGCAAATCATAACTGTAGTTTTCTTCCAGCTTGGTTTGCACTCTGAAGAGATATCCGGTACTTGTACTGGTACAATAAATAGTGACCAGCACCCAATAGAATATTCTGGGCATCTAATTTATAGGTTCTTCCTTCGTGTCATGTACTTTCCTATCACAGGAACAGAGAACCAGAAGGGCCTTTTATTCCATCAAGTCCAGTCCTTTGCTATGTCTCATAATTTTTCTCAAGTGGAAACACTGGCAATTCCCACAGAGTCTGTCAATTTTGATGTTAAGATTGTACTTTAGAGCATTCAGGGTGCATGGGTAGTAGTTAGGTGAACTTCCTTGCCCCTCTGAGCTGTAGATATCAGTAATGTTTTCAGGCCAGATGGAAGTTCTGTGGCAACTGGGAGTAAAGAGTCCTGACCATTCCCACACTAGCAGCATTATTAAAAAAATAAGAAAACAAGTTCTAGAAGTTCTCAAAAGGAGGAACATTAATCCAGTAAAAAGAACAGTGTGCAAGACTGAGGATGTGATTATATTTTAAAATGGAAACTCAAAGTCTATGGTTACAAACCATACATCTATTACTATCTGCAGATCTAAAAGAACAATGTAACTGTTTTTCCTGCAATGCTAGGACTAAATGTGGCACAGATTTATTTTTTTTAAAAATTGCATTAAATTAAGATCTTGGGGTACGTAAATTTGACCTCTAAATTGGGCAACATGTCACTTTGACATAGGGCTGTTGTGAGTGTAATTCACTCTTTCATTCTGTGGTGGAGGCCATGTCAGCATTAAAAATTTGGGCACAGAACCAAATTAAAATGAGATGAGCAAAGCTGTGCTCTAAGAATTCAGAAATGCTATTACAAAGCTAAGTGCATTAAATGCTGCACTTTTCCCTTTCTATCTCAAATGCTTCCTTACCTCCTACCATGCACATCTGCTCAAAGACATTATTTCCATGATTTATATATGTTTTATTTTTATTGACACTTCTGCAGAGCTCCTTGCTGAAATAAAGAAGATCATAAAAAAATATTGCCATGTTTACCAGAGGGGTAAGTGTAAAACTCCAGTCATGACTTATTTCTCGCTACCCAAAAAAGTCAAGGTGATGCTTTCTCGTTCTCAGAGCTTATTTGCATTGTGTTGGAAGTTCCCGTCAATATGGATTTCTGTAATTCTCTCTAGGGCCAGGATGAGGTCAAAATAATTCCTCCTGCCTTGTAATATCAGCATTGTCTTGCTGGAGTGAAGCAGACAAAGGCAAATTTTATGGTCTCATGATTTTACTTTTCTTAGGACAATCTTCACCATGTCTTTTAAACTATCACAAATTCTTATTAGATAGGTGGCAATAAATGAAGGGACAATACATGAAAAATCAAAAACATTATCCAGGATATGAAGCTGGTGTCAAAGAGAAGGATACAGACCCCAGAGAAAGGAAAACGCTGGTCCCAAGGTTGGCCTAAATGAGCAGAATTACCTCTTTCCAAGGAAGTAAATTCCCTCACCCAGCATTTGAGATGAGCTGTATTTCCTTGTCAATTGAATTCATTCATGAAGAGTCGTCTTCTTCAGAAATCCACACCATCAGTAACCCTCAAACATAACCCATCTTACTAAAATAAATTATTAGCAAACTCTCGCTCCCTCACTACAAGCATGCTATTGAGCAAATGAAATAGAGGCCTTCAGGTTCCCCCCCTTTTTATTTTTCCTTGTGATTAACTGCATGATAAAAGATACTAAGTGGGTATAAATTTTATACAGGCCCATCTAAATGGCAAATCATTATAACTACAACAATAAACAGGGGCCATATTTTTGTGGAAGTTTAAATATGGCGTGCATATGCTCTGCGACTATTCCAACTCCACTCTTCCCTCCCAATTCAACAAGCTGCCAGGAGAACTGAATGCCCCAGCTCCCAGCTTGTATGTGTATACTAATGCTGGCAGGTCCCTGCACAGGCGTCAGTCCCTCTTGCTTTTCATTTGCAGGCTTCAGCATTTTCAGGGATCAAACTTAAAAGCAGCACCATAAACAAAGCTTCAGCCGTGGAATTTTGTTCGTAGCGGTTTTACAGTAACTGATTGAATCCAGTAATAAATTTTGGAGGGAGAAGTCACTGACCTTTAGAATAAAATCCAACACCTCTACATCTTTTAAATTCCATCCCATGGTTGTCTGCAGCAGGTGGCCTAAGGCTGCTGACCATGGAAGATTTTGCTCTCAAGCCCACTCGCATCAACACTCCTGGCTGTATCTCACTGTCAAAACAACAAAGCCACTCTAACCAGACATTAAATGCTGGATTCTTTCTCTCATCTCTTTTCATTAAAGCCTGTCTTCTTTTCTTTTGTGCTGTTGAAGCTACAAATAAGTTGTAGAAATAATGCCTCTGTGTGTATAATGGCTTATGGAAAGTTAGTAGAATGGAGAAGTTTTATTGAGCTGATGAGGAACATGCATCTGTCCCTACTGCATACAAAGATTAGCACAGGAAACAATACTGGAAAGAAGGACATATTTATCCATAAGTTCTCCTTCAAAATAGAAACAAGTTTTCCTATTATTCCTGTTGTTATTATAGTCTGCATGCATGCTGCTGACCCATGCTAACCATTTCGTAAAAATAAACTTGTGGTCTGAAAATACACCGAGTCACCTTCTCACTCTGCTTCAGAGATTACCTTGGCTGTTATGCTTGGAGACACACATATAGATCACTCATTGTCATTTCATTAAGGCTGCAGAATCTTGTTATCAATTCCTCATTTAGTCCAATTTACAGAAAAACATCAGTCAGGCTAAAATCAAGAGGAGAATTTTTTTCTCTGTTATTTTATTGGTAACTTTCCAATTAGAGTTCACAGTTCAACTCAAGCTGTTTGACTGAGTGCTTGTTCATCTGTAACAGATCAGGCTGTTGATGAGCGTATCCCCACTGGGGAAAGAGCTTCCCAGAAAGGCATTGCTGGAGAGAGTCATTCATAGAAATGACTCAAAAAGGTCGTTTTGGCTAAATACCATCTTATAAACTAAAACTGTAATTATCTCATGCTACTCCTATATATGGTCTTAGAGACGCAGCCTCCACGAAGCAAGGAGGTATCTTTCCTGTTCTTTTATGGGCTCAGCCTGTGGCTCTTAATACAGAGCTTAGGAGCTACTAGCTTTTCAGGGAATCTTATGATAATTCACATCCTCTTGGAAAGGGCCTACCAATGAATATAGGCACAGGTTAATTTTATGCTTGAGATGCAGGATAGAGGAAAAGAAATAAAAACAAATATAAGTTAAGCTTATTAACATTCTTACCTCTTACAGTATTTACAGGAGATAGTTTACAGTCTGCTAAGACAAATGTGTTTGGTCTAAAGAATAAAGCAAAGCTTTGCTTTAGTATGTTGCTAGCTCTTAATATTTCTTATGTCGTTGACAGGAAACTCAGCTTGTCTTCCTGTCCCTTCTGCAGTCTGCAGATTATTTATCCTACTGATTTGACCTAGGTTAAAGCTCAGGCACATAAAAAGTAAATTTCTCCCAAGGCTAGAGTCAAAAATAGGCTTGGAACGTAGGAGCCCATGGATCTGAGGCAGATAACTTTCCCTTAGGAAAAGACACACTACCTGAAACTCTTGTTGTTGTCTCTTGAAAACCTGTGGATGGTTTCTATGTTTAGCACCAGAGGAAATGAAGCATCTAGCTGTGGATTAAGTCTAGAAAACTGTGGCTTGCCTCTAGGAGCATAGGGAGGCAAGGAGTCCAGTTGAAAGAGAATCTTGGCTAGAAGCCAGAAGAATTGTCTTAGATTCCCCAGATGAGGCCTTTCTTTCAGTTTTTCTGGACAACTTCTAGGTTTAGATGCTAACTGATAGGCTAGCAGTGACTCCAATTCCTCTGTACCACATTACACATTCAGGTCACATTTTTTTATTTTTATCCTTTTTATTTTTACCAACTGTATTGATTCTTCTCTGTGAGGAAGGGAGTGCTGAGTGGAGCAGTGGGTTGTTTAGATGAGTGTTTCCAGAGAGGAGCCGGCATCTTAGAAATCTGAAAGAAGGAAAGTGCTCATAAATTTGGGGTGCACTGACACTTTACATTTACATATGTATGTATGTAACATTTTTGTACCTTTTTTCTCTGCTACTGTTAAAAGGTGAGTTAAGTCAAGCAGGAATAGCAATAATAGGAACTGTGAGCTTTGGGCATGGCTCCCCTGATTTTACTGCACAAAGCATTTATCACAAGCACACAAATACTTTTAAGTACCTGCACTCTGATCCTCCAGGATGGATTCACCACCATTCTAGAGTTTCTTTAGGCTTTCTTGAGGACTGGGTGCTAAAGATAGCATCCAATGTGATTGTGCTCCCCAAACCTTGCATGAGTGTCAAAGAGGATGCAAGATGCAGGCCCGCTAGCATCACTCCTGATACTCTGCATATCTTTGCTGTAGGTAGGAAATAGTCAAGGCCTCAAGCTGACTCTGCAGTGCCAGTCTCTGCAATTACTGTGTGTGTAACTCCAGCATTTTCATGGCTTCATACCCACTGAGCCCTGATGTCAGGCTTACAAGCCAGAGAATCTGGTGTTAGGTGCTTTTTAGAGACCAATGGACATCCTGGATGCTCCTAGACAGCTAAGTTATTTTCACCAAGGAGCTTCATTTTCTTCTCAATGACTATATTTGTTCATCTGTAAGATGAAAACATCATTAATGCACTTTGCAAAGCACCAAAGATGTCCTGGTAAAACATGTTGAATAGAGTCAAGTATTAATACAGAACTGAAATACAAATATCAGATCATTCTTGTATTAGGAGTCAGTTGTTAAGTTTTGGGTGGGCATCCTCCTTTTCAGATAACTTTAGATTAGATTCCATCTATTTCTAGCAAAATTACTGAAGAGCTACTCCAGAAAAATACAGTCTGACTAAGCAAACGTTCTCCCTAGTGTGATGGCATCATCCACAACAAATTTGAAATAAATAAATAAATAAATCACAAGCAAGGCAAACTCCAGGGTCTCTATGAAAGCTGTTTTCTAATAAAACATTATCCCCTCAGGAAATTAATTTGTATGCTTAAATGGTTCAGAGAAATAATCTTCAGCATGATCCCTTAAGGACTTAGCCATAATCTTCTTTTATTATCCCATGCTTTCTGATAAGACCTGGAACATTTCCTGCTCAGTTCTGGGATCAATACGGTTCATTCCTGTTTATTTTGGATCAAATTGCTACGGAGTCAACGGTGATGTGTTGGTCAGAGATGTTTGTTTCCGTTAAGTCAGCAGAAACATGGTAAGAATGTCTGGTCAGATCAGAGAGACTAAGGGAGTGTTGGCTTCATTTTTGCCACTGACAGATTAAGTAATCATATACAAGTCACTCTCTCCCTGTTTTCACATTTGCTAAAAAAAGGGTAATATTTCTGCATATAGCTCACTTCTTTATAGAGGGCCTAGCACAAAACTGAAGACTCATTTAAAAGTGCCTCACATAAATGCATGCACTGTCTCTCTGTCTCAAAGACAATTTAATCTACTGAGTCTAGTTCCCAGGGATGTTGTGAGATGGGGGATTTGCTGTCACATAGCAGCTACACTGCTTTAACTGAAGATAAACTATTGCACCTGTTCAGTTAAACAAGCTCACGTTGTGCACAGCTTTGTTGTTGGTTTCAGCTTGGCTTTTGTTGTTTCACCAACCAAGGCTACGATCAAACCTCTTCAGAGACATCCGTCTCTGCCAGTAAGCATGTTGCCACAGCACATACCCAGTAACAACCCTCTGTCAGACACAAAGTCCTTCAGATCTGTGGGCAAAGTGATCTATGCAAGTACTCCCTAACCTGCTTCAGAAGAAATCAGCTGTGTGAGCTCTGGTCCTCAATTGAATCAGTTTAAGACACACCAGCTGATTTTGCCTGTAGCCATATAGGCAGAGTTACATAAACTGCCCTGCTGGCAGACTAACAGGCTACTCTCTCCAGCAGGGTGCTATTGAAAAGACGCAGAAGCAATGAAGTTTTTCAACTGGCTAAAAGGTTTCTAGGGTGAGTATCTGTCTGATGGTGTCTGCTATTGTCATGAACTTCGTTTGATAGCAACTCACATGGCATTTATATAAGTAAGCTGAAATGATATCAAATGAGTTGAAACCTCTACAGAATTTCCATATGCACATACCAATTTGACTAGACAGCAAGAATATCCAGATAACTAAACCATGTTTGCATGTAACCTAGATCTTGATTTTTCTTTGTGAAGTGCTTTGAAATGGTCTAGAAATGTAAAGCATTTCTCACATAATATGTACTATTTTTATTTTATTGATGTTCATAATTGAATTTATTTATTTTGCAATACCACATTACTCAGCAGTTGATAATAAAAAGGTAAAAGCAGATAATAAAAACCTAAATTTTCCAAAAAGGGTTAAAATTCAGAAAGTCAGTAACAAGAATGGACGTGCATTGTCAAATACATCTTTCAGTAGGTTTCTTTCTCTGGATGATATGGAAATGAAAAGGTTACCTGTGCTCTGTTCTAACCAAATGGATAATCTTCACGCCAGATGCATAGACCAGTGGTTACATTGCCCATCGCTGAAAAGATTTCTAGTAGTAATTTAATAAAAATTGGGTTTGGGAATTTGTGAACATAAACAGGGCTTGGTTTACCTTCTGATCTTTAATAAAGATCACCTGTGGAGAACGTTAAATGTGACTTCAAGGAAAATAATCTCAGAACATAAATGTGTTTTATATCTTTGTATCTACTGAGTAGAACTTATTTTCTGGAGTAAGCTCAGTAAATTCACTTCCAGTTGTTCTTATTATTGCATTGGTACCTGGAGGCGTGAGCCAAGGATTAAGGTCTCATTGTGCGAGGTGCTGTTCATTACCTACTTGTTATATACGTTTGAACAGAAGGGAATCCAGTTATCAGCCTGCCAAAGATGTTTAAAAGCATTAGCAATGCCACGCATCTAGTTTTACTTAGAGCTGATGAAAATTTGGAATTTCCACAGGCAAAAAAAGCCATTGAAATCTTTTAAATGTCTTTAAAAACAAAGAAATTCTTATGCCAAAACAGAAAAAACTTTCTTCTGCAAGTATTTTGGATCTGCTACACTTGTAATTCCACAGCTGCTAACAGTGCAAGACAGTAGGTGCTTGCAAACCCCACCCTCTGCCTTCAGAGAGCTTTGCTCAATATTTTCTGTGCAATAAAGCTGAAGATAAAAGACATCAATTTTCTGTGAATGAATCTGTGATGCTCATAATTTTAGGGATTGCAGGCTTTCAACAATGAAAAGGAAAGAATGATCCATGTCTGAGGTTAAAAGGAGTGCTATCCTTGGAAATACACAAGTGAGAGGAAAAGACTGTGTTGGAAAACAAGCTCTCCTCAACATGTTCTAGAATTTAGATTGGTGTTTGCTTACTGTGTGAGATAACACAGTTTCTAGCAGGAGGGTATGGGAGTGCACTGCAGGTAGGAGAATGGAGGAAACAGAAAGAAATCAGTTTTACTATGAAGCTCAAAAGCATTTTACCAGACAAATTCTGGCAGTGGGTGTGTAGGCAACCAAATAGTCTCCCATTTGATCATGGCACTTGAAATCATCTGACTATAGTTTTGGGGAAAATATAGATACTGAATCAACAGGATTTATACAGCTACTGCATTGCCTTTGGTTTATTTCCTTCAAGAAAGCAATTGTGTATCTGATGTGCCGATAGCCTTGCAGAATTGTTTCACTGTTCATGTTTGCCCTTTTGAGGGAAAACAGAAATCCTTGATTTTTGGATATGCTCCATTCCCTGTAGGAACTGGCAATAGGTCAGCTCTTTCTGCAGAGCCAGCACAGGTTTTGTCAGAGCACGTGTTTCCAGCTGGGATCAGAAATTGCCAAGCTTTCGTGCCCTGTTTTTTACTTGCTAGAATAACGTCAGGCTGCTGATGGGACCATCTCTAGTAAAAGCTCAGAACTAATTTCAGTCTGCCTTGGATTTGCAACAATGTGGATGCTTTGCTGTATTTCCTTCAAATTGATTCATTAAAGATCAGAAAATTTCTAAAAGTTGGTGTAGCTCTTACAGCTGGACTCATTCTCTGGGTAAACCCCATCCCGCTCCCATTACACAAATCCTCAAATTACATAGCTCTAGTTTGGCTCTGAGGAGCTCCCCCAGGGGAGGTAGGAAGGCATGGGTTAAGCAGTGTGTATCAGATAATTTGTGAGTGGTAATACCTCTTCGTTGTTTTGGGATTCTTGAAGCTTAGCTCATGTTAGATGAGCCTCTATAGTGAATTCTGGGTTTTTCCAGCTTCTGCTTATACTATAGCTTTTACTTCCCATCTCAGATGAAATCAGGAAATGCTGAAAATTACAAGACACAAAACCAGAATTTGTTGCAAACCTCTGCATAAGTTAATTCTGAATCACTACATGTTATCACCAAAACAAATGACTCCTCAGTAATTTAAGATCAGATTCAGGTGTTCTTTCTTTAGGATCAAAATTGTCTTACTCCCCTCTGGTGAAACTAGAGAATACAATTCCATTGCATCTGAATCAGAACAGCAAGTCTTGCTTTTATTAAATTATATCAAAGCAAGAAGCTTTAGAGGATTTTACCAGCTCAGGATTAGCTTCTAAGGACACCTAGGGCTTTGGAAGACTCAGATTTCATTAATATTCTGTGTTTACTTCTCTAAAGCTCCTTGGGAAACCAAGGCTAAATATCTTGAAATCACGTTTGTATTAAAACATCATTTGTAAAGGAACATAAATAGAAGTGGTTTGAAGATATTTTAAGACATTTATTTAATCTCCTAGTAGGAAGTCTGATGGATCATAGAATGGAATGGAAATGTTCTGAAGGACTCTCTTTCTTCTAGAAGTGTGATTTGCTATGCTCATGGCCTTCCATGAAGGTAGTTAGATTCTGTTGAATGCCACGGGAAAGTAGGCAGGTTCACCTGTCTGATCCCTTAGCAGTCCACACCAAGCCAAGAGCCTGGTAGATGGGTTGTGCTACAGATGAGAACACAAAGCATTTAGAGATACCTTCTTACCAGTGACAATGGAATGTCAAAGTTATAATCAATGTGCATCTACCTTCCAGGGTAAGTGTACTTCCATGCATCTAAAAACCTCCTACTAATCTACCTGCAAACATCAAGAGAATGGTCAAACCATGTCTATGGTATCCTTTTAAATTATTTATTGACTATTTGTAAATGACAGCTGGAAGTTTAATTTGTGTAAGATAATCCCAGCACTTACTGTCAGCATTTATGTAACAATTTGATAAAGGCAAAGGCAGAGGAGACATGGACAAGACTGCCAGCTAGAGATGCTCATTCATGGTGTCACTTTCCTAAGTGACACCATGGAATGCCGTTGACCACTCTTTTCCCAGTATTACCCATTGGAAGAAAATTGCCTACTGCAAAAGATTTGCTTTAAGTTTCAACAGCAGAACCATGTTTGTTCCTCCTCATTCCAGGGAGCTGTACTCTTCAGTACTGCTTCTGTGGATTGCTCAGCATTCAGAGATGAAACCTGCTCTGTTTGTTATCTTGCCAAACCTAATTAAAATTGGGGTTTGCAGGTCATCTGCAGGTGACCTCATTCTCCTCTATCCTTTAGCCAACATGAGTCATTAACTAGAAGTGCAGCAAACGGATCAGCCCCTGTCTTTGAAAGCTGGAGGACTAACCTAACTACTGCGTAGACAAGACATAAGTTGCAAAGATACCAAGAACAGGATTAAATCGTCTCCCCCCTCCTTCTCCCCAGGCTAACCCTTCCCCTGACAGGGAGCAAATCCACAGGGAAGAATGGCCTTCTGCCTTAACTGATCCTGCTTCACCTTTATTGTAATGCCCGATGCTTTTGTTTCTTGCTAGCTAGTTATGTTTTCATATAGATTAATTGTTCCAATGAGTTGAAGGAGAGTCAACAAACACCCATGGAAAAGTAAGTGCTAAATGCGTGACTCTTTGGAGAGCTATTCATACAAAGCACTATGAACTCCCTAACATGATTTACACAAAGACATTGCAGCTGCATTGTCTAGGTCTACCCAAGGCCTGTGATCTATTCCCTGGAGTTCCTTTCTTTTGTCCTGTTCTCCTCTATCCTCCTGTGCTGCTTCTGCACAACTATCTCTGCTCTCAGTATACACTGAATATTTCTCTGTTCTTTCTCTGTCACTCTTTTTAAACAAATCTTCTCACTCCAGGTCTGTGTCTCAGCCTACCCTGGGTGGGATTCTACCTTACCCTTCATGTCAACAGCCGGTTTTACCTTGGCTCTTTTTTGCCCTCAAGTTGTGCTAGGGGAAGTTTAGATTGGATATTGGGAAAAAATTCTTCACTGAAAGGGTTATCAAGCATTGGAACAGGCCACCCAGGGATGGGTTGAGTCACTGTTCCTGGAGGTATTTAAAAGAAATGTAGCTGTAGCGCTTAAGGACGTGGTTTAGTGGTAACTTGTAACTTGGCAGTGCTAAATTAAGGGTTGGACTTGATATTAAAGGTCTCTTTCAACTTAAATGAATCTGTGATGTTGCATCTGAGGAGAAGATTTCTTCAAACAGTGGAACAGTGTCCCTTCAAACAGGGACAATTTGTTGGGGATGAGGGTAGGGGTATTGGTAGTTTTTTTTTTTTTAATTTTCATGACAAGTACAATGACTGCTAAAGTAGAAATAACACAGCTTTACAGACCTTTTGGCAACAGTAACTATGTGGAGGGAAAGGCATCCTTCAAGTGTCTGAGGGAGTGGGATTATGATTGAGATGCACATACAGCAAGGTTTTATTTTTAAACCATTTATACTGAACTTTAAAAAATTATTTCAAAACATAGCTTTTAGTGGTGGGAAATGTACATTTAAAGGCAACCATGAAGGAGTGGTGAACAAGAAAGGAAAAAAAAAAAAGCACAAGAGGAAAATACCACAAGATATTTCTAACTTTCATTAGCATTAAAAGCTATATGTAAGACAATGCTTATCTCAAATTATCATTAGAATAGTCTGACAACCTCTCAATTTCCAGGTGTCTCCATGGCAAATAATGTGTGGCTGGCAGAAAGCAGTAAGGACACCTTTTTTCCCTCTTTACAAAAGGGAGATAGAAAAAGTAGTGACATAAGCAGGAATTGAAGACTGTCACCTCATTAGGTATTAACTGATTTTTTTGGGATCCCTTTGGAGACTTCCCTATGATCAAGGCTACCCTTCCGGAAACTGTGGCTCATCATTCCGCTTCTAAGCAGTTTTGTTATGAGATTTGAAGAGTCCATCAGAACATCTCTTACTAAAGTTTGTTCTATTAAACTTCTAATCTAGAAAGAATCCCCTAAAATAATTAATTTTCATCAAATAGGATGGAGATAAAGCAGGGTTGGATAGAAAACTAGTCTTGTATTCAATGAATAATGCACAGCTCAGGCAGAGGTAGGAGCTTGGAAACTTGAGGAATTCAAGGCTGAAATAGCAATGCCAGGGCCATCAGTTTCTCAGTATCCCAGATTTTTTTAACAACTTCATGGCTGTTGCATCAAAGGGGCTATAAAAGTGTAAATCTTAACTGCATGGTTTTAATCCACATGTTAAATAATGATGTCACACAAAATCAAGTGCTCAGTTAAAGTCTGACTGGATGAATACCACAAAGGTAGCATGCACTTGTACATGTTTTCCTTGCAGCAAATATAAATATGTACAGACATTAAGGGAAAGTACAGTATCTTCATGTTTTCATTTGTCACGAAGCACCAGGTAAACCATGTTCACAAAAAGACAAGAATCAATGGAAAAGGTAAGGTGGACCATCTGCAGCCATTCTAAGCTTGGGTTGCCATGGTGACTTGAACCCAAATCTCCTGGATGTATTTGATTTCTATTATAAAGATTCTGAGTTGAGCAGGCAATTATGATTGATTTTTTGGCCTCTAGAAAAGCAGAACTTCTCAAAGCTATACTGCCTTTATAAGCAGAGTAACTGTGAGTGCCCCCTCTCCTGTGTGTTTCATTTACTGTTTTCTTAGTTTGAAACAACCTCTGGTCCACCAGCAGGCAATTATTACTGTTTTTTTTGTATTGTGTGCAAATTAACGTCAGGAATGGCTAGCACAAACCACTCCAGCAGCAGGGCATGTTGGTTGTATTTTCAGGGAGTCCACCCCTTTCCTCCTTCCTTGAAGGAAAGGAGGTGATGTGTCTGGCATGCTACCAAGTACCTGAGAAAACCTGGCAGCCTGGGGCTGCCAGGATGTGAGGGGGAAGCCTACATTGCAGTTAAGAGGAAGAGATAGGAAAGAAACTCATAGAAGAAGTAGCAGCATTTTAAAGGGTTATTCAATTCCTGCAACAGCTGCAGGATGAATAGACTATCTACTACCAAGGAAATTTGTAACTACCAAGAATGCACATAATGGCTAACGTGGCCTGTGTTTCTATACCTGCTCTGCCAGCTATACTTTGTTTGCACAGTTGCTTTTCCCATACTGTCTGGTGTTGTCCAGGGCTGTCAGCTTGAGTTGTATAGATATGGTCAAGCATCCAGGTCCAAGTAACACTGTGCAGCCCCTTACACAGACACCGTCATAGGTCCTGGCAGCAGTGCAGAGGCCCCTGCCAACCTCAGCCATTCACCAGGCAGAAATCACTGACCTCAGTGGAGCGATGGTGCTTCTCAGTATTTGGCAAGCTGAGCAGCACCACAAAGGCAGGAATCGGGGTCTATTTGGTTGCAGAAAAAAAACCTGGAAATTTGCATGGTACTGCAAAGCAGTCCAAAATATTTATGTTGCCTATTGAAATATATTTTTCTTCTTCAGTGTAATGAAGCAAACTTAGGATATAATATCCTTATTGTATGTTAGGCTGTCAAAGAATGACAGAACTGTTATGAGTCCTGAAACCGCAGCATGCTTAGTGAGTTTACAGTTTAGTATTTGAAAGAATGAAATCATCAGCTTCTCGTCACTTTAACTTTGCTGAAGGGCTGAGTTTTACCAGTCACAAAGAGACTTTCTAGTCATTTCACCCCAGGATGCAGGAAAATAATCCCCTTGTTCATCTTGATGCTCGAATTTTGCCCTGCCCTCATCTCTCAGGAAATCATGGACAGCCTCTGAAGAGCCTACTAATCTGCAAGAAAAATGTTAGTTTTCATCATATGAATAAAATGTTCTTTTTGTAGTGGTCCTTCAACATGGAAGCTGGTTATTCAGGTTCAAACCACAGCAGAATGTGCTTAAACACAAACTTATTTCCTAGTTCTCACAACCTTTGCTGCCTATGGACAAGAGGAGTGAGGTTTCTTTTCTGAAGTGCTTTCACATTTGAGTGACACTGGATCAGTATTGTCACTGTTGGGCCCACATTTTCTTTGGGATTTACATTCAAGGATGAGATAATGCTCCTGCATTAGGAGTGAACTGTCTATTACAAAGTGTTCTCAGGAGGGTTTTTTCAACTATTTTATTTATAAGGACATAAAGAAAACAGGCTAATAATGCTCAAAAGCCATGGTTCAAGTCCTGTGACCTTAAATTAGCCCATCATTTTAGAAAGTAGCTGGCAATTTAGATTGACATCTTGCACAAATTAAGGTAGTGTTTTAGTTCACTGGCTTCTATCCTCACATCTTAAGCAAGTTTATAATCATTTGGGAGATAACCCTGTTTGGTGGTACGTAGTTACTATCTGTCATTCATAGCTGTTTAAATTGTATAACAAAAAATTAACCTCCATCTGTATTAAAAAAAAAAAAAAGAAACCAAACAAAAAAAAACCACAAAACAAAAATGGTCTTTTCCACTGGCGCAGGACTGTCAGGTCTTTTGAATGTGAGTTTTCGGCATAGCTTGAATGAGAGATGTTCAGCATAGTCCCTACTTGATGTGTGCTAAAGGAGTTCTCCTGGGGATGCAACCAAGGTGCTGTGGCTGTAGGTTAGGATATTATCTGCAGGGCTGGAAGAAGGTGTAGTTGCAGTAACAGTCAGATGAGAATGATTTACCTGCATCGCAATGCTCCATTTCCATCTTCTGCCTGACCATCTCCATCTTCCTCTGTCTCTCCTTTCTTTCAGTTCCCTTTGAAATGATCTGCTTTTTTGTTTTGTAGCACCTGTTTTGTAGTGAGATGAGATCACAGTGGCGTCCTTGTTGCTGGGATAGATTGCTTGGTGTTATGACCGAAACACCGCTACTCTATCACCTCATCCCCTCCAAATACGTGATAGCTTTGTCACCCAAGTGAGCCTATGTGGGATGCTTTCATTATGGAGCACACTCTGGTGGGTTTAGGAGACTACTTCTGGTTTTAAACCTAATGCCAATGTAAGTGTTCCTTTCATAGTGTCTTCTTTTTTCTTGAAGTACATTGCTCATGAGTGACTTTCAATAGCCTACAGAGCAGCTGGTAGTACCACTGATGGCCAGGGAGATCCTTGTGCTATAAAGCAAGTTTTCTTCCTATTGGTTCATTACAGCAGCAAAGGCTGCTGCTATTCTCCCTCTAAACCCACAAGGCAGCTATGGTATGGGCAAAACTCATGTCAAGAAAGACTTGACTGGAATGACTGGAAGATATACCTTAGGTTCCTGCTTTGCTGAAATGACAGAAAGTGATGCTAAGTTTGAAGGGAGCACTGATATGTGACATTAAGTTCCTGGGGTTCCTCACGTGATTATACTAGATTTCAACTCTTCTTAAAAAAAGTGTTAAAAAGGGAAGAGAGACACAGAAGGGAAGTTGTTTCTTGGAATCCCAGTTAATGAAGGACACATTTCATCTGCATTACAGCTGCTCTCTTTTTTTTCTCTTTAGAGGTCAAGAAAATATATTTTTGAATCCAGGAGCTAAGACAGTTGCCAAGGGAAACTCAATATTCTACAGGGAAATTGTTATTACATTTGCAAAACTTGAAGTTTCTGTAACGACTAAATGTAAAACAAATGTGACACAAGGAGGAGGAAAGAGTGGGTGGGAAATGAACACATGAAGTAGAAAGTCAAATCGGGGTTTAGCACGAAGTCCTGAAGTCAGCTATTCTGTCCCTTTCCGGGACAGAATTTACAACATTGAGTTCCACAGACTACACTTGGAGACCTCTGTGCTGTAGGACTCCCAGGGCATGGACGGTGTCTTGGTCTAGTTTTGTGTAGCACAAATGTGCTTCTCTCTGCTGTTATTAACAGTAAGTAATAATGAGAAGCCATGATGAAATAATATTGGGTGTCACAGACAGAGAGAAGGGGCTATTTCAGGTCAAAGTTCTCAAACTATGCTGAGTTTCTAAATATACTAAGTACGTTTACACACTGTTTTGCAGACAGACGTGAGCTCATGCTGCTCATGTTCCAGATTATGAGCATGCCCCAACGCACGAATTAAGCCGCTGCATTCAAAGGTGCTGAGCTCACACCAGTATTCCTCATATGCAATTCCTGAGATGGTTTGCAGAACAAGAAATGCTGTCACTGCTATTTATAGAATTATCATTAGTTTTTTCCATTTTCAAACAGAAGAAAATGGGTATTTTACAAATAACTGAAAGGATCAAGTCTTACATGATGAGAAACAGGTAGCGTTCCTTGTGCAGCCATACATACTGCTCACCCACATACATAGTACACAGGCACTGAGCTGCTCTGGGCAGGTATTTGAGAACCAAGAAATTGAAAGTATATAAAAAGCTGCAACAAGGCAGTCTCAAATTCGCTCCTGGTTTAAGGTATGTGCCAATAACAATGCTGCCCAGAGCAAGCATGCAGCAAGGGAAGAATCATGCCTTGCAGAGTAAGCAGTGCCCCACCTGGCTTTCTGTAGCAGCCTTTGCCTTGCTGGGCCTAATGGCACAATCCTGAATCATAACTCTTACTCTTCACAGTAGCCTGTGTGCTCTCTTATTAGGTTTAACAGCCAGCAGTCCAGGTGGGACTACACAGGATGAAAGCATGAACAGAGAAGTGTGCCTCACTGCTTGCTGTGGCTCAGATCCCAGAGCCTGAGAGCTGGGGCAGTCTTTTCCCAAAGGCAATATACTGAATGCACTACGGTATTTTCCATTTTGTCACGTATCCCTCAATTGATTTTTCACTGGCCACAAACGCTCTGCTTCGGAGCTGTCATTAGCTGCAAATTGATTGGGTTTGAACATCAGCAGGGAAGCTGGTTAGATGGCATGGTACAGCTCCCATCCAACCGCAAGACTGGTCTAGCTCACTAGTGGTCGCACATGCATTTTACAATTTGCCGCCTTTAACTTGCCTTGAACTGGTTATCATGACCTCCCTGGCAAAGATGACTGTCCCCATAGTCGCAGCTCTTGGACAGAGGCCTGTTACTGAAGAGAGCTGATAGAAGTGTTTCAGGAAGGGCTGATGTGAATATTAATGCTGGCAAGTGAGAAGGGTGCTCCCTGCTGCAGTTGTTCGGGTGGTGCAACAGAGATCATAGGACCTCCTGCTGTGTCCTTGGGTGCTCTTCCTTCTGAGGTGGGCTGAGTGAAAAAGCTGATTATTTTTTTTTTTTAAGATTTTTTTTTTCCATTTTACTGTATACCCTAACAAAAGTGTCTATCTTTGTTGAAGTTGATGTGTTTTAGAACATTTTAGTACAACTTGAGGCCATTTCCTCTTGTCCTCTTCATCCCTAGAAGGGGTTGGCTGTGAAGCTTACAGTGAGGATCAAGGAGTCACATTCACCTCTTATTTTCACTGGCATTCAGGGAGAAGTGGGAGCTCTGCATGTGCAGTAATCTAGCTCCTTGTGGGACATGTGCAAGCCTGGTGCTCCACATGTGCGTGGTCTTGCTCTTTTCTAACCACACTTGTTCACTCTGTTCTCTCCCCACCACCCCAATTGTATACATATTGATTTGGCTTCAAAGAAAGGCATTAAAAAAATCCTCAGAGGTGACATAGTGTCTACTCATTGCAGCTGCATAATATATTTCACCCATACAATTGCACAGGTGGGTTAATTTTAAGCATATCAGCCAGCAGTTGAGTAAGGAGACCAAAGAACAAAACCAGGATGTCTGGTTTCTCTTTCACAAGGCTTCAAATATCCAGTTACTTGAAACAAATTGTCAAAGGCATTTTATGACACACACAAATATTTGCAATATAAAATCACAGCTTGAATCCTTAACTTGTTTTATCACCAAAGCAGAGACAGTTCAATGTTTAGTAAAATTTAGTTAAGCCCAGTCACCTTTTTAAGGCTAGCACCCTGTATTGCCTGGATGGTCCACATTAGGTCATGCTAAACTGACAGCTCTGAAGCATGGAGACATTAATTTGTCCCAAGAACAGATACGTTGATACAACCTATGCCCATCCTACCCCTAGCTCTGAGCATCAACCTGTTTGCACAAGGCTAACTATGTGTTAAGTGAGGGTTGTTGGCCAGAGCTATGTCTTTACTGTTTGTGTGCAGGTGCACAAGACGAAGTGTAGTGGGACGTAACATTTCTATTGAAAGGGCATTAAAAGGTTTCTGGAGAAGGAGACTGCAAAACAATAAAAAAAATCCCGTAAAATTTCAGTATTTTTGATACAGCATTAAATTTATAAAATGATTAACCAATTGTAAGTGCAAAGAAATTAATGTATGGTTTTAAGTAAAAATACAGGATAGGTAATACTGACCTATAAATACTTCGTTAGGGCACAGAGAGACTATTAATTTTCATGATTCTTCATACCACAAGACAGAAAAGTAATCGTTCAAGTCATGTATGATGAAATCTAACGTTGTGGTAGAATTTCTTCCCATCGATTGGGTCCTAGCCTATTTGGGATGATTTATAGAAATAACTGGAGACAGGAACATACTGCAGTATTGCAAGGGCCAGTTAAGTTTATGTGCTGTACTGATGTTCAGAGTTAATAGATTTCAAATTATAATCTATGTAGTACTCCTACTGATGCAAACTTACCTTGAGGGTCTGAACAGATGAGGTAGGTGGTGGAGCAGCGCTAGTACAGCTGGCAGTCACCTCACCACTTGCATTTGGATCACTTGGGTATGACTAGTTGTCAGTGGGAAAATGGAACAATCGAAACAACTTCTGATCATAGCGAAAATAGTAGCTGCATACTGAAATCTCACTGCTCTGCATCCTGGCTAGGCAGCCACGCTTAATCCCAGCATTGTTTCAAATATACAGCATGCATCAGTGTTCTCTAGCCATGATCAGCAAAGGGAAGGATAAAAATCAGTCTACACTGATTCCTGTTTTCCCGTCTTCTCCAATGCTTGTCTCTCTTTTTTCCTTTTCACTTTTTTTTTCCTTTTCATTTTTTTTTTCCTTTTCATTTTTTTTTTCCTTTTCATTTTTTTTTCCTTTTCATTTTTTTTTCCTTTTCATTTTTTTTTTCCTTTTCATTTTTTTTTTCCTTTTCATTTTTTTTTTCCTTTTCATTTTTTTTTTCCTTTTCATTTTTTTTTTCCTTTTCATTTTTTTTTTCCTTTTCATTTTTTTTTTCCTTTTCATTTTTTTTTTCCTTTTCATTTTTTTTTTCCTTTTCATTTTTTTTTTCCTTTTCATTTTTTTTTTCCTTTTCATTTTTTTTTTCCTTTTCATTTTTTTTTTCCTTTTCATTTTTTTTTTCCTTTTCATTTTTTTTTTCCTTTTCATTTCTTTTTTCCTTTTCATTTTTTTTTTCCTTTTCACTTTTTTTTTCCTTTTCATTTTTTTTTTCCTTTTCATTTTTTTTTTCCTTTTCATTTTTTTTTTCCTTTTCATTTTTTTTTTCCTTTTCATTTTTTTTTTCCTTTTCATTTTTTTTTTCCTTTTCATTTTTTTTTTCCTTTTCATTTTTTTTTTCCTTTTCATTTTTTTTTTCCTTTTCATTTTTTTTTTCCTTTTCATTTTTTTTTTCCTTTTCATTTTTTTTTTCCTTTTCATTTTTTTTTTCCTTTTCATTTTTTTTTTCCTTTTCATTTTTTTTTTCCTTTTCATTTTTTTTTTCCTTTTCATTTTTTTTTTCCTTTTCATTTTTTTTTTCCTTTTCATTTTTTTTTTCCTTTTCATTTTTTTTTTCCTTTTCATTTTTTTTTTCCTTTTCATTTTTTTTTTCCTTTTCATTTTTTTTTTCCTTTTCATTTTTTTTTTCCTTTTCATTTTTTTTTTCCTTTTCATTTTTTTTTTTCCTCTCCAGAGCCTTCTGCTAATCCTCCAGGCATGCCTCACAAGGTCTGCTTGTTCCACGGTCCAACTCTTCCTGCTTTGCAACAACTCTGTCATCGGCAATAATGAAAGCAACTGCTTTCTTCCCTCTATACAGTGGCCCATCTAGTCAGTGAGAACTCCAGGAAAGCCAGTTGACAGGACAGCTGCTGGTTATGCTATCTTATTTATGGAGCCATCATGCAAGAGGATTAGGCACCCAGTTCTGGAATGGGGCATCAGTCTGCCCTTTCTAGCTCTGAAGGCATCATCCCTTGCTACAAGTCCCATCCCTCATAATGCAAACCAGCTGGTGGACCTGGGTGCTGCTTTGTTTCTGACTCTCTTTTGTCCTGTGAAGATAAAAAGGGGTTAACCTTTGCAGGAGGCAAAGATTATTGCTGCTCTGTCAGTGAAGCAATGCAGCATTTACAGTTCCTGGCTGTAGTTAGACCTCTGAAAGATATGGTGCTACTCAAAGATCACAGGTAGCACTCATCCATCACTTGGAGATACAGTAAAGAGAGACAGGCCAATCTGTAGTAAGCAAGTTTATTTCATCTCTTCTGACATCTGTAGATTAGACAGCTGCCAAGATGATACAATAAGGTGCTTCACCAGGAGTTTCTGAACTCATCAGGAATTGCCGATGAGATGAGCACATGCTGAAGCTTTTGCTGGTCCCTGCCCCAATGGTCACATCCCCACTAATGCAGGAGCAACACTGAGCCTTTACTGTGTGTCAAACTTGGGTTAATACACCAGGATTTTTGCCTCACTAGCAAGAAACAGAGCACACAGAAAACCCACTTCATGCCAAGGCTTCAGGCAGGAGATATGTGCCCTCCCTGCCCCCATCATCATCTGTTCCTGAGTCGATGGAGACAGCCATGGATCTGGATGAACAAGCCTGATTCAGTGCAGTTAGAGAAGCATCTGCCTGACTCAGGCCACCAAATAGCATCTGCCACTGGCGTTGTTTCTGAGTGATGCCAAAGAAAGGATGGAGCAAACGTTTAATCTTAGAATCTGAGGATTGTCGTATTTGCCTCTCCCCAGCAGCAGTGCTTTAGATAAACAGCTACTGCATGGTAAGAATAAAGCTGGCATGTCTACCTAGGGGGTAAATGGTTGGTTCTCCCCACACTCTCCCCAAAGGTAGCAAAAGAGCTGTTTTATCTGCAAAAATCAGGTCACCTGCCCTGCTCACACCTTTGGGTGAGTGGCTTTCCTAGGCCTGGGAAATAAGAAGTTCAGAGGTTTCCCTCAACACAGTTTTTCTGTGGCCTCAAAGTGCTGATTAGTCTGTGCTGTTCATGTAGGGCACAGAAGGGAAGGGAAGTAGGTGGAAAAAACCCCACAACTCCTTCTTCCAGAGGCACTGTATAAAATAGCCCCTTGGGATTTCCCAACACTAGGGAGTGACCCACTTTGATTATCCTGGCCCTGATTATCTCCTAAGCCTCCTTTTACACTAAAGCACTGTAAAGAGGACAGAAAACGATCTGGATGTGATCTTTTTCTTAAGGTGCAATTCTTCATGGGATGCCTTGGCACAACATCCCAGGAAAGATGGAAAAGAGAGCACATCAGCAGTTAGAATCTCAGTGGCTCACAGACAGCATGCTGTCAACTGCTTGATGGGGCACAAATCCATTTTTGTCTTTTTTTTTTGGCCCAGAGAAAAGAAAGGGGAACTAAAAATGCAATTTACTGCGTGTCTGCATAGCTTCAAGCAAACCAGTCCATCGGGCATTCAATAACTTCACTCACAATTTCAGGCTCGGAGCCAGACATTTCTATCCAGGCCATCAGTAAGTTTTGGATAGGGAGCCACAGTGGACAACAAAGTCTCATAGCTATTGTAGGCTTCATCATAAGCTGTCAGCATTAAGCCTTCTCACCACCTCATCCCCTGCCAGAAAAATAATTTCCTTCCATGGTGTCTGATCACCCAAGTGTCAGAACCTCGAAGGCAGTTCAGAGATAACAGGAGTCAATGCCTTTAAAGAGACTTTCCATCCTGTATTAAGCTTAGTCAAAATTAATTGGGCCTGAGGGGTCAAATTTTGGTAAACACTTTTAGGTATGGTTACATATCTAATTCTCAGAGTTGCCTGTGAAAAACTCACCTAAGGCTTGTCTGAATTCTTAGGTACTGAAATAGTTTTAAATAACCATTCCAAAATCTTGAATTCTGCAGTCAGACCGAACACTTGAGCTGTCATTTACAAATCCTGTTTTTCCTTAATAATGGGATTACTGGAGGAGTTTTGCAGTAGCTTTGAGAAAAGTCAGACTTTCATATCTATGCTTTCATCTCAGAACAGGGGAGGGATGTACAAAAAAATCCCTCTTATTAAAATAAACAAAGCCTATTTGTGTGAAGAAACTGAATCAATTTTCATTACCATCCTGTACACAAAACAAATATGATAAAGGGATTCACACTGTTCAGTCACATTCAAGTGACATTGATTAGTTTGCTATTCTGTGGATTGCACGCAATTTCAAGGGCCATGTTTGCTTCCTTATGGTTTAATGGCAATTTTAGGTAACCTTGTTCCTTGTGTGGTTGCTTTATGTCTAAAATATTTGCAATGCCTGCTGGCAACATCATCTGATAGATGCCTAGAAACATTGCTTAATTCTGTTAAGGCACATGCTGGCATTAAACAGCAGCAGAGTTTGCCAGGAAAAAGAAAATAGATTGCAGTTTGCAAAGGTTGTTGCAGAATGGGTTGTTGGGTGAGGAACTCTTCACAGGGAGATGTGGCTGGACTAGTCTTCCTGAGGGCTAGGCTGAGATGATGGATGCAAGAATCGGCTCCATTCACAGGCTGCGTGAGCTGCTGGGAAAAGTATGATGTACTCTGCCAGAGAGAGGCGGAGCGGTCTGGCAGTGAAAGAGGAATTAGTACAAGGAAAGCTGTGAGGGCTTCCCCAGGTTGAAAGATGGGTTCCCAAGGAAACTCCACCACGTGACCATGTGACAAATCTCCTGCGTAGCATACGCAGTCTGATGTCTTCACTGCAAGCCTGGAACATGTGGCCAGCAATTGCTCATGCTGTCCTAGCACAGCAGGAGCTGAGATTAGTGGGCACTTCCCAAAGCTTGTTTTCTGGCAAGCTCAATTCTCTGACCCTTCCTGTGAGAAAGCTTCACAGATCAAGGAAGCAGTGTGCCTCCCTCTTCAATGCCAGAAGGATTCACGTGAGGGAGAAATAAGCAGTGTCTTGCCAAAAGGAGAGGAGAGAGCATGGAAATGATTTTCAATCTGTGCTTTTGCAAGTGTAGGGAGAGGCTCTCACTCTTCCACTTCTGTGGAGCTGCCTGCTGCCAGACTCAGGCCAGCTTCTGATACTCTGCTGGTTAACACGTGAGCAAAAAATTATTTTAAGCCTTTTGTAAAACTCTTTTCAGAAAGAGATGTTTTACTTTCTCCTGTAAAATTGTAACCAGATCTTGGGAGAGAATTAAGTGTGTTTTGGCACACAAAGAGGTCAGGCTGCATTTTGATGGCACAGTTCACACACTGTCCCTGAAACAGACTGGGCATTTGGAAGAACAACATAATTTATTCCTGAATGAGAGGATGCAAAGAACATTTGAGTTTAACCTCTCCACCAACAGATGTTTTAAAATACTCCTGGCAAGCTGTTCCTTTCTGGTAGCAAAATACTATCAGAAGTGGGTGGTATGCTGCTTTTCTCAGGATTTAGTCACTGTAGTAGGTCAGAGCAAAGATCAGGCTAGGCTGACATCCCTTGATAGGAGACAGTACCTGATGTTTCAGGTAACGTGTCCCACAATATGATTATACGCACTGAAAATCATCATTCACCCCCTGCCCAGTGAGGTGGTATGGGGAAGTGCAGTACGCTCTTTTCCAGCCCTGGCATCAACCCCTGCCAGCAGTGTGCAGGTGAGTTACTGATGCTTGTATGAAGCTCCTGTGTGCACACCAGTGACCTGAAAACAGGCCTCTCCTTGTCCTCCTCCCCAGCCTTCCCCTCCATGCCATCCATGTTACTGAAAACAGAGATTTTTGTCCTTACACAGATGCAGGAGTAGGTGGAGTCTGGTGGAAGCCCTGCTCAACATTCTTCCCTACTCAGCATGGAAGCACTTGCACCATGCTCCACAAAGCTAATATATGCCATGAGGAACTGTGCTCAGTTGGCTTTACTCAAGGGAAGGGAGTGAGCAGAGAAAGCATGCAGAAGTCTCCCGCTCTCTTTTTTTTATTATCACCTTCCTTTAACACACCCAGGTTGTCCTCAGGAAACTTGTCTTCTCCTCCACCACCCTGCACAGTTTGGGGAGTAAACAGCACATCAGCTTAAACTCCAGAAGTAAGGAAAAACCTGCAATACATGGACTTGCTAATTACTGAGAGCCGTGAAAAAAAAAAGCTTCGCGTTTTCAGGCATTGTTGAGGGCAAGGTGGATGCCTGCTCACTCTCTTCTCCTCTAGGTTTTTTAGGTGCAGACTGTGACATGTATTTCTAATGTCACTGGACTATAAAAAGAAGTGTGTGCATCACCCCACAGCTCCCTAGGAGTGAATAAGTGATCAGATTGGAAGTGTCATCCAAGAGAGTCTCATGCAGCCAGATGTCTTTGCTGCTTCAACACCACCACAGATCCCACAGTGTTGAAGAGGGTGACATATCTGCTCTTTTCAGATGGGTAGGAGGCATTTCCAGACTGCTTTAGTGTGTGAGTGGCAATAATCCTGCAGCCTCCCTGAGACAGACAATGTTGCTGGCTTCTGCCAACATCATGCCTTTGGGAACTCACCCAAGGCCTGTTTCAGAAGCAGAGGGGCTAGAGAAGGTCAGTGGGCATTTCTGTGTCCAATATGGTCTCTGGGGACAGGAAGACCAAAGCACACGTAGCTCAGGGAGTGCATTAAGTGAACTGTGTCACTATTAAACGCAGTTTCATCTGGTTTGGGATCATCTAGGGCTCTGTTACGTATTCCACTGCCATCCTGGTCTGCATCTTCAAAGCTCAGTTCCAGAAGGTACAATGTGAATTTCAGCTAAAGACATGGAAATAAATCTCTTGCGCTACGTTGCTTTGAGGCCTTTCTCCCACAGCAGTCTTTCCGAGAAAAGGAGCTAGGATTTAATCCAAAAAAGATAGGGTATGAATCTGCAGGTCACCCTTGTAGAGTTCAGCAGGTGGGACATCAGCATGTTACTTTCTCTGTAGCTGAGTTGTGTTTTATCATCTTTCTCTGCACAAGAGGTGCTGGCCCCCTTCTGTCTCCTTCCAGCCCATCCTTCTTAGTAATGCACTGTAGCCAATGACCCCTTGGATAAAAGATGAGAATACTAATTGCTTGGAAACACTTCACAGAAAGTGGATGTTAAGTGGACTAATGCTGAACAGCAATGGAAATCACGACATGGACATCATCAGAATCCATCACAACTAATGAGATTAGAGTGGATACCACAAGAATTCATAATGATCTACCCTGCCCCAAAACTTTTGTCAGTGCATCTGATGCTCTGCTCTTCTCTTGCCCTCTACTTGCACACTTTGAAGAGTACAGACAAGGGAGGACCCCAGGAGCCTTTCATCCTGCTCTGTACCTCTCTTATATGGCCCTTGTTTCTAATTGTATGCAGACACAACAGCAATGGCAATGACTTCATGGCAACCCCCCCTAATGAATAAATCATCCTAATTTCAAGGCAAAGTTAGCACAACCATCCACTGTGTCATTTCCGTGAATCACAGTGATAAAGGGCCATGCTTGTTGAGACATTGCCTATGCAAATGCAATACAGCACTAATGAATGTAAGCAAAGACCTACAGTGCCAGGACAAGGCAGGCTTGTGCCAAAACTCCTAGGAAGCGGCTATTGCTTTGTTCAAAGGAATCAGTGATGGGCTGGGGCAGAGAGGCTCTCAGGAGCATGGGGCTGTACTATTCAGTTATTTCAGATCTCAGGTTATGGCCCTTATTCTTTAGGAACATAGTTTCATACCAAATATTTCTGATTTATAAGCAGCAAGCTGTCTCTCTGAGTTCCTGGAAATTGTGATAGGGGAGGGAGTATTCTAAACCAGAACGATCCAAAGATCCTTTGTGAGGAGATAGCAGCATATTAGAAGTTCAGTGTAAGGTGCTGGAAAGGACCCATGATACTTCGGATTTCCTTCATTATTCTCCAAAGCCTAATCTAATTTAACATCTCATGAAGCAGGGCTTTGCAGAGGAGGTATCTCTGTTTTCAATCAGATCTCATTGTTATTGTGTCTGTGCTGATATTTGATACCTTGATGTTATTGTTCGTATTCTCTAGAAGCCTATAAAAGAGGTCTAGAGCCAAACAAGGATTAGTCCTGTGGCGCTAGATGATTTATGGGTAAAGTGTAAGAAAAGGCCCTGCCACAAACAGCCAGAAGGGCAAAATAGCTGCATGAGGGATAGGATAGCAGAGAAAGGCAGAATGATTTCCTCAAGGTCACACAAGTCACAGCACAAAGCTGGGAATAGGCTGGATGACTCACAGGGAAGTGCAGTATATTGTCCTGCTGATGCAGAAGTCCCTGATATCCCTGACTAACACACCACATGAAGAATTTCATGCTCTGGCACCAAGTATCAGCCAAAAAAGGTCTAAAACACCAAAGTAATTCAATATATGCCACCAAAGGTTTTCTGTTCCCAATAGGTGCCAGGCACAATTGATTTTCTTTTACAGTTGCTTTCTTTGTTAGATGATGTCATGGATTATTTATCTCTAAAGGCATTAAATGATACAAAGCACTTGATGAGTCATTGGGAAAAACAGTCTTCAAGACTAGCTGGTGCAAGAAGAAAGGACCATAAATTCCCTGGCCTTAGTGTTTCCAAGACTTGAAAGCAATTGCATCTCTCTCATACAGTGAATGCAAGGAATGTTGCTCTCTTACTATTCCCAAGTCACGAAATTGAGCAGCTAGGACTTCACTGCTTGGTATTTCGGTTTCCAAGTCTACCAGTGTCAGTCATTGTTCTAGAAATCAGCACCCGAAGCCACCTTGGACTGGTGCTGTTTGACTGTGCCTCAGTGAGCCAAGACTGGAGCAGAGGTACTGGTCAGTCTGCAGCTGAGCCAGTGAAAAGCGTAATTTTCCCTAGCACGTAACACTGTTGCAGTGTTTGACCTACTAAGATCTGCGTTGTCATAGCACATGTTGGTACCCCCTAACATAGTTCTGTATTTTATTAGGTTCATGCAATCCCCCTTTTCAGCCTCAAAACAAAGCGAAAACATGCCTCAAGCACACTGATAAAGGGCTTTTGAATAGACATGGGTGAATCACATGCCATTTCACAATTAGCACTTTAATTTTGAACATTAATTAGGGCACTGGTGTTTGGAGAGTTTAGTTCTCATCGACCCACTTACATTGTTCAGAGAAGACCTAAAGAGATACTGAAGTTTGCAAATAAATCAATAGGAAAAATGAAAAGTCAGTACCATGGGCTGCATACTGGCGACCTAGGAAATGCTTTACAAAAAAAAGGTTTACTTACTAGAGCACAGGAAGAAGCAATATTTCAGTTACAGTACTATGACAGTAAAGAAATATAGGCACGCTGAAGAGAGAGACTGGTTTCATACACAAGGCACAGGACAGCCTGCAGCTGGGAATCCACAAGCCAGCTTTGGTTCACTGAATAGTTCTTCTAGACGCTATTATAGTTATCCTATTGAGCTTTAACATACTTTGAAAAAAACATTATTCTTGCTCAAGAGGAAAAATTTCACTTATTTGGAGATGTTAACATAATAACTAAACCCAAAAGTCTGTAAAAAGGCATGGATGTGGATTCATTATCAATATATTCTGAGGAAATGAGATTTGCTGGCTCTTTTTTGCCTACAGAAGTGGAATGAAATCTGGAAATAAAAACAGATGGAGATCAGCACATCCCAGTCATAATATAAACAGGAGTACTACTAACCAGTAGCTATAGGTGAAGCAACAAATGTGTTTATCCTAAAGAATTAGAGAGACTGAAAATACCTGCTGCTTTCCAGAAAGCTAAAAGCCAAGAGAAGATAATTCCTCACAAGTCACAAAAAGAAGAAATGAAATTGCAAAGAAGTACATTGAAAAATACACCTCCATCGTGGCTACAGCAGCGTGGTCTTGGTCATATTCTGAGGACCACCTTGCATATCAGCCAGAAGACAGCAAGGACATCCGTGCAGCAGGAGCATCCACAGTAGGGTTTGGAATACAGATGACGTGTTGAGTTTTGCAGGTTGAATGGGAGTTTTAGGGAGCAAGGAGGACGTTACCAGGTCACATTTGATACAGCCTTTTTGACATGTAAATGAGGACTTTCAAGTGTCTCATCTCAGCATGCAGGAGGCAATATGTCTCTTTCCCTCCCCTTTTTGTGTCCCCTGACACAGAAAAGGCAAGAGCTCAAACCCTGAGAGTTTGCATCAGGGACCACTGCTGGAAAACGCACAGCAGACTGGAGAATTGCATGAATGTAATTTATTTTCCTTTATGTAGAAAAAAAAATATATATATCTTCTGCAGAGAACAGGGTCCTATTACTCAGTACTGTGCATGGTGTTCGACTTGATTTAAGTGGCAGAAACCTTAATTAGGGCTCTAAACAGGCTTCCTAATAGTGCAGTTCAAACTACTGGGAAAGAAACATTTGTCTGGTCAAAGCAAACAGAATTTGATTAGTTTTCCTGAGGGACCCAGGGAGTAAACCAGGAATGACACAGAGGAAACACTAAGTCCAGCAGGATACGACTGTATTATTCCTCTCATACCCTTTATATTTTTTAAAACATCTGTCCAGACTGTAGTGAGCCTTGTAGCCTACAGATGCAAATGATAAACTGCTAGTGAAGTCTGTGGAAGAAATGAAAATTACAAGCCGGATTCTCTCTGGGACCCTGATGAGCACAAGGCCAAACCCATCAGCCTGAAAGGATTATTTCAAATTCTTAACAGAAGCTGTTAACAGAACTCGGGAGAAGATCCTAGGAGCAAAACTATACTGGACCGTGGTCATTTACAGAGGCAAAAGCTTGCAACATCAGAGCTTCCTTGTTCAAAGCACCTGTTTGGAAAGGCTTTTTGGAAACATGTATTTTATACATGACCTTTAAAGCTTCAGCACTGATGACGCCCAGTAACGCATTCCAGAGCATCTGTAGTTGCTTCAGTCACGCAGCAAGCAATACACAGGAAGCAAGCAGGGGGAAAATACCGTCTACCTGGGGTACTGGGAAGAGTAGTATACAGGCAGTGGAAAGCAACCAACGGGTGCTGCCTTCAGCTACGTGCAGTGGAGGTGAAGTCGATGTGAAAAGCAAGTTTGATGGAGAAATTGTCTCCTTGAACCCTCGTTGTTTTCTTCGGGGTGCTTCGATTGCAAGGGGCGCCGGCGCAGCGCGCGGGACACGCGGAGGCCGGGCTGAATGGGGGGCGTTCCCCGAGCCACCGACCCCGCAGCCGCTGATTGGATGAGACAGCGAGGGGCGGAGCCTGCGCCAGGCCGCGCGGGAGATTTAAGCAGGCGAGAAGAAGGAGCCCAGCTGGTCACAACGTCGAGCCTACGTACTTCTTGGCCGGCAGTATGGGGCCCAGCCTCAAAAAAAAGCACTGTCCTCTGCTTTTCCTGAGCTGCTGGCACCTGGTAGAACCAATACAGCCACACGGACGGAGCTCCTGTTCCAGCATGTGACCGCCCAGGTTTCTGGCTGTGGGATGTTCAAAGGGATATCTGACTCTAGGACTGGTGCCTCCGCCAAAATCTTGGGGTTTTACACCGTGGAAGCTCCTTCAAAGCACAAGGTATGCTGGGGCCTTATGAGATGGGGAAAACATATCTTTGGATGTAAGCTGGAGGGAGATTGTGAGAGCTTTAAGCTAGAATCAATGGGGGAAGGAACTTCCAACAGACTGGACACTGGGAAGCATCGTTTCACGAGAGGATGATCAGACACTAGAACAGGCTTCCTAGGGAGGTGGTCAGTGCTCAAAGCCTGTTAGTGTTCAAGAGGCATTTGGACAATGCCCTGAATAATATGCTTTAACGTGGTCAGGCAGTTGGACCAGCTGATTGTTGTAGGTCCCTTCCAACTGAAATCATGTATTCTATTCTGTGCTTATTTCTTTGCGTAAAGGCACTGTGGTCCTAAAAGAGGAGATTTTATTGATATAAAAACTCTTCTCGTAGGGGTGACAGCTGATGTAAATGCAGCATAAATTGATGGTCTTCTCTGGTAGAAGCAATGGCAACTACTGTGCCTGTATCACTCATAAGTCAGAGGCCTCTTCATAAATGCACAGCTTTCTATCTTTCTCAGCCCTGAAATAAGGTTTTGTACTTACTGGTTCAATTCTTATTCTATTCCCAAAAGTTTTGTATGCTCTTATTCTGGAAAGGGGAAAATTTGCAAAATGGTGTATCTGATTTACTGTTTCCAAGAGCCTAGTTACTAATGCAAACAGGCCTGTTTATTTTACAAGTGCTTGTACACATAATATTCAAATCAAATATTGGTTCTGGAGTAGGGACTCATAATGTGATAGCTTTTTACTTGATAAATAGCTGGGTTTGTGTGGGGATTCATATCAGGCTCTACACAAACAAACCTAAAGTAAATATTTGCCCGTCTCCCTTGTGATTTTGCCTGCTTCTGCAGTAACTCTTGAAATGAGACAAATCAAGCAACCTGTTGTGGTCTTTACCTTGCAAGTTTGTATCCTCAGGCAGGCATGGATAGCGACAGAGTCTGAGAAAAGTAAAGTATACAGTTAATTCCTATGCTATATCAATGATAGATCAAGGAACAAAAGTAAATCACAGGCAAGACTGAAATCCTCTCAGCTGCCTGGAATTGTGTGTTGCCAGAATACTCCAGTTCCTTTTTAAGCCAGGACAAAGATGCCTTTGCTTTTCTTCTACTACTTTTTTTTTTTTTTTAACTGAGGTACTCACTTGTTCTGTAGAGAGAAATATCACTTCCTGACACTGTCTGTTGACTTAAACTTTGTTTGGGTTCCTTGTGCAAAACAGCAGCAAAACACTTACTAAAATGTGTGGACCAACATGTTAATAAAAACAATTACATAGCTTAAAAACTGATTGGCCTTTCTTTAAGGATCACTGTATTACTTGTTCTATATGAAAAAACAAGTTCCTAGGGGAATCTGAGGTCTGCAAAGAAATGGGCTGGAATTTAACTAAAGGAGGTTGCAAAGGGAATCTGTTGTTGCCCTAAAACTGGATTTTTGCTTCCCCATTCCTAAAGATTACATATATTAGGCTCTCTCCTCCTACACTACATCTATTTTTCTATACACGGTTATATAAATACAGTTACTATTTTAACTGCCTTTTAAATACAAATGTTGCCAATTAGCCAATGTTTTGCACTATGTCTGGAAAATATAAAAAAGTCAAAGAATTAATCCAAATCCACATATGGCCATATCCTTAGTTGGTGTCAATGCTTGCAGCTCTGCTAATTTTTTTGGACCTGGGCCACTTTATGCCTGCTAAGGATATAGCTCAGTAGGATCCAACTGAAAGGCTCTCTTTGACTTCTAAGATACAGATCTGGCCTATTGTTACAAATGCTTTAAAAAATCTGGAGTATGTTAGATGTTGGGACTGCTACTCTGGTAAACAATCGCATGTTGGAATATTTTCCTACTACCTCGAATCCCATGAAGCAGAAAATGCAAAGCCTGTTCTATTTCCTCCTGTTTATGTTGGGACCAATAATGCTAATTTTCAAATTTAATTTAACATATGTCTGAAAGTTGCCTGATTGCCCCAGCCAAAAATTGCAATTGGCAGCTCCAGTTTCTGGCATGGCTGAATTCAGAGTGGATTATCTGTGCAGATCAAAATATAAAGCAGCACCACTGGTGAGGCCTGGAATACAAGTTGTTCCCGGACATGTGCCCAAATCTTTGACGTTTAGTCACAGCATAGGTCAGGAAAGTGTGAAAGGAACAAATTCTGCTACATATTTACTAGGAAATAAGAAATCACTCTCCAGCATGTGACATTACAGGGCTGAATCAAAATGGGAATTTAACAGAAGATTAAATTTGAGGAGCTAAGACTTGAATCCATCAAACTTCAAAACACCTGATCAATTCAGATGTTGTGTGTCTTTCCTTAAAAAGTATCCTCTCAAGGCAACATAATTTGGATAGACCTTTTTACTGGACCATGAGGTGGAAGTATTCCTGCCTAGCTTCAAAGATATGTTTTGCAATTGTAGGAATAAATGAAGTTGAACAGTAGCTGAACTCACCAAAGGGCATTTTAAAACCAAGAAAGGAGAGAAAATGAAACATAAAACAACAAACAGAAGGACAAATAGTAATAATGCCTATGAAGCATGAACAGCCACACAATGATGGGTGCTTCCTTGCAAAAAAAAATTTCTACACAAAAATAAGTATTAGCATACTGGGGAGGAAGAATACCACATTGAAACGGTTCTCTCATCAGTTAAGGGAGCCCTCTTAGAAAGTTCCACTTCAAAGGATCAGATTTTGGATGCAGATATAAGAAGCTGGTTGTAGATCAGCCCCAGGGGTCCCTTGGCTTTGATGCAGAATGGCAAAAGAAATGCAGATGAGTTTGCTAAACTTGAAACTGTCACATCTAAGGGCTTTTATTAATTAGCCCATGAGTCAGTTGCTGCTGTTAAATAAATAATAAAGACTGCTTAATATCATCTCTTGATTTTGCTTTTTCCACCTGTAGTTTCTGGAAATACCTTTGCACGAGAAGAACTGTACAGTCCCTTTCCTTGACAATTTTGTGTCTCAGTTGTATTTCCCTATAGCCACTAAAGCCAAAGGGAGTTGAGAGTCCTCAATTCCATGGTGAATCTTGCTCTCTCTCGGAGGGCCCTCTACAACTCTTGAATATGTGAGGTTTTTCAAATTCTTAAATGGATGTGCCTTAACATCATTCCTGTAAATAAGACAGGTTTAGTAGTAGAGCTGGTCCTAACAAGATGTCATTGGAAAAAGGGGAGAACAGAAGCCTGCAATGATTTATATGAAATATACTGTAGTCTCAAGGATCCTGGCTGAATTCTTCAACTGTCCCAGAACTTGCCCAGACAACAGGATGTCTGCCTTCTCACTTTCATGCCCCAGTTGGAATGGAGCATACTTAATTTTTCTTACCAAGGTTCTAGTTTAAGACAGAAGGATCCTTTATGAGCTAGTCATCAAACCAAGGAAATTAAAGTACCTTTGCAAGCCCCAAATTACTTGTTTTCGGTAGAGTAAATCATGAGATATATCAGCTTCTTTCTTTAGTTAGAGTTGTAATTTGGAAACTGCTTAGAGAAAGGCAGAGTTGCATGGGGTCATGTGGTCATATCTTCAGCAGGCATAAATCACTATAACTCTCTTGAGTCAGGGAACCCATGTTGATTTGCGCCTGCTGAGAATCAAGGCATAACCTCTTTGAGTGCATGAATGCACTACTTGTAATCAGCAAATAAAAACCCATTTAAATAAGAGCCTAATTCCTATGAAGAAAGAATGTATGAGGCATTGAAAACTTTTTTGTTAAGTTCCAATTTCCATTATTTGGAAAGTACAAAAATTAGCTTGCACACAATATATCATTTATTAAAACTTTTTACTAACAACACAGTTTGGTCTCAGGGACAGTACTGTTGGAAAGAGAGGTAATGGCAGCTTTGAGAAGAAGGAAATGTATGAGCCCTTTCTCTGTGGGACTCTTTCATCCCTCTCATGGATGATATACAGGGCATGGCAGGCTACCACTGCAGGCAGCTGTGCTTCCCCTTCTCACCCAGACTGGCATAGCCTGGGCCTTTGCAGAGTTAAGAGCTTTGGGGCTTAAAGTCTGATGAAAGTCTATGCTATAGGTTTGTAACCTGGGTAGGGCAGATACTGGTATTATTTCTATTATAAAGGACTCTATAAAGCTATTTGTGTGGGCATAGGCACAAGATGCAATGCTTGCTCACTGTTTTACAATTGGAAATGTGTCACATCAGGAGCCACCAGAAGCAGGTCTTGGCTCATATTGAAAGGAGGTGGGAGACAAATCAGTGTTTAAAAACCTGAAGATGTGTGATGGCTATAAAAATCCTGGTGCTAATTTTTAATGCTGCAGACTTGGGGCAGGTTTTCAAGAAGGGACCCTCTGTATTGTACTACAAATATGCATACAAGTTTTGCTATTAAGGCGCTTTGCATCTCTGCATATACATATTTATAATTATTTATTATTTATAGGCCACCAGGAATGTACAGGGCACTTCAGAGATGTATAAAACAAGCTGTTACCTCTTGTGAATTGCCTCCAATCTAAGTGCTTTGTAAAGCTCTTTAAGCAACTAATTTGGAAATCCACCTTTTTAGCGCCACTTTTTAAGAACAGATGCACTGATCCAATAGAAATAATTTGTTTTCCCATTGAAGTTCCATGATGGTTCCCACAGACTGGCAGTGAGCAGGTTTCAGGATGAACTATTCCACTGGAGTCTTCATTATAGGAAAACTCTCTTTCTCTGTCCTTTTTTCTATTTTATGAGATGATTTATTTATATTACCAAAAACCTTGAAAGCCAAAAACAGAGATTGGTACATTGCACAACAGGAACCTAAGATGCACAGTGTAAAGACGGCTGCAGTACTAAGAAGTGGAGAATTTATAATCCATTTCTGTTTCTGCTGGACTGAGTCACCAAGATGACCCTATCTGTCTAGGTCCAACTGTATCACGCTTTGGCTGAAATATGAACAAGAGATCAACCATTTGCAGATTAAGTGGTGAAAGAAAACACCTACACAGAGAGTGTGTCAGAATGGCTCTATCAGGGACTTAAAGTCATAAGATTCCCAGGAGGACTACTGCTGCACATGCAATATAAATTATACAAGCCACCAGCCAGCCAACTTGGAAGCACTTCAAATAGCTGTAGCTGCAAACCCCATTTTTACTTGCTTAAAGTTCTGACTGGAAGTCTAAGAGAGGGACTGCAGCCCCTGGTCCAACTGGAAGTGTTTGCAGACCTTGGGCAAAGCAGCAAGAGTGCAAGGAGGCACAGGGCTCTGGGCACAGCCTGGGGAATCTCCATGACAGGTGGCTCTATTCCCACAGAATAAGCCTGTCATAAACACTAGCCTGTTTTTACTGTCAGTTACTGATTAATGCTGTGATTGTTGTGGCCGTTTGCTGTGGCTCCCTAGGCATTGTCCACTTGCAGACTAGTGCAATTACAGGTGGGCAGGAGAGGGAAAGTATGTTTTGTCTCCACTGCTGAGAAGCTTTTAAATTCTTTAAAAAAAAAAAAAACACAACACAACTTGCAGCAGTTTTCCAGCTCTTTCAGTGAGGATCATGGGAGGAAAAATTATGTCAAAACAGAGGTGGCCATCCTCTTTTAATGAAATGTTCGACCTGTCTTCTTCAAGCAGCAAGGCTTCTGTAAACACATGATCTGTCCTTCTGTGTGTTAGTGCCTGCCTATGCAAGGGAAAGCAGTCCTGTGAGATCTGACATCACTGGGCCCTAAAGAAATTACAATGGAAGCAGATATGAATGTTCCTCTGTCTTTTCGCTGATGGATGAAGAAATCCATCTGGTTCTGAAAGCCAGAAAAAAAGAAAAACCAGCTTTATGGGGTATCAGACTTAAATCTGGTAGCTGTTTATAAATTATTTCTCCAAATCTTCTTTAACTCTCAGCTTCAGGGAGATGTTTAAACCTAGAGTGCCTGTGCTGCTACTGCTGTTGCTGCTATTTGAGGTACTTGCCTCACAGCTGGCCTGGGCCCTACAGGGAAGCAGGTTTTGGAGCAACACAGGGCTGTGCCTAGGTCTATCAGAGGTGCTATGGGGATGGAGGATCAATGAGGGAGGCTGCTGTGAAGGCAGAGGTCCAGGTGCTCTTGGGGAGAAGCTGGAAGAGTTTGAGAGGAGCCATGAGAGCACTGAGAGGAGTGTCTAAGGTGATAGAGGGGAGAGTGCAGAGTTGGAGAGTGCATTTTTGAGCCGTGTTTCTCTACAGTGGGAGCACGGGAGAAAAAGGGCTGACTCTCATGGTGCCAGTTGTGCCTGTCATGGAGGGCAGCAGCTGGTGAATGGACAAGAAGCGATGATGCAGTTTTCTCTCTCATTTCTTAGAGAGTCTGAGTTTGTCATCCCAATGTAGACCAAAGGAAAGCCCCTGGTGGGATGCATAATGTGGCTCTGTCTCACAGGTTCCATGACTCAGGCTGTCCCAGGAATAGAAACTAGCACAGGGCGCTCTCAGATCCCACAGTAGTCTGACATATGCCTCAGAAATACCAAGGTATTTTTTAGCAGTGATACAGTGCTGCAATTCCCAGAGAGCCACAATCCAAAGCCTGTGAGACCTTATTCCTGCCAAGGCCCAGAATACACAGGCTTCCTTGAAAGGGCTGTTTCCCCAGGGGCTTCAATGGCAGACCTCTTTCCTTTTGGTTACAGAGCATCCAGCAGGGATGCTGCTCTTACATTTGGGCGATGCCTGATGCCATAGTGATGGGCAGCAATGTAAGGCCAGCTGCATTCAATCAACAAGCCTGGAGCTGTGAGAATGGGCAGCTCTCTGCTGCACAGTCTGCAGTGTTACCAGTCTGATGTATGCAGATACACAGGCATATCCAGACACCTTAAGAGGAGGTGGGATTGGTCCTATCCTGTTATTGGAGACGGGTGCAGAGAGCAGTTCATACTCCGGATTGGTCCTTTTCTCTGTCTTCTGGTATCCTCTGACTGAGGCATATCTTTGTCATTCCTGGGCTGAGGTCGGAGGCACTCAGTGAGGACAGTATCTCTTGGGATATGGTCCAGCACACTCTCCTCATTTACCGCCCCTCCAAGCAGCCATCTCTGGAATCCATCTGGCAGCACGATCGCTGGCTGCAGAAGTGAGTTTTAATGGGGCCAAATGAGAGCTAATTGTGTCTCTGCTACAAAGCACAGGAGGCTCCAGTGGAAAGGTCAGGCTGTTAAAGGCTCCATCACACCGGATAGGTAGGAGTTATTTTCAATCAGATACAGAGATTCCAGCACATCTCTTGCTGCCGCCTTGTTTCTATAGCAATTTTGGGGCCAGGCTGTGCAGGGACTCAGACAGCAAATGGAAATATAGCCCCACAGAAATAGGAGCATCACTGCTCCAGATTACCTGTCCTGGGGTGTGGGAAAGTCTGGGGAAGACACTGCAAATTCCATGCAAAATGCTTGATGCAGAGAGTTGTACTGAGTAAAGAAAAATTCTTCAATCGCCTACCTGCCACATGACAGGAAAAATGCTATAGTATGAATAGGAGGAGAAAGCAGGAAAGCAAACCGAGAAGAGTCCCAGAATGGAAATAAAAATGTTAACTAGAAATAATACAATCCTTTCTAGTGGCTTTTTTAAAAGATATTGATTGATTTGATGCTGAGGAATTCATTCTCAGAATAATTTTATAGGATGGTCCAAATGGCCCATAGAAAAACAGCTACAATATCCCCAGGGAACATCTTTGTTTTCCCTTCCATGCTCTCCACCCCTTTCCCTTTTTTTGGTTTGTTTTCTGGCATGACTCAGCAACTGCATAGTATCTTGGAACCTGAGCATCATTTGGGAAGCTTTAAAAGAAATCAGGACAGCTGACATTTCCTTAGATATGTACAGACCAAAAAGTCCATTCTGTTACGACAGAAAATTCAAACTGTGCTGGGTGCTGTGCATTTACATAATAAGAGACAGTCTCTGCTCCTAAAAGAACATAGCATGCAATTCAGAAAATCAAGCAAGACTGGCTGGAAAGAAGTGCTGCTATCTCTGCTTTTTCAGCTGAGGAACTGAGAGGTACAGGGGTTAAAGAATGTTACAGACATGCCACATAACCCTTAAGAGCGCACCCCCGTTCCCTAGAAGCAGGGGAATAGGGTCCCCAGTTTCACGGGTGTCCTACCCCCTCCAGCCTACATGAGCTACCTTCCTGTAAGCTGCAGCCCCTGTGCTCTGTATGTTTTTGTATGGTAGCATTCCCTTCCTAAAGCGAAGTGATGTCTGAGTTATCAGTCAGTTAGTGCTTCCTTGGCATTAGCTGCTCCAAGTAGGAATTAAATGAAAGCCCTGGGGCTTACTTGAAAGTCGGATGGAGAATTTGTGTTTTTCTTGTGGGTTGGGTTTGGGTTTTTTCTGGTCCCAACAGTTATTTCCCATTCAGTACGGGAACTGACATTGTTTTCCCAGCCTGAAAATACTGCAGTCTCTGTTCTCATATGGCTTTCTTATCACCTCTCTCTTGTTTCCTCCTCTCCCTCCTGTCATGAAGTGTCACATTGTTTTGTCACTTCTCAGCAGTTCAACTTTCAAGTTCGAACATACCCACAGACCTCAGGACCTTAGAAATCAAAGATAAAGTTATCTAAGGGTCTGGCTTAGAGATATATTCACCACAAGACTGATCACTCTAGTTTCAAACTTGTATCCTCCTACCCTTGAGGCTACACACAGAGATAGTCCTCAAGAAATCTTGAGTAGTGACATTTTTTCCTGCTTTAGGCTAGCAGTGCTGGTCTCAAACCAGGTCTGCTGAGAGACCTTGGTCTGCCTAGCCTGGAGAGGAGAAGACAGAGAGGACCTCATCAATGCTGATTTGTATCAGCAGGTGTCAAGAGGGTGAGGCCAGACTCTCTTCAGTGGAGCCCAGCAGAAAGACAAGGAAAAACAGGCAGTAACTGGAACACAGGAAATTCCATCTCAACATGAGGAAAAACTACTATGAGGGTGCCAGAGCACTGGAACAGGCTGCTCAGACAGGCTGCGGAGTCTCCTTCACTGGAGATATATAAAACCTGCCTGCACGCAGGTTCCCGGTTTGGTGAACCTGCTTTGGCAGGTGGGATTGGACTAGATGATCTCTGAAGGTCCCTTGCAACCCCTACCATTCTGTGATTCTGTATCTGTACAATTACACACCAAAAAATAGCGAGCATAGCGAGTGTTTCCAGCTTCTGCCTCCCAGTTGCTGCAGCTGGTCCCTGGGATCAGAAATGCATGAAAACAGTGGCCTTCATTGCTGATGCTGGTTAATTGTGTGCCCCCTGTTATATCCCCAAGGCTTGACATAAATATTTTTCCATGCCTAGCAAAGCTAAACATAGCATTATGCTCCATTCCCAGCTGATTCCCATTTTAATTTTGCCTTCAGCACTGCTTTTCTGTTTCATTTGCTTGTAAACACCAAGCACTTTAGATGATTGTACAGGGGAAGTTTGCTGATGTTGGAAGAACTTTCCAACATTTCACAGGGGATCACAAGCAGTGCACTAAGGCAAGCACTGGACAAACTGATTAACAGGAGCAACAGATGAAGATGCAGGTGATGTCTAGTGTGCATGACATATGAGGAATCATAGAACGGTTTGGGTTGGAAGGGACCTTAAAGATCATTTAGTTCCAACCCCCTGCCCTGGGCAGGGACACCTCCTACTAGAGCAGGTTGCTCAAAGCCCCATCCAGCCTGGCCTTGAACACTTCCAGGAATGGGGCAGCCCCGACTTCCCTGGGCACCCTGTTCCAGTGTCTCACTACCCTCACAGGAAAGAATTTCTTTCTAGTATCTAAACTAAATCTCCCCTCTTCCAATTTAAAACCGTTCCCCCTTGTCCTGTCACTGCACTCCCTGACAAAGAGTCCCTCCTCATCTCTCCTGTAGGCTCTCTTCAGATATTGATAGGCCACTATAAGGTCTCCCTGGAGCCTTCTCTTCTCCAGGCTGAACAACCCCAGCTTCCTCAGCCTGTCCATAGGAGAGGTGCTCCATCCCTCTGATCATCTTCGTGGCCCTCCATTGGACCCATTCCAACAGATCCGTGTCCTTTCTGTGTTGAGGACTCCAAAGCTGGACATAGTACTCCCTGGGGGTCTCACGAGCACAGAATAGAGAGGCAGAATCACCTCCCGTGACCTGCTGGCCACGCTTCTCTTGATGCAGCCCAGGATGTGCTTGGCTTTCTGGGTTGCCAGTGCACATTGCCGGCTCATGTTAAGCTTCTCATCCACCAACACCACCAAGCCCTTCTCCTCAGGGCTGCTTTCTAGCCATTCTCTGCCCAACCTGTATTTGTGCCTGGGATTGCCGTGTCCCAGGTGCAGGACCCTGCGCCTGGCTTCATTAAACTTCATGCGATTTGCACAAGCCCACCTCTCAAGCCTGTCTAGGTCCCTCTGGATGGCATCCCTTCCCTCCTGCGTGTCCACCGCACCACCAGGTTTGGTGTCATCGGCAGCCTTGCTGAGGGTGCACTCTATCCCACTGTCTGTGTCTCCAGCAAAGATGTTGAACAGCACTGGTCCCAGTACGAACCCCTGAGGAACACCACTTTTTACTGGCCACCAATTGGACATTGAGCCATTGACCACAAGGAAGAAAAAGGTTTATTGAGTAGTTCCCTTGCCTATTCTTGCCTTGCACCAAATGCTACCCATCATATGTCTAGCAATATAGACAAGTTCCACCCATGTGAGAATAACAAACCTTTATGGGGCAACACTGCAGCAGCTTCTCTTTCTCACCCCTCTTAAAGTCCTCCAAGCATGACATCTGACAGCCTTTTTTGTTCTCCAGGGTTTAGATGCCAGCATTTTTCCTTATCGGACTGTCTTCTTGGGGTTGTCAGTTTTCTTTGTTTAATATATTGTGCAGTCAAAGTAACAGATTTATCAGCTTTTTGACCACCTAACTGTGAAACCTTTAAGAATGTGAGATCAGCCTAGCTGGTCTTACAACATGGTTGAGACAAAAGATACCTTGTTTTTAATTGGAAAGGACATGGAGACCTTCTCCACAGATCCAAACCCTTCTTCAGTATGAATCATCCTGCCCTAACAAATCTGTACCTAAACTGTTTAACAAGATTCCCTCTACAGCCAACAGAAAGAAATAGGCCAAAAACATTCCTCAGTGCCTAATTTAGATGCTTTTGGATTAGATGAAATACATCTTAGAAACAACTGCTTCTCTCAACTGGAGAAAAAAAAAGAGTCCAGACAACTAGCTCAGGTGGAGAAACTGTACTGTAAACATCAGCAGCTCAGTGCCATCCCATTGCAACTATCCTGGCTTTGTAGCCCTTTGTCTGAAAAGTTCATTCTTTGTAGCAATTCCAAGTGGTTTCAGCTTATTTACAAGCTGTAGTGATTTTGCTGTGTTTTGTAGGTATTTTTTTGAATGTTACCATCCTCCATCGAGGAACTCTCATAAAATGAGAAGAAAACAAGAGAAGATGTGCATGAAGCAAATTCTTCAAAAGTATCTCTCTGTCCAGCACTGTGCTAAATATAAACATTCTTAAACATGATGCCAAAATAAAGAATAAAACAGGAACTCAAGGGTGGCCTGATGGAGCACACCTCTGCTTCTGAGATGCACAAAACTGGGAAAGAACCACCAAGCCCTTCAGGATGCACTTTTTGCAGAAGTATACTAGAGAACAAACTGCAATGCTTTGGAGAAATGCCCTCACATACACACATTAAATAGCACAGCACAAGTCTTTGAAATTCATTTCTGCCTCAGTTCTTGCTCTCATTTTCAAGCTGGGTTCAACACCTATCCATTTCCAGTCTGCGTCTAGGTGAGAGTATCAGTTGCCAGAACGCTGCTCCAGTGGGCTGCAGTTCCACTTCCTCACTAAGCATGGTACAGCCCAGACACTTCCCTGCTGGGGATCTTGGGGCTTATGTTTCTTTAGGTCTATTATTATTATTATTGTCACCATTTCTCAATCATTCCTTTCTTCATCCATTTGAGAAGATAACTTGGCACTCAGTCTGAGTTGCCTCTTGCATCCTGGCCTGAATTCCCATTAATCCTTTCTTTCTCCATGTCATTTACCCTCAACCCAGGCCCTCAAATTCCCTAATAACACATTGCCAAAGTTAGGAGAAACAGACTAAGCTTTTCTTTTCTCTTCTTTTGTTTTCTTTCGGGAGGAGAAAAGCTAAGTGATGTGGGTTTCTAGTTGCTTTTTGCCTAATGCATATACGAAGTGCAGTCATCATTAGGAAATAATTCAATTAGATAAGATCAGCTATCAGAGCTAATAAACCAATACAGAAATGAGCTTGTGTCAGCCATCAGCAAAACCAGAGTAGGAGGTAGCTTCTACCCTGTTAATTAGTTTAAGCAAATGTGCATCTGTGCGTCTCTGGTGTGAAATCAATACTGAGCAGCCCTTGTCTGAGCCAGGTGTCCCTCTGCCAATGCCATGGGGCCCACGCCGAGCTGTCCAGCCACTTGCCAGATGTAGCTGTGTCTGCCCTCTTGTCCAGCCTGTCATTTAGCCTCGCCTGGGCTGCTCTTCCACCCTACACGGCTGCCTTTGTTCTCCTTGAAAGCAGATTTTATTTATGGCGGGTGCTAAAGCAATATTGAATCCCTGCAGGGGCTCATCTTCAGCTCAAGGAGAGGAGTTACATGGAAAGAGGGAAAGAGAAATTTCCATCTGCCAGTTGTGGATACAGTCAAAAGAGGCAAAAATGAGTGCTGTGTTTTAAAACATTTGCAAAGCTATGCCTTTTGGGGTTTGGTTTTGCCAAATAAAACCCAGGGCTGGGTCAGTTGCAAGGCACCAGAGTGCACCACACAAGTGAAAGGATGTTAAAGAAACATTTACGCTTTTGATCTGCATTTACACTTTAACATTTCTGTCTCATTCTGCATAAATTAATCTGACTGGTCTTCAGTAACAATGTCTGAAATAGGAAGCAAGAAACTTCCCAGAAATATAAATATCCTGACTGAGAAACAAGAGTAGAAAATACAGTTGCATTGCTGTGATCGACTTTCCCTAGAATAAGGCACAAGTGAGTAACTTGGGCCACTATTATTATTACTGTTGATAGAAATGCACCTCTGGGATTTCAGTCAAAGATGAAAGGACCCTCTGGTAGAATGTGGCAGGTGGGGGACATGGATAAGGTGAAGGGGACTGTGGAGGTGCTGCTCCTAATCTGCCCTAACCTGCTCCAGAGAGCTGCGTGTTCTTGAAAGGGTCCCTTCCTTCTGCAAAATTGCATACTTGTATCTCCTTCTGTTGCTCCCCATGTTCCACTCTGTTGTAGTTTCTCTTCAAATCATCTGATGACAATATGAAGAACTGAATACCCTTCCCTTAAAACCATTATGGATTATTAACCTCTTATAAACCCATGCAAGGGTTGCTGACACCGTTTCTCCAGAGTTTCCTGTTGCCACTAATACTCGGTCTTCATTTGCTTTGCACTACTTCCTTACCTGAATGCTTACCGCCTCTTTTTTTCCCCTTGGTTTTATCAAATCCACTGTGTGCTTCCATATTAGGAGCAAATTCTAAGATTGAACTAGACCTGAGTTGCTTTTCATCCTTAGATCTCTGAGAAGATAATTTTCATAACCTGGGCTTTCTCTGTGAGAAACCTGCAGGTTTTAAGATTCCCTCTCCTTCCTTATTTATATCCCTCCTCAACTCATGGACCTGCCTGTTTGCAGAAAGGTGCGACTGTGAGTCTCAAGGTGGTTTAAGTTGCGTTTTAACTGGTATTGCCCAAGTCCAGCCTCCTTCCAGTGGCTCCCTCCAGTGGCTGGCTCCAGAAGCTGTTCTCCTGCAGAAAACTCATCAGGAATCTCAGTTAATAATTGCCTGATAAACTTTTCTATAGAAACATGCTGTTGGTGTCCCTTGTGTACTCAAGTCACATGGTGCAGAGGCAAGAAGCTCAGTGTTCACTCTGCAGAGCAGAAGCGACTTTACTAAGTGGTAGTGGGAGCCAACACATAAAATTTGCACAGAAATAAAACAAGCAAGGACTGATAAGGTCCAAGAGCAGATCTGCTCCTTTACATCCTCCACATCACCAATAAGAGCTACTGGGAGAGAGGGAGTGATTCGTATACTTGAAGAAGAGGCAAAAAATGGAAGAAAAGTAGGTAGCAGCTGGGAAATGAAAGATCCACAAGCCTATATGGTAACCAGGCACGCTGCAATTGCAATATGGCTTCATCAGCAAGGAAAAGATTAAAATCTCAGCCCTAGGGGGATCTTTGTCAGCAATGAGGTTGGAAGAGCAGGTCAGCCCAAAGCCCGGGGAAGGAGGCAGTCTTCACTTCTGCATTAGACCGAGGGACACAGACTTCAAACACCTCTTCCTCCCCTTAGCAAAGATTTGGGCCCTATGCAGAAGCGTGCTTGCAGTTCTCATGTTGTTCAATACCAGTACAGGTCCCAGACCATTCTCCTCCTTCCGCTTAAAAACTGAGCAAACTGCATTGATTGTGTCCTGAGCATCTACTCTTAATCTGGGAACCTTGCATTTCCAAGGTGCAGCAGTCTTTGCAGGAAACAAAATCTCCAAGGATCTGAGCTCAGAGAAGGAACAGTAAGTTGAGTTGTTTAATTGAGCCTCTGTAGGCTGCGCTATGAAGGTGAAAGTGTTGCAAGGCAACAAAATTTCTCACAAAAAGTCCAGTGCCTCCAAACTCAGATGGAAATATTCATGAGCAGCCTGCCTCCTAGATGCTCAGTGACAGCTATAAGGGGTGAAAGTAGCCAGTATCAATCCGGCTGACTTTCTTTTTTTAGCCTGGACTAAACGGCCTTAGAACAGGTGAAAGCTAAATCCAAAGGAAGTACAACATCCTTAGTTTTGCTACATGACATTTCCACCGTTTCACAGAGTGCAGTTGGATAATGCAGATGACTCCTCAGCTGGAAAACAAGGGCTATTGCTATAACATTTCAATTGAAAGAAGAATGCCCTTATCAACTTGGCTGTTCTTTAGTCACAGGCAGAGGAAATTGGCAACGTTGATTCATTTAGCTCAGGCACATTCAAGTCTAAATCAATCATGTCAAAAATACATCACCTGCATTCAATTCGTTTTTAAAAAAGGAAAGAGAGATATAGACTACAAAAATAAATCACAGCAAAATGGGGCTTGGTTTGAAATAAACCTATCATTTGCTTTGAAAGGATAAATATGTTGTTCACTTTGAACATTTCCCCAATATTTTACAGACGACTTGGCAAAGAGACTAGGCTTAGCTTTGAAATGGTCGTTATGTCAAGGTCAAAAAATTGGGACTGAGAAATCAAGGGGGCATCAGGAGGCCAGGATCAGAGCTCCCCCTTTTCCAGACACGGAGCTCCCTCCTAATGCTTCCCAAAGAGGCTTGAATGGCACCTTCTCTGGAGGCAAGGCTTGAAACTGGAGAGAAGGGGATTGTTTCCTCTAACACTGCACGGAAATGGTTGCCTGTATAAAGATAGTAGTCTTTTTTGAATACTTGCAGCCTGGTCCTGCAGAGACCAAACCACCTGCTCCAGCGATGACTCCACCAGCACCAGTGAGTGCGTCTCGCCACAAGGATCAGTTTTCAGGGCAAAATAGCTGTGGTGTGACTCACCTCTGCATGTCTCCATTCCACAGAAGTCATGCTACCAGAAATTTAACCGAAGTGTAACTAGCTGAAAGCACCTTCTTTTCCTTACAAGAGCAATGGATGCAAAGCGATGGCCACAAAACACTCCAGCAGGTGTGGAACTGTAAGTTATTGCAGCTACTCATATTTGGTCAGAACTGAGACAACGTAAATTATCACAGCTCTGATGACATTACTACAGTTCACTCAACTACATCAGCTGAAAATCCAGGCTCAAGTGTAGATCCCAGGGCTGTCTTTGTTATCCAAACCAGAGGATCCAGACCAAGTCTCTTACTAGGTCTGGATCTTCTCACAGTCACAGAATATTGCCAGGTTTCCTAGTCCTCACTCAAATGTTTTAGTGGCAAATCCTCTCATTGCCTCAAAGAGACACTTATTTGGTTTTGTATTGCTTGGAGACTTGGATGGGCCCCTCCTTTATTCACAGTGCTGTCAAAGTGCAAATTGCCTGCCGTTCAAGCATAAACCTATCTATTTCTTACTTGGCACCAGCAAGAGCACGGTCTATGTCCATGTCTTACATGAGACATCTGGTGAAATGACACAATAAGAGTAACCCATGGTGAATGTGATCTTCACCTCTGATCTTCTCCTGCGTTACTTCTTTGATCAGTAATTGATACACAGGTTTTATTTTATCCAGAATATTTGAAAGAAGGGCACCTCCAAGAAAAGAGCAAACACTTCTTCCAAGAGATACATTTCCAGAGCAGCAACTTGCTGGGAAACTGTGCTCTGTTTCAGGCATGTGAGCCTAATTTTCAGGTAGAGATTTCCACATGGATTCAATCAACAGGCTCTGGGAAGAAATATTTCCCACCTCAGCATTCCTTTAAGCTTAGGAAGAGTCAGGAAGCTCCACTGAGAATACCTCTAATGTTCTTAATTTCACAGATGGCCAAGTATTGCACCAGAAGAGACTGCTTCTGCAACAAAAGTGTTCTGTTAGAACTTGTTCTTCTCTTTCCATCTAGTTCAATTGCAACTGGAATTGTGGAATAACAACCACACGCGATTGCAAGGGAAAGATACTGTTTTTATAACTTAAGCTTTGCTTACACTCCAGTTCTCATGTTTTCAGTTTAAGGGATACTTCTTTTGCCCCATTGCTGCCAAGTTTCTGTTTTGAACCACTTTTCTCAATTCATAAATGAAAAATAAATCATCAAGCCTGAGTTAGCCTGGACCTCAGATGGCTGGTTTCAGGATCAGTCCAGAATCAAAGTGCTTGCAGGGTCTAACTACACATTTCATGTTTCCCATGTAAGTAGCTTGGATTCAACCCTCCGGAGATCTCATTGGTCCTTAAGACAGGTGATGTTGGATGACTTTTTGGAGTAGCACAACTGTAGAGCAGATGCAGATACCATCCTGAGGGCAAGCATGAGGTGCTTACATCTGAAGGTAGCCCTGACATAGAGCTTAACTTTTGTGGGAAGTGTCCCAGATTCTGATTTGCAGTCAAGAATTAGTTCATTGCTTCATTTTGCAGTAATTGCTCATGAATCAGATGATGTTTCTGGCAATAAGTGGATAAGCTGGCACAGATGATCTCTTTCAGGATAAAGAGGGGTTTTGTTGTATGTGAGTGGCTGCTGGGTTTCACTGAGCTAGCAAGTCATACTAGCAGAAGCAAATGGCCAAGTGATTTAAAATGCATTCTTTCCAAAGCCCTTCTGTAAGGCTGAGTTTAGGAACGGGAAAAACAGGTGGTCATGACAAACGCTTGGTGGTTTAAAAACACTTAGGTGTAGAGGATATAGAGCATACCACCAAGATTCCACACTTGGGGTATCCTTGAGGCCACATTCAGATAATCTAAATTCTACCTTGTCCTCTGTGTACAGGTAGCATTACCCTCTCACTTTTGAGCAGGAAATCAGAATAGAGCCTTTGTAAAGATTGGAAATGGTGAGTAAACGGTAAGGACAATGTCTTCATTTCACTGCAATGAAAACAATGGGTGCACTTGCGCTTCTTCCTCAGTGAGAATTAGACGCATGTTTTTTCCAGCTTCAGGACTGCAGGGCAGCCTTTCCAAATGTCATATAGGAGCTCTACCCAGGGAAGGCTTGCAGAAATGGATCATGAAGGAGGCTCTGTTGGGCAAGGAAGGAGTGGGAGTGAGGAACTGTGTTTTATTGAGCGTTGTGGGACTCTGAATGGTGTGTAAACAGAGCACAGTACAAATCTGTCAAAGTAACCAGACCTCTTGTTTCAGAACAGGAGAAAAACAACTGTGTTCAGGATTTCACTGCCAGCAACAGCTGTTAGAGAATTTAATATCTATTCCTGAACTCCTTCTCTATCAACGCAAAGCAGCTAACCCTAAACCTGCCATTCAATCAAAATCAAGCTGTCCCCTTGGTATGAGGGGACTCTGATTTCCATGCTTTTCAGGCCTTCACACAAACTATGAGGCATAGATTACTAATTTTTTTGAGCTGTGTTCAGGTGAAAAATGTGTCTGTTGTGGGACAGGTGACCATTTTAACTGGTAATTTGCATTGCTGAAGACAGCCACGTGCTGTAGAAACAGAAGTATTTGTACAGGCAAATTTGTAGCAAAACCCAGCAAGTTCCATCAAAGGAATCAATTAATTTGCTTAATCATTATATCAGTAATCAGATGGAATTGGTGCAGTGTCTGGAATAGCTGCCGTGATAAAGGAATAAATTTTGACTTGGCAATTTTTAGAAAGGTGTCCATGTTTTTCCTTTAAACACCTCTGAATGTCATCTGACTGACTTGTTTGACCAGCCTGGCTGCAGCACTCTGCTGCTTCCAGAATATTGTGGTTATAAATGCTCACAAACTTCTGTCACTTTGTACATAATCTACACAGTGTGACAGAGAAGTCCATGGCCAAATTATGGGTTCTGTGCCTTGCTTCACAAATCTAAGGCAGAAACTGTACATGAATGTGGGTACATCTCTTCAGAAAGAGTAGAAAGGATGTTTCGGAAAACATAGCTTCTGCATCAAAAGAATGTAACATTTCCAGGTTTTCCTCCTTGAAACTCATTACTGTCCTGGTTTGAGGACCATGACAATTACCTTTTACAGTCAAGTGAACAAATTCTGGCTTTTTATCAGTAAGACATTGGGATGAAAAAAGTAATAATCCAGATATGTGTTTCCTGCAAAGTCAAGCACATGGTCTTACGTGGCAAAGTCCATAACTAATCAAGGGAAAGACTGAAATTCCTGCAGATTTAAACCTCAAGGAACATCTTAGCACAGCTGCATACAGGATTTCTATGCATATAAAGAAGATATTTGATACCATGGCGTAAGGCAGTTACTACTCCTCACAGAAATGAAATCTCCAGTTACCCAGCTTCAAACACCATAACCTTTTCTAAGGAATTACCTGAAAAGCTCCCATGGGAGTGAGTCTACAAACAAGCTGATCTCATTTATTTGCTATTGATAAGCTTTTTCTTTATACACGAAATGGCTGAAGAAAATAGAAACTCTTTGGTTTAATTTGGGCATAAATAAAGTGTGATTTCCACAGCATGTATTTATGAAAAGTAATTAGCAACACAGTAGTGGCTGTGAAGAGTGCTGATGCTGTTCTAGGGACTGTGGCATACTCAGATTCCTGCATGTGGATCCTGCACAGAAACTGGAAAAGCTTGTTCACAGGGGACCCTGGTGGCTTTTGATGAGCTCTTGTTTAGCTCCTCATCTTGTTTTGGCCTCAACACATGCTCTGAGATTCTCTGTCATAGCTGTCCTCCTTTCTCCCTTGCTTCCAATTCCAAGAAAACTTTTTGTCCTGTAGCTGCCAGTAATTTTGCAAGGGTAATGGCAGTTTTAGCAATTGAAGCCATGTAATGGTTGCAGGGTTTTCAGTAAGTGCAGTTTTGCCTTGTCGTGACATAAAAGTGGAGGGAATCTAGGCTTGGTTCCATGTCTTGAATCTCTGCCATTTATCTTCTATCAGTGCTATGGGAAGCTGCACAAGTACGACTGCAGACAACAACCCCCATACTTCGTCATTTGTTCTATGAAATGAAATCTCACAGTTTTCCTAACCAAGATACCTTTTTCCTTTTTTTTTAAATCAAACAGACTGTGTTGCTTTTGAACACCTGGTTATGACTGGACATCTTTCACAATAAATGTATTTTCAGTGCGAAATTCCAATTGATCTTCACAGTCTATTGTTTTGCCAAAACTGATTCTTCTCTTTCACAATTGAGTAGTGTAGAAGTGTAGAAGAAAACTCTACTGAAGTCAGCAGAATTTAGCTGGACTAGGCAATAAAAGAATTGGTCCTTAAAACCTGCAAACATTTGGGCCACAGAAGTTCCTGATTTTCCATTTAATCAGCATAGAAATTTTGTTTTGTCCTTTTCTGCCATGCAAATTCTTCTGGGGCTGTTACTGCGGAACAACCTTCCCCTTTTTTTCCCATCTTCCAAAAAGCATACGTATCTCATGATTACCAGGATTAGAAGCTAGAGTCCTAACAGCCAGCTATCATTACAAGAAGGCAATCCAAGTTAGACTGTCCTCCTTCAGTTTTTCCTCAAGGAAAATAGAGAAAAATTCCTTAAGAAACATATTTGGAGACCCCTGAGTAGATAGAAGCCTTTGGATCAGAAATGGTTTGTGTTACAGACAGTCTTTTAATGAGCACCAGCAAGAGATGACAAAGTTGTAGAGAACACAAAGCAATGACTTCCGCAACGTATAATAATGGACTATTCTCAGTGTCTCCAGCGAAAGTTCCTGGACTGAAATGTTTCTGGTGAAAAAAAGCAATGTATGAAAACACAGACAAGTGGAATTCCACCCTTTGCAAGTAAAAGACAAAAGCAGGCAGTCTGAGGCTGATACATGATGCTGGGGGTGAGGAAGGTTTGGTTATCTGTGAGGAAAGCACAAGATCTCTGGAGACGCGAGCAACGTGAAGATCTTGCTTTGCCTGTTCAAGGCCACAGGGGAATATTGCCTTTGAACCACAAGACAGCAGGATGACACCCTTTTCATCATCTTTGCTTGTGGTTAGGAAAATAATTACCCCATTTACTGATAGACAGGCTAGCTGGGAGTGACAAGCTGTTAGTCCAATCTTGGTCAGATATATGTTAAAAGAAAGTGCACTCAGCTGATATGCAGTCCACCAAGGCAAGGGACATAGGCGAAATAAGGCAGATCATGCACTACGAGATGATCCATTCAAAGCTAACAGAGCACAGGAGATAGCAATGTACAAGGATAGCTTGCTGTTCCCTCCTGCCAAATATTCCTCATCAGTTTCCAAGGGAAAATGCCTTAGTGTTAGTATGTTACTTGTGATACATTTTGATTCAGCTGGGATTAGGATGATTCCGTTGAACTCTGCTGCATTCAGCCCTCTTCATGGACATGGAAATGTAAGGTTTATCTTGTTCTCCAGAGTTTTCAGTCAAATTGGACAGAAGGAAAGTAATTATCCCCATTTTACTGATAAGAAATTGGGGTGCAGACATACAAAATAACTTGCCCTGACTCATATGGAAAAATTTTGATGGACACACAAAAAGAACACTGTGCTCCTAAGGCCCAGCTCAAGACCTTAGCCAGACAGCAGCCTTCTGATAAAGCTGGGGGGAAAAAAGTGACAACAGCCTGCTGTGAAGTGACACACTAAATAACTAATACCACTGCAAACAAATAAAGTAACTACAGCATTTTGTCTTCCCCTCAGAAATGAAGCAGCACACACGTGGTCTGGGGCCAGGGAATGCCAGACAGGTTTGTACTGACTGTGCATATCAGCACAGATTTCAGTGAGCCCTAACCTTGGGAAACTGATCTCATCCACAGCTGTCTGACAAGCAGGCACCAAAGTCAGCAGGGGAAGGATATTTGCTTTAATACTGGCCTTCAAGTATTTAAGGAATCTTTTTGGCAGCTTTGCAATTTTGAAACGTTTTCACATTCCCTTCTTGCCTGAACTCTTTAATTGGGTTGCAGTGTATTCAATATCATTTTAGCCCGACCAGATTTGAAATAGAAAAGGTTTTAAATCACAAAATGCATAGAGAAAAGCCCTAGCAAGCCTCTCCAGCAGCACAGTGGTAGTGCTTTAATGATGCACACTCACAGGTGTATTACGTCCCTGGTCCCCAGGGGGTCCCTTCATTTTCAGTTTCCTTTCACAAAAACCCATGCTGCGCCAAGTGGAGTGGTCTAGCTATTTGGATGATGCAACTAGCGTTGCCACACATCACTCTCTTCTCTGGGGACCAATTTGTTTGGCTCCAGCTTCAAAGCACTGCTTCATTTAGACAGGCAAGGGCATTAATTAGAAGCATGAGTCACCTGAAGCCACCTGGATCTGCAGCAGAGGCAGCTAATAGCAAGGCCACTGCAAGGTTACTCAGCTGCTGGCGAGCTGTAGCTGGGTTACACTTGCACTCTCAAGTGACTTCTGAAATGTTAGAAGCCAAAAAACCCACACCAACCCAAAAAAACTTAACCTGGAAAACCTGTGCTTATGCCTTGCCCTTTCTTATAGCCTTCCTGACAGACAGCTGGATGCTTAAATAAAAGGTGAGTCTTAGTCTCCTTCGCCTTGGCTTCAAACAGCATTCTTAGAAAAGAAGTGGAAGAGTAGTATCAATGGTAAGCAAAAATAATGCAAGTTCTTTATGTTTGCTTTGTGATACTGAAACCTGTCTCTTTTCTAGAGCCTTTCATCGTATGCTTACAGTTCATAAGAATCTAGGGAGGTTCCCAACACCCTTTTGGAGCACACGGTTGGTCCTTGTGCACTGAGTTAACTGCTGTACACAAAGATCTGCAAGTTTACCAAAACATTGTGCTGGAAATAACATGTGCTGGTTTTGATTCCTGGTCTTTTGTTTCAAATATGAGGTCCTTCTTTCTGTATTTCTAGGAGAGCTGTTCATTGCTGTTACTGATTAGGAAGTATCCAAAATTTTGTGTGAAGTTCTGCCTCTTGTTTGAGACTGAATTACTTCAATTATATTTTTCATAGGATCTATTTCTTGCTATTATTGTGTGTTTGTAGGCTGGAAGTCAGACACTGGCTCCTTAGGGAACTAGGCACACATAAAAATAGAAGTGTCCCTAAAGAAATAGATAGAATAAGTCTTATTTCTGCTTTCAAAACTGTAACAGAATTAGTAAATAAGCTGATAAATGTTTCTTCCATGAACCTATAAAGAGCATAGCTCACAGATACATGCAGCTGCTATGTATTCCTGCTTCTTTGAAGGATCAATGGGGCACAGAACAAATCACAGAGGTTTATCAGCCACATTTGAAGCTTGGTTGTTGTCTTAAATTCTGTTTACGAGCTACAGTAGCTCATCCTGGCCAAAAATACCTTAAAATCTCACCTGAAACAACCCTCTAATTTAGCCTGTTCTGCAGGCACAGGCTGTAAGCAGAGAATTTCTGGATGTCTCCAGCAAACTGGAATGAAATAAGGAATAGAAAGCAGACATTTACCAGCTCAGCTCAGTCGTAATAAAGTACCAGTCAAGTACAACATACACTTCCCTCCACAAAGCAAGCTTTTCCCCCTTCCTTTCTCATGATGAAAGGGCCAACACACAAAAACAAAACCAAATGCTGCCTTGTTTGAGCACTAGCAGGTGGCAGGGAATGGCTCTTCTGCCTGATTTGACTGGATCTTTGTAATGGGAAGCACAAGGAAGATTTGGGAAGACAGGACTCCACTTAAAGCCTTGTTTTAGAGATGGATGCTAAGTGAAGGAGCCAAACCCAACTTAGGAATGCCCAAGAAGTCTGCAGGACATGATAGGCTAGGGAAGCTTGCCTTATACTTGATTGTTCAGTTTTTACATGGACACTTCAGGGTGAAACAAAGACCAAAGATGACCATTGAACTGATGTGAAAGGGATCTGCTGGAATAGCTGTCTTTGGGTTCACTTGGGGAAAAGAACAAATGTTATTGAACCTTAAAAACAAGCCTGACCAGCTCTAAAGAGAAAACGTGACTCGGGTACCAGCACAGACTCCTGCTCAGACACAATCTATAAGACTGTCAAGCTGATTAGAGTTTCAGGAAGAGGAGCCTTTTATAAGTTTCCAAAGCATAGGAAAGAAGATTCTTGAGCGACATATCTTTCCTTGCAGTTATATGTTGATACTGTCCTTTCCAAACACCCATCTGCATTTCCATGTCTCCACAGTGGCTATGTCAGAGCCCCAGAACCTTGATAAAAAGACAGCTGATGCAGCAGGACCAGATCAGGAGAGACTCTGAGCAGCTACTGCACAGTGTGAAGTGGTGACCCCTGGCCCTCTCATCTCTCCAGGATAGAAAGCAAAATAGCTGGTTTGCCCGACACCTGTGTTGCTGGTGGTCTGGCAAAAAGTTTAGTGGTTCTTACTGTACTTGTGTTGGGGAAGTGACTGGAAAACTACAGGGTTTACAAGGAACTTAGAGTTTTTTTCATCCTTTGTGGAAGTTCATCCATCCTCCCCTAGGCTAGCCAGATGAGGTTAGCACAAAGCAAAATCCTTTCTGCAAATGGGGACCTTTCTGGCCTGGTCTGAGTAGAAACTACCTCACTCTGTATGCAGTAGAGTCTTGTAGAGCTACCCTGAGCCAGCAGGGCTTTATCCCTGTCTGAGCCAGCACAAATGGTCTTCAGCGCCTGTTTGCAGCTTGGATCTGTTACCGACAGGGCAAAGCTGATTCATTTTAGTGGAAGCACAGAAAGGGAATGAAAGCTGTAGCCACTGAATTGGGCTGTGCCCAGAGCCATATAGCACAGCATGTGCATAGAAAGTTCCGTCTGTCTGTTGATATACACACACAGTGTGCGCACGGGCCCCCCTGTGCACATATGTTTTGATCTTAGCTTTGTACTACCAGCTCCAGGAGTTGGTCCAACAAGCCCTGGCTGTGTTTCCATTCAAATGCTGTACAAGATATGTTCTAGTGCAAAGTTTGTGTTTACAACAGTAAGATGAAAAGCCAGGCGTAGTTTTAATTTCTTTTCTGCCTGTTAGTAACATCATTAATTTGGGCTCTAGCCCTGAATAATCCCCCTAATCTGTCAGATGACAAATTATGAAACATGAAAGTGATAAGCCTGAAGCTATCCGGAAGCAAATCAATGCTTGCACTGGAAGACTCCAGAATTAAAGACAGAGAAAGCTCAGGCATGTTGGGGTTCAGCTGGGACTGACAGCATTGTCAGAAATGTCCTGGCTTCAAAGACTGGAAGTGAGAAGCAAGTAGGCAGTTCCTGTAATGTTGTGGGGTTTTTTTCCTCATGGCAGAGGGAAGGATTTGTGTGCTCTCTCAGCAGCAGAATCATGAGGCCACAAATGGTGAAAAACTAGGGAAAAACTGAAGTAAGAGCCTCACTTAGTGAGGCGTTGGGCAGCACTGGTGTGAGCAAAGCTGCTCAGTTAGTCCACATAGGGTTTTACTTAGTGCTCATTCACAATGGCTGTGACTGTAGTAACACAGGAAGCATTAGACAAGGCATTTTCAGAACTAGAGATTTAACATATCATTGATAAAGAAGGAACATCCACAGCCACAAAGGTGTACAGTTCTTTTGGAGAGAGATGGACTCTCTTGCAGAGCCGAGAGTTTCCATCCACAGCCTTACCTCCACCCTCCTCCTCGAGATATGCTCCAGCTCTCTTTTCTTGAAGGAAAGGTTTCCTAAAGAAAATATCTTTGTTTCTCTTTTAGCAAAAGGAACTAGAAAAGAAGCTCTTATTAGCACAGTCAGTGAAGCAGATCAGGTGTAATTCACAACAGGTGTAACTCAGGGAGCCAAGCTGATCTCTGCCTGCAGAGGATCTGGCCAGATACAACCAGTGCAATTCCTTACGTTTGTTTGTGGTGGTTGCTGTTTGTTCAGGGCTCTGAGTTATCCTCTAGCAGGAGAGACTTCCCACTGCTTTCTGGCTCATTTTTTATCCCACATTCCTATCCGTGTGTTTAGCACTCTGTGCTGTATGTGATTATCAGGTTTTTTGGTTTTTTTTATTACTAAGTTTGCTTAAGTTAAATGGGTGCCAGGAAACCCAGTGTTAGTGTTCTATGGATAAAGGTGATGCTAGGTAGAAATTTCTGTTCTCATCATACCCATGGCCATTCCAGAAAAAATAAAAATAAAAAATCCTTCTTTTCTCATCCAGAGACTTTTGGGAATTTACAGGAATGCTTTTTCATTAGTGTCTCAAAAAAATTGATCAAAAAAATTGATCCCAAAGGATCAATTGATGTATTTCAGTTGTACTTGAGGAACACATCAGATACATTCTCCTCCCTCCGAAAGAAGCAATTCAAACTTGCTGAATCTGCTTCTATCTTAAGGTACCTTGGGAGATGTTGCACAAGACCAATGTTGCTCTGCTTTCAAGATATACTCAAAAGTTTTCTGGGTACCCAAGGCCCATGTTCAAGGTATCTTGTTTTTACTCTAGCATTGGATTATGCACAAGCATTTTTGAACCTTAGTGATGGAAACTATTGTTCTGCTCCCACGCTAGAATGAAGTGGGTTACCACTGATGTGTTGTGCTCCTGGATCTTGTCCCTGTCTGCAACAATCTAACTCTTCTCTGGTGTCTGCAATTGCTTTAGAGCAGTCTTGCTGCAGAGATCACCTTCCAATCCAGTCCTGGTTTCCCTCTCACAAATTTTGTCTGCAGACTGCAGTAAGCTTGTCTTTCTTTAGGCCTGAAATAATTGCACAAGTGCAGACATCACCCTTACCACCGTGTATATTCCTTCTTTTTCTTTCCTTTTTTTTGTAATAGCTTTTCATTAGAGAAAAGAGAGGGAGAAGCTGGGACAATGGAAGACTTGAGTCCCATGTTTACCTACTGGTTTCTTGCTTTTCTAAAACGTACTGTCTGGCACCTCTACTGCAGCTTGTTCCTCACTGGGCTTTGATTTAATCAGGACGTGTCACTATTGCTGAGAGTTATTAGCCATTCCACCTTCCTGAAAGCAAGAGTTTTCCTTGACAAGAACCTACTAGTGCCACATTTCAAAGGCCTTTCAAACAGCCTTTAGTCCAGATAAGACTTGAAGGGTGAAAAGGCAACAAAAAGCAGCTAATCCACTTAACTGCCAGTGGAAACTTCACTAGCGAAAAAAGTTACATTTTCGAATGATTTCTCTGCAGTCAGATACTGGGGATTTCCAACAGCTGCATAGTCCTCCCTGTCTGTGTTATCTAGTAATGAATACTAACGATCCTTCACTTCTATTTTAATTGCCTGCCTATCAAGCTTTGTTAATCTTCCCCATTTTCCTTAATCTTTCATCAAGTGTCACTTTTTTTTCTGTGTTTCTTCTGTGTTGACAAGACATTTAAACATTTTGCTAAGCAGAAAAAAAAAAAGGAAGGAAGGAAGAAAATCCTCCCCTTTGCATCTGGAATACTCATTTTCCAGATTAGAAAATAAGTGGCTGTAGTGTCTAATTAAAACTAATAGGTTAATTAGAGAATATTTAGATCCTCATCCTTCCAAAGGAGGAAGACTGTAGACTGCTTCCAACTCAGACTGTGTTTATAATCTAAACAATACTTGCAGCTAAAACAGGATGTCTTCCAGAGAGAAGCTACCAGCTTTTTAGTCAGAAATTAACCAAGTGTTGGATCTGTATTTTGCTGAATGAGAAAGGTTTTGACTAGTAGAGAGCCAGAATTATTTCTGTAGTAAATGTTGCCTGCTTCTCTTGGTGTTTCGTGAATCCATTGGTTTTACCCAATAATCCGCCATTAAGAGTTAGTTGCTCATGAATGTCTCTTAATCTCTTGAGGCTCTGCAGTGAGGCTGCTCTGGTTGGTGAAAATGCATGTTTACCATGAAAGTGTAAGAAAAGTGGAAATGCAAATTTGTTCATTGCAGCAAAACTCAAGATGAGTTCAGGCGATGGAGTTATCTGTCAGGCAAGAAACAGCCTCCAGCAGAACTCTTTAATATATTTGGTTAATACCAGGAGAGTCAAGGAGGCTCCAGTTGGGATCTGGTCATGTAATCCTTACTCATTCTATGGGCAACCAGCATTCCTGAAGTCTCCGTCCTGCTTTGAAAATTACCAGCTGTTAGATGTAACATAACCTTTTTTTTGTTTACTTGCAATTTTAATGCTGAACATTAGGTCTCGGTCTGGAGAGAGCAGCTCTCCCTTGTTGATTTGCTATTCCAATAGGCACATTCGAAGGTGTAGCATATGAGAAGGTCAGCTCAATTTGTTTAAACTCAATAAAGAAGACGTTCATGCGGAAAAAAGCCCATAAAGTTGAGCATACCTGGTTGTTGCTGCATCTCTTCCATCCCTGAACACAGAAGCTCGAAAGTCCATCTAGATAAGGTCTATAAGTAGGATTCTTCTGGATGTCTACATGCATTTGTCATTAGCTTCAAGTCTCTTTCTTTTGCTCTTCAGCATTTTCTCCCATAAGCAGCTTCATCAATGAGATGCTCCCTAATTCCCTGCTTAAGATATGCCTCACTGTTTACCAGAATATATTCAGACACTGAAAATATGCTTTATCTTTCAAGGAAGCTTCTGATGTGTGCTGATTTGGAATCTGCATCAGCAAATGAGATCAGAAAGGGAGAGGAGGCGGAAAAAAATTAAACAGGGCTAGGGAATAAAAATAACATGCAACATCTAATAATAAAGGTTGTCCAATTAAAGAAATCTGATTTCAAAATCTTAAAATTAAGATCCCATTGTTCCAAACAAATTTATCCCATCTCAAAAATCTTTAATGGCAATCTCAATTACTGAGCTATTTTTAATGCTTTGACAAGTTTGTTATTGGCATACATAGCTACTATGGAAGAAAATCGACCATAACAAAAACTGATGTGAAGTTTTGGGTCACGTCTCATCACCTTGTTAGAGCCTTGTGTCCTCACCTTGCTCTTTCCAAAACCACCAGATGACAGATTTTAAAGCCTGGGGGAGTAGCCCTATGACTGCTTCCTCTAGCCTATTCAGAATTTCCCAGGTCACAGACTGCCTCAAGAAACTCAGAGGTATACATGAGCATCTCAGCACAGACCTTGTAAGAATGACATCATATGAAAGTGTTTGTGATTAAAATCTTAGCAGTGAGCTTATGCAAAAGGGATAGCAGAAATGTAACTTTTCTTCAGAGTCCTAGAGTCTGTTTCTCAGATGTTCTTTTTCTGTAATGTTTGGATGATGTCAGCTTCCCACCACTAGGAAATGGGATTCTTCTCTCATACTGGGATAAATCAGGCATGACTACATTGAAAATGATGGTGCTTCTTGTGTGACAGGTTAATTGATCCCTAAGCATTAGCTTTCCACAGGGCTGTGCAGAGTATTCATCACTGATCTTTCAGGCCATGCCATCAGTGCAATTTTTTCCTACCAAAAAAACCCCATTATTTGAAGCAATAGTAAAGTTTTGTTTGAAGGAAAAGGTGGGAGGGGGATGTAAAACAAAAGAACCTCTGAAGCCAGCCCAGCCTACGTCCTCTGCTCCAAGACAAGTACAAGAATCCTAGTTTTAGAAGGATGTGAGCTAACAGATGCTGCATGTCAAGTCTGTTCATAGTTGCTAGAAGTTTTTAAACAGGACACTAAATGCCCCTCCTTAAATGTGGGATTATTTCTGACAAGTGCAAGTTCTGCTCCCTTGTCTAATTTTGCCATATCCTGGACTTGCTGTGAGGAATCATAGAATCATAGAGGTTGGAAGAGACCCTTGGGATCATCGAGTCCAACCATCTACCCTACTCTACAAAGTCCTCCCCTACACCATATCCCTCAGTACCGCATCTAAACGTCCCTTAAACACATCCAGGGATGGTGACTCAACCACCTCCCTGGGCAGCCTATTCCAATGCCCGACCACTCTTTCAGTGAAAAATTCCTTCCTAATGTTCAATCTAAACCTACCCTGTTGGAGCTTGAAGCCGTTCCCTCTCGTTCTATTGTTAATTACCTGTGAGAAGAGACCAGCACCAACCTCTCTACAGTGTCCTTTCAAGTAGTTGTAGAGAGTGATGAGGTCTCCCCTCAGCCTCCTCTTCCTCATACTAAACAGCCCCAGCTCCTTCAGCCGCTCTTCATATGATTTGTCTTCTAGGCCCTTCACTAGTTCCGTTGCCCTCCTCTGCACTCGCTCCAGCACCTCGATATCTCTCTTGTATTGAGGTGCCCAAAACTGGACACAATACTCGAGGTGTGGCCTCAC
>NW_015090916.1:1740697-1772702 GCF_001431845.1 Calidris pugnax | reverse complement strand
TCCCTCAGTACCGCATCTAAACGTCCCTTAAACACATCCAGGGATGGTGACTCAACCACCTCCCTGGGCAGCCTATTCCAATGCCCGACCACTCTTTCTGTGAAAAATTCCTTCCTAATGTTCAATCTAAACCTACCCTGTTGGAGCTTGAAGCCGTTCCCTCTCGTTCTATTGTTAATTACCTGTGAGAAGAGACCAGCACCAACCTCTCTACAGTGTCCTTTCAAGTAGTTGTAGAGAGTGATGAGGTCTCCCCTCAGCCTCCTCTTCCTCATACTAAACAGCCCCAGCTCCTTCAGCCGCTCTTCATATGATTTGTCTTCTAGGCCCTTCACTAGTTCCGTTGCCCTCCTCTGCACTCGCTCCAGCACCTCGATATCTCTCTTGTATTGAGGTGCCCAAAACTGGACACAATACTCGAGGTGTGGCCTCACACTGGTTCCACAGTTTATTTGCATATTGTGTGAAAACAATATTTCCATCTACAGCTTAGAGTTTTGAATTTCTTCACTGTGCTCTTCCAAAGAGAAAAGTTACAAAGATTCCTGTGACTTTCAGGCTGAGGCACTGTATTGCCAGCCAAGCAACCTTGATTTTGAGCCTCAGGAAACTGAGGGTTACTTTGGAGACAGATGTTCTATAGCAATAACTATGCAGATACTGGCAAGAATTAAAATTACAAATCCTAATTGCAACTGAACCTCTCTTTGCCCTTATGAAGACGTGCAAAAAAGTCCTTGCAGGGAAAGGAGCAAGCAAGAGAGGGAGATGAAGAACACCCAGCATGCATCCCCCTGTCAGTAATCATTAGGAAAATAAAATAGCTTTCCCTTCTCTTGTCCCATCCCCTGCCTTTCTCTCCATTTGTGCTTGCTACAGCAACTATTGTGACTAAGGAATTGCATTTCAGTTCTAACTGAACAACCTGCCTTGTTCAGCATCGAATCATCTGCTGCCTCAGTGTTTACATTGCACTCATAGTTATGTTGCATCAACAATCAATCTCAGCTCCTGCTGTGTGTTCACATGGATGTGCTCCCTTCTATGCACAAATGCTATGGATAGCTTGGTTTCCCACTTTCTGTGAGGCATTGGGAATTAACCCAAGATGAAAGAGGCTCACAGAGGAAGTGGGTCAGCAGGCTCTGCGTTGGCAGCAGCTGGGAGAGCAGCGAACAAGCACAATGAGGAGTTGTGGGCGACTGCTATTAAAGACTCTCCGTGGAGGAATCTGTTGAATGCTGCTAGCAAGTCTGCTGGCGAATTTTGCACAGCCTCTCCCTACTCTGGCAGCAGAGGCAAGGAAGCAGCCATGTGAAGGAGAAGCTCACTGCAAAAGTAAGAAATAGGAGATTTTTAAATCCCTCAGATGCATATTTAGGATGAGATTTTGATTTTTTCAAATTTTTTTTTTCCTAGAAAAGTCTGAAGGAGTTTTTGTGGCCAAGTCCCTTGTCTGTGGAGTCCGAGCACACACAATCAGGTCTGCTGTGTGTTGATACCGCCTGGACTGAGCACATGGTGTGATGCTTCTACTCTCAAGGAGATCTCGGCGTGAGAGTGAAGTGTATGAAGAAAACCCCACCACCTCATGATCCCACAAGAAGGCCTATGGGGAGCAGTGTCTTGTTTACACACATCTAGTCTGCCCTGAAAGGCCCTAGGCCCCGCAGGTACCAGGGATTTATTCTTAAAAACTCCCACTGCTTGTTGCCAATACTGGGAGCCTTTCTGTAGACAGGCAGCTGCTGCTGTCTTGATTAAACCTGCTTTGACCAGCTCTTAAACTAGGAGTTAAAAGCAACAGCAATTACAAGCTCTTAATCCATTGCGACGTGGGAGTGGAAGACTGTTTGCTAACAAAAATAGTTCTGCAAACTGGGCCACAAAGCAGTGAAAGGAGAATCATGGGAAGACTGAAGAAACAAAGTAGATGATAAGGACCTGGACTGGGCTGAGAGACTAACACAGCAGAGAGGAGAGCCTTCATTTTGGAGTGTGAAGTGTCAGAGGCAGTAGTAACAGCTTGCTCACATTTTCAACGTGTGTAGGTCAGCAGAGTGTCAACCAGTCCAGAAATTGAACCGTAATCATCTATCAAAGAAAGCCTGTATTTGTAGCAAGTTGATAAACAGTCACGATCTGTGATGCTCCTGAAGACTGAATATTTTCATAAAAGATGTTATTTACTCTACATCATAAAAGATGTAGAATTTACTCTTTATGTCTGTTCCCTCCCTAATTTTTGGTAGTCCAGTTTATCTGGTGGTCTTCCACCTTTCTATCTTATAAGCATGAATACAAAAAAATCTGATGTCTAACATTAACAGAATCTTGTATTGTCCAGGGGATAATGTGTGATGGCAGCTAGAAGCTTTTATGAGGCTATGAAGGCAGAAAGAATTATTTACTCTACGGTTTGTACGATTTGTCCTTAGGACTGAAAAATGCAGACACAAGTTAATCTGTCAAACTTCAAACACACACAATACTTCACCAGGGCTGTTGAACAAACTGCCCTACCACGCATCTTTGCAACTGGCATTGTTTCTGCTTTGGTGCATTTGTTTCAGTGATTTGTCATGTCAGCTGTGTCCCTGAATGTGTTGCTTGAGGTTATGGAGGCAGCCTCAGGCCACTATCCATAGACCCGACCCATAGGATTTGACCATATGAAGCTAGCAGAACTGAACCTGCACAATTAGACCACCATTTGCATTCTGTGAAGCTGGAACCAGAAACAATCCATCCCATGGGAATCACATTAGACACTTTCCTTCACTGTCCACCAAGTACCACAGGGGTCTCACTTTATAGGATAAAGTTTGAGGGAGTTAGCATGGCCATTATTTTAAATATTACCATCTGATCTATGCTAAAGGTGTCGCATCTCTGCAACAAAGCAGTTTATGGTCCATTCGCTGGGGATCATGAAGAATATAGCAATATGGAAATCTTCTGAAGTACTGCCATAATTACTGAGGAGAGATTCATTAACTCCCTGCAAATTTAAATCAACTTACATCACCAAGAAAATCCAAAAGCTTTGTGCTTTTAATACTATGGGTACCTTAAGGTGAGACTCCTGCAAGGTCCAGAGCTCAAACCAATGAAGGTTAGACCTAAAAGGCAAAAAGTCACCTTCCTGTTTTACAATTATTCTCACAACAGCTGAATGTCAGCAAAGGTCTTGAGACAATGTGATACTCACTCTGCTAACCTGCTCCACTTCCGTTCCTAATGTTCTACATCAAATAAATTACTTAGTGCCACAATTAAATCCTTATCAGACCCGTTGGGGCCTGTATCATAGACATTTTGGGAAAAAGGAAGGTTGCTCTGAACTCTGCTTTTAAAACTAAATTGCATTAGGAGGCAATTGCAAATTTTTATTATTTTTTATTTATGTATTTATTTATTTATTACTTGCATAACAGATAAGGTGTGCACAATCTGAATGCTTTCAGATCTTCCCTGCACTGAAAGTTGAGTTCATGCAGGCCAGTATATCACCAGAAGTCTCTGTGAGGAAGAATACATTAGAAAATGCCAGCTTTATTGCTAGTCCTTTGTTTTTCTCCCTGAATGGATTCTCTGTGCTTTGTATTTTTCATGTAGTTCTAGAGACAATTAAATTACAGCTAGGAAGAGGTGAGTAGTCACCCTATAAAACACAGCGAAGCAGAAGACAAGATGTATGCCTCTGCTACTTCCTTGGGCAGGAGAGCGAAGAAGAGAGGTGCTCTGTACTCCTGCTCTTGGTCTGCTCACATAGGCAGAGACAGGGCTATTTAGTCCTAGGGACCAGCACCCCATGGGATATCACTGCCCACCAGGAGATTAATGACTGGGTCTACAGCAAGGATTTGGGTCCAGAAAAAAGTATTCCAGTTAAAGATTGCAATCTGCAGGCTCATCTCTGCTTCTGAGAAAAGGCCCAACTGTTCATAATAAATTCAGTGTTCATTAGTCCACAGAGGTCCCAGCTGAGTTTAAAGTCTGTTGTGCTTATTGCTGTGGCTTCGTGGAATATATAGTCTCCACCCTAAATACTAAAAAATACAAAAGACAAAACAGGACTGAAGGCTTTAGGGAGTTGGTTGAAGTCTGGATATGCAGAAAAAGAGTTCTTCTTTCACAAATTTCAGTGCAGCCCCTCTCTGCCTGGACAGCATGATCTCTCCAGCATAGTGCTGGGTAATTTCTACCTATTTGTCCATGTGGAACAATGGTTAGTTTAAGAGCTACACTCAGAATGTATTGGAGCATATGCTCCCTCACATATAAATTAGTATGAAAAGGCTCACTCTCAAATATCACAATACGAATACAAAAGTAACAGATGAGATTATCTAATATAATAACACACACCTCTTCCCAAATGGAAGCAATGCTTTATAAAGCTTATTTTTAGCTCAGAACAAAAAAAACCCAGAGAAGGAACTCCCATCCGCATATTTATTTTTGGGAAGAAACCTCCTGACAAAAGCTTCTTCTTAATGGGATTTTAAATGGTTTGAATTACATATATGTGCCAGGAGGGGCCTTCTGCAGTCATTAAGTCTTGCTACAGCAGGGAATCATGTCCTGTGATCCCCACTCATGAATTTATGAGATCCGCAATAGGGCACATCATGAAATAACTAGAGAAACAACAATGAACTACTGTTGCCAAGCCTCTTCTGACTTCACTTGTATTATAGAGATAAATTAAAGCATGGTAAGGTACAGCTTTCTGCCTGCCTTGTAGCATGCACACAGCATATAGATTGAGAGATATGGGTCTTTGAGTCACTTGTACAACTGTGTTTGCTTCATAAATCCATGTTAGAGGATGGATTAAGGAGAATTTATAATTGCACAAGCCACATGGAGACACTGGCACTTCATTCAGTAAGTGCCCTTTCATTACAATTGAAGTGCCATGTACTTACCATGACCATAATTCCCAGATACTAATAGGGATAGGACCTACTGTGTCCATGTGGAGGAGTTCTATCCACTCTGTCACTTCCCTTGTGTAAAATTGTTCTCAACTGTAACTCCAAAGGTACATTCTGGTAAAGGCAGAAGTCAAATTGCTTAGCAATAGGATAATTTCCACCTAGTTTGGGTAATGTGAGTCTTGCCCCATCCAGCCTTGCAAGAGACTGGACTAGAGTCCTCCAGACTTTCTTCAAATGACTAGAAAAAACTGTCATCTGTAGTTTCTTTGCCAAGATGGTAATGAAGAAAGCACTAAGCATCATTCAGTAGGTGTTACTAGTAGCCGGGTACACAGAACTATCTAACACTGTTGTGGCTTTGGAATGCTTGTACCCACCTCAGCTTGTAAAAGACAGCTATATTATTTTCCCATGGTAACTGTTCACCAGGTGTAAGAAAATAAAGCTTTATCAAATCAGCATCTCTCTGTAGAGATGAAAAAAGCTGAAACCTGAAAGGTGTGGGGAGTAATTAATGAAATATTTGAAATGTTTAAGGTGTGGAGGATTAACTGGCTAATCAACACAAGGCTGAGCACTCCCACCTCTCTGTCTTCTCCACTGATCTTTCTCCCACTTTCACAGATGTTTCTTATGAAGATTGGCACTAGTCAGCATCTTCCAGTTCCATAACATCCATTCTAGCATCTACAGCTTTGGGAATATTGTCCAACAAGTTATTCTCTGAGAGGGGACAAATGGAACATATATTCCTCTAGTCCCTGTACAGCTCTGCTAGTTACTTTTATATTTATTTGCTTGTTAACAAAGAGTCACATTCCTTTGATTCTTTAAACCAATAGTATTTTCTAACTATCTAGTTTGCCAGCAGCATTATTCTCATGATTATAAATCTCCCAGATACTTTTCTACCTCCCCCACTGCTGTTGCAGCTGTTGCAGATCTTGAAGTGGCATTTCAGCTCTGACTCAGGCAGGATTTCAATGCACCAGCAGATTTTGGCAAGTGGACTGATCCTTGCAATACCTAGAGTGAGGAACTCATCATCTGAGACTGCAAAATACAGTTAAATCCACAGCCTGACGGAAGTGATCCTGAAAGTGAGGATGCGAGTGGAGGTGAGACTGTTTTCACCAGCTCTCATCCCATCACGTGTATGTAAACAGACGTGTTCCCTTTGGAGCTGTATCTTGATGTCAGAAAGTTGTGCTTCTTACCCAAGCCCTGCCATTTTTCTTTCTCCAAAACAGCAAATACTTTTCATTCGCTCCACTCCTACTTGTTAGTGTTTCATTTTAAAATGTGTTCAGCCCATTCCTGTTGCAGTGGCCACACCATTTGAGAAGGCATCTGGCTGTTTCTGATCCCCTGTCAGATCAGAAGAAACTCTGTAAGAAACAGAGACATTTTTGTGCAAGCTGTCACTTCCCTGGTAGCAACTGCAAATAGGTACTTCCAAAAGGATCCTGCTGCACTTCAGGTATGTTTTCCCAGCATGCCATGAAAGCACCTTAGATCTGGCAGAAAAGAGGAACAATCATGTCATAGTCTTGCACTTGTTGTGTCAAAACACTTTGCTGGTGCTCTGAAACACTTTTCAAAGGCCTCGTATAAGGACATCAAGACATTTCATCTGCCATGACATTCTAAGAATTTCTGCTTTTTCTCTACAGATTAGCCTCTGCCCCACAGCCTGAAGTGATCAATAAACTGGTAATACCATAAATCCGCAGCTGGCAGCAAATGATACTGCCTTTGAGGGGAGGAATTCTTCAAAAGACTGGGTGGTGGTACATATGTCTTCTGCAAAGACTCTTGGTAAAGCATCCAGTTCCTCTGAGACTGTCCCCTTTTGTTAACATGGCATAGCTCCTTCTTCTGTCTGCCTAATGTTCAGGACAAGGGCTCTCACCATGTAGAAGTTCCAGTAAAAGGGGTATGTGGTTGCCAAGAGTAACTGTAATATGGGAAATAGTAATGAGTCTGCCTTTCTCCCCTGCCTGGGAACTAGGTAAGGGACATCATCCCACTTGACATTAAAAGAAAAAAGCAGGCACAGAAAGGAGATGGGATATGCTCCAGGTCACACAGCAGATCAGTGGCCAGGAACAGAAGCCAGCTCCCACTTCCCTTCTCAGACCTCTCTTCCTCCTGCTCTCTGCACATCTCTTCAGTGTGTACTTTAATCACTAGACCATGTTTGTTTTCATGGTTGTGCATTCCTCCCATAAAGCACACCCACATGATATTGGATCCTCTTTGCCTTGGTGGGGCAGGTGGGTGGATAGCAAGGAGAAACTTATCAGTTCCCCAAGTCCTTTCCAAGTTAGAAATCCTGCTTGACTCTGGCACTATGAATTTCTTAGGGGGATTTCTAGACTTTCTGACTCCTTGTCCCACTAACACTCTCTTGTCCTAGGGGAAAGGAAACATGCAGAGCACTTTAAACCTGAACTGCGAGACAGGAAATTTAGTGCACTGTCTGAAGAAGACACAAAGTGATGAGGGGCTGAAATGTGCAGAGTCCTGAAGGGAGGGAGGAGAATAAAACTCTCTTCACAGCATGAGGATGCATCTACGTGTCACTGTAATTCAGCATGATGCGCGCTGGAAATGCCCACACACTCATTTCTTAGCCTGGATTTGAACTCTAGTGAAAAATGAGTTGACAGCTTCCCTGCACCTCTTGCTGGGTTCCGAGCAGAACTTTCTATTTGAAAATACAGCACCTTGTGCAAACAGGCTTCCTTTATCTCCAGCATGAGGGAGTGGAGGGGATTGTGTTTTACTTTGACACAGCAGCTTGCAGGGCCAGAAGGCTCAAGAGAACAGATGACCAGGAACAACTGGTTTCAGCCAAAGGAAATTGTATTTTAAAAGCAGGAGGCCTGAGGACAGCCACACTGCACCAGAGGGAAGCAGCAAAAGTAACCAAGCAGGGCAATAAACTTCAGTGAGTGACAGCTCTGCTGCTTCCATTCGCAAGACAGATGTACATGACAGGACCAGCCCAAGGAGCAGACTGTGGTGTATCCCACAGGCCTGGAAGGGAGAGGCAGGCAGTCCATGACTGTGATTTTTATGTATTTCAAGCTTTGACCCTTAAACATGCAGTTGTATGAGTCAATACCTTTTCAATTTAATAATTAAAGATTTTTAATAATAAACACTGTCTAGTTTCCTGTCAATCCTTTGCGGGTACAGCATGTAGACTGCATTTACTTCACCTCTTCTAGATTTGCAACTGTAAAGGCTGGCTTACGTGACAGCTGTGCAGCTCCTGCAAGACTGCCAGGGCAAATATGTCTTCCCACAAGCAGGGAAGAAATCCAGGCCTAACCATCCTTTCACTACAGTTCACTGGTCAGAGACTGTGGGAAGGAGGAAGTCTGCTTTCAGGGAGTCACGGTTCAGCAAGAGAGCACTCTGCAAGAGCTGTGCCATGACCGCACCTGTAAGGGCAGCTGTGCCTGCAGAATTAGGAGTTTTGTGATCCAAAGGGCAATGTAAAGTGGCATTGTCTGTAGTCAAAAGCTAGATGTATATAATAGTTTTGTTTCAGCACTGGAGTGGAATCTTGGGTCCTTACTTCATCTGTGGACAGGTTTATCTGCATGTTTGGGAAGTCTTAGCTTCACTTCCATGTTTCATCAATGTCAGAATTCTTCTGCTCTACTCAATGAAATCCAACAGGGTAGGAAGCCTGCAGGGAAACCTTTCATCAAGACCACTCCCTGAAGAGAAAGACCTCAAAAAGGAAATGTGCTTAGTAGAGCTGACAACAGCTTTCCAAAACATGCTTACTGCAGGTTTCAAGCAAAGCAGGAAAGGTTCCAGCAGTACCTGTGGTCTTATTAGTGTATCAAATAAAGAAGCAACTGAATTACCAGAATGTGTGCTTGAATACCAATAAGATTCATAAAGATTGGCATAATAAATTATAGATGTATTAACTACAGAATCAGTCTGTGGAGAGAAAGGATACAGTGAAACTGCTGATGTCTTCAGCCGTGGGTGTCCTTCCTGCTACTCCTTGGCAAACAGCTGTCCAACACCGAGCAGCCCTCACAAGAAGATTCAACAGGCTTTGTTACCAGTGGATAACAATCTGAACAAAAAACCCCCAGATTTAGTTCAGCTGAGCTCAACTTTATCTCTGAGACCAATGCCTCCTGTGACACATTGCCATAGCAACAGGAAGGCCTGTGCTAGAAAAGGTGCTGCTGCTTTCTACCCTTCATCTTTGGTGGTTTAAACCATCACTTTTTCACCAAAGCTGAACATTTCTGGGTAAGTAAGGTGGGATAGGGACAGGGAAAGAAAGATATTTGGAGAGGCATTGCTTGGAAGGTATTAAGGAAGGTAACCTGTGCCTGTCCCTGGCAGTCCTGCACACTCTTATCCCTAAAATGTCACTTGCATAGTGGTACCTTGCTCACTGTAAGCTTTGGACTGTCTTTTTTAAAATTTGTCGTGTAACTTGCAATTCACTTCAGGACATCTGAGCGAGGATGAAACTCTTGCGTCATGCACAAGTGTTTTTCTTGTGAAACGAAGTGTAGTAATTGGATCTAGTGAGCTTTGAAGCTCACTGTCTCCCTCAGAAGCATGTAGATTCCCCAGGGATGAGTTCATGCAGGTGGGTGCCTTGTCCCATCAGCTGCCATGCTTATTTCTAAATGAACCAGTGCTAACACAAGGGACAATTTTTGTATTGTTTCACTGGCTGATCAGAAGCTGATGTGTTCAATTAGAAATTTGGCCTAAAATTGCCCTTTAACAATAGGGAAACTACATGTTTTCTTGAGATGCACATTTAAAAAAACCACTGCAATCATTGTGACGTTAGACCCTGGAAATTTGATATGTCTCTTGGATGCTACTGCCAGCAGCCCTTTGCATTAAATTGCAAGTTTTACCTGCAGACAGTAAATGATGAAATCTCACTAAAAGAGATTTCTGATGTAGGGTACTATGTAAATATTTTTGTTATTTCTGTGGAGGAATGCCTTGCAATCAGACAAACCACACAAAGGCAAATGAACTCATCAAAAGAAACCACAACTAAAAAGCAAACATTAAAAAAATTCTGAGAGAACCTAGGGCCCAGGTGGCGCTGGGCTGTTTTCTTCAAGAAAAGATCTATTTTACAGTTTGCAGGTGCTTCTAGATTATTAACAGGATGGGAAATCTGGCCCAGTCCATCTTAAATCTCAGAAATCTGATTTTAATGTAAGTACAGTGTTTTGTCAGGCACAAATAAAAGAAAGGCTATATTTACTGACATAGTTGTTACAAAATAGCCAGGACAGTCACCACTCACACCCAAACATAACAACTTTCAGCTGTTGTCTTTTAAAAATTTCAAACCTGTGCTGAACCAAATACTTTGTCTTCTGGTCACAGTTTACAGTCTTTATTCCTAAATGTTTGGGAGCAGCAGAAAGTGAAAGTCTGTGTTTGTCAGTTATGGTTCCTTTATTTTAATTTTTTTTAACACTATCAAATATCCCCAGCACCAAAAAAATTAAAACGTGTAACAAGTTTGCTGCCAATACCAAGAAATATAATTGCACTTATTTATATTCTAACGCCAAATTGTAATAGATTTTTTTCATTACATATAATAACAAGGACAGAATGGGCCGTAGATATAGTCACATCTGGCCATTGGACTGTTTTTCTAATAGTGCATTGTGAGTCTAATCATGATTTCGAAAAAATCACTGTCAAAACCTACATCGACTGAAGTAGCAGAAGACAGATCCCAACCTGAGCGTTTTAATTTTGGCAGTTTTGATTTCTCTCTGAAAGAAAATGCATCAGGATTGTGTTGATCTGTCTTGAAAGCTCCAGATTTTCTACAGCACCTCATGGCTTTGTATTGATGTCCATTGTTTTTGGAAAGGGCTCTGTCCGTTTTTGGACACAGAGCAGAGAGGCTTTTACGCCAAGAGGGAAAGACAATGCTACACTTGAGTCAGGAGAACCTCTTCTTCCGACAAGTCAACTGCAACAATGCAGGCAAGGTTCCCATTGACATCCCTTGACTTGAAAGCACTATTTAGTCTAAAGAAATGTAAGGCTTTTTTCAGGCAAAATTCTCATCTGTCATGCCCAGCTCTCATTAAGGAAACATGGGAGAGAAAGGGTAAGTAATTTCTTCTTTTTCTCTTCTCTGAGACATTTTACTAATCTGTCAAAATTCAGTATTCCCCATCTCTTTCTAGCCCCAATAGCTTATGGCTTTCAGAAGGACTTTAGTTGCTCAGGAACTGGAGGTGAAATTCAGCCCTATAGATTTGGTTAACACAAGGCTGTGTTCCTGAGAGAAACTGGAATTTAAGTTATGTTACAGGTTTTGAATACGTTCCTTGTTCTTGGGGGAATTCTGTTTGAAGGAACAATGAATTGAACCTGTTTATTAAAGTCATCTTCTAGCCCTTGATATTTCACCTAGGAGAGGAAATGACTTTAAAATGGTGACTTTGTCTGGCTTCCCTGTTTGTGTTTTTCTGAAAAGTAACAGAGCCCTGCTTGTCTGTTCTAGAGTAACAGAGCTAATTCTCCATTCCCAAAACAATACATATGTTAGATTACAACCAGGGATCCTGCTTTCAGTTAAAACTACCTGGCATGCGAAGAAAGTTGCGACTGACCAATCACATCTGAGCTTGCTGGCAAGTGTTTTTTAATGCAAAAATCGTCTTTCAGTAATTCTAGCATGAGCTTAAAGTAGAAGAAGAGATGATAGCCAGACAGCATACAGAAGAATAAGACCTTTGAACAGCAGTGCAACCTAGAGAGAAGCTGAAAAACAATCTGTATTGTCTGGGGTTTTTGTGCAAAAGAATGCTTCTTCTTAGGAGCTTTAGATATACATTAATGTTACACTACTGACTATGCATTAGGTATAAATATGGGCTGCCTGCCAAGCATGGAATTTCCCAGGGGTTTTGCTTGATCACAGTAACAGCAGTTGTCAGCACCAGCAATCAATATCCAGAGGGTCACTGGACTAACCAGCAGTGCTCGTGTCTTGTCAACTGTTAGGTATCTGGTTTGGCAAAACTCCATACAGGCAAGATGTAGCAAAGAGACAGAGCTCTTTATGGTTGGAGAGGTACTATTAGAGATGAAGACGGCTATAGTACAGAAAAATAGGTTTAAGAACTGGACTTAAGGTCCTCTGTTATATTCACCAAAATCATGGATTTGTTCACATACCAAGGAATCACCCAGAAGAGCTTCCTTCCAAATATCTATTCCTAATGCATTAATTAACTATTCTTTAAATATCCATTTTGTTTCAGAAAGTTCTTCTTTTGAATTATCTTCTTTTTCTTTTTTCTTCTTTCTGCTATGTAGCAGCTAAGTTTCAGCGAATGTTTTTTTCCCAGGTGCCTAGCTTTTGAGAAGGCAGTTTTAGAGTGACTGTGACCATAACTGGAGTACTGTCTTCTCATAGAAAGATTATCATACACATCTCAGGATCCATACACTGATGGCTGAGCCTATGCTCGCGTTAAGGTGAATTTGAGTTTGTCAGGCCAGGCAGACCTGTGGTATAATGGCATAATTAGTTCCTGGGAAAATGCAAGGAATGTACTCAGGAACTCTGAAAACATGACTGATAAGTTTGTGTAGAAAAGTTTGGAATGAGAAAGCAAGAGAAGATGGGGGAACTAAAGGGAGCAGTAGGCAGAAGATGGTGCTATGACTCTCCAGGAAGCCAAAAGCCTGGAACAACCAATCCTCAGAAACACTCCAAAAAATCCCAAAGAGCAGCACCGGTATGTCTGGCAAACGCTGAAACAAAAATGTCACCACTTTGCCAAGCTGGCAGAGAGACGCATGATGTGCTATCATTATAATGATCCCTGGCTAACACTAGTGTGTCCTTAGCACAGGCTGGTAAGGGATCAAGGGCCATTCCTCCATTAAACACACACACCCTCTCCCCGCCCCCACCTAAGCTCTACATGTGGGCTGGCAGTGTTTCTTAGTGTATTAAAATTCCCATAGCTGCCACATCCTAGCCCAAACCAAGAGCTGACAGTGAAGGGACTCACGATGTGCATGCCTGTCCATATTCACCTAAGAACATGCTTCATAATATGCACCAGATGAGGTTGAGCTGAAACAATCCAGAGTGTTTCCAGATCATTACAAGGTATCTGTTCGAGTCATAAGAAACTTTCCTCTCATAGACGAGGGGCAGAGGGACAGTAAATCAAGAATAAGGAAGAAAAGCGGCTCCTCAATTACTCACCAAAGACATGGCCAGAGATTTGGTCTCCGAAAGCAATTTCTGTGCTTATTCTAGCCATCAGCATGCTTCAGGCAATGAGTAGAGCTGAGGACAACAATGTGGCTGGCTGCAAAGCAGCAGAACCTGGCTAAGTCTCAGCATACTCAGCAGTGACCTCTTTTCACAGCAACTATGACCACTAATAACTAATGCCTCAGTCAAGTGGGTCCCTTAACCCATGCAGTGTCTGTGGCTGACAAGCATCCTTCCTCCAATTTTCAAACTGCTACTTAAAACGGTTTTGTCATTGACCTTCCTGCAAGTCACAGTTTCAAATCATGTACACAGAGAAAGATCTAGCCCCTGACCCCTTCACCAGAGTGCCCCTGGCTATTCCATTTCATGTGTAGGGTCACTGAGAGGATGAATCATGATTTTAGTTTTGAGATGTTACAGCTAGTGGCAGAGAGAGATCAGCAAGATGTTTTTGAAAACAAAGGTACAAACACCAGGCAAGTATTTCTCACCAGTTGAGAGCTCAACTGGAAAATCACAAGCACAGGAGAGACCTCAAGCCTTCCAGCAGTTCTCATTCACCGTCAAAGCAAATCTTACTCAAAAATAGTAGCAAAATTTACACCATGTTTACAATTTTGCTTCTTGCCATTTCTCTGTTGATGCATTTAAAACAAGGTCAGCATCTTATAAACTCCCATGGATTTGGACCTTCAGAGCCTGCAGATCATTCAGGGTTGAGATGCTTTCCTGCCTGCATGGCATGGTGAACTGCTGGCGGGCAGTACCACCTGGCATTGTATGCAGGATCTCAAGCAGAAAAGACCGTAGTGTCATGCTCTGGTTAGTCCTCCCCCAAGAATGACATAAGCTAATGTGTACAGAGCTTCTTATTCCAAAGGGCTTCGAGCTATTTTGCAGGAGGAAGCACCTGTTCAGGGATGCATAGAAATGCCAGGGCAGTAATCAGGAACAGCAGTATAGAAAAGGCAAAGAGGGACTCCGAAAAATGGCTCTAAAGCAAATACGAAGGATAGGTAATTATTTCAGTACCTTCATGAGAAGTCTTCAGAAGCAGCATTCCCCGCTGCTCTTGCAGCAGGACATCTTGGCATCTTTAGATGGAGCCCAGAACTCCAACAAGTCAGTGGGAATATTTTGTTTGCTTCAGTGAACTGGGAACTAGCCTCATGTTAGATGATGCAGTGTTAAGAACCTCAGATTTACACTGCTCCAAAAGCTAGACATGAGGTTGCCCTATCCCAACACTCAGCTTTACTTGATGTAATGCTGCAACGGTAGAAACACCAGATGCAGATGGTTTCAGTAACTTCCTGTATGTCTATAGACAATCTAACAAATGTTTTGCTTTGAGTACCCCCGTAATAAACACAGCAAAATTCTGGCTCAGGCAGCAGTTTGGAATTGCATTTTACTAGCCTGCCAGAATGCAGGCTGCTTGTAACAAATTCTGAACTTTTCAAATTTGGCCTATGTCACTTTCTGCAGAGAGAGTGAAACCTTTAATTTTAATTCTATTCTTTTTTCATTGTGTTTTATTTTTTTCTCTGGGAAGTCAGACAACATAGTCAGGATACACTCTAATGGAATTTAGTCTTACAGAAAGTCTTGCAGATTTGCAAGAGGTGAAACCAATGGAAATTGGGAGCCATTATCTTTCCAATACCATAAAATTTGTTGTCTGAATTAATGCTTGATTTCAGGAATACATGCATTAATGCAATACATCAATAATGAGATGCTGAATTACTAGCAATATTCCTGTTCCTTATTAAGTACTTCGGCTTATCAGAATGGGAAAGTTTCACAGGATGAAGCACTGTGATGTACTGCAGAAGGTCACACCAGAAGGCAGCAGGCAATGGATTAGTGAACACAAGAATTCAGCAGGTCTTTTCAGCTCAGCCACAGGATCATGCCGCTTCTGAAGTCAAGAAACTTGAGGTTCCTGAGCTCCCTAATGCCTTTTTTTCTACCTGTAAGTATTTAAATAAAAGTGAAAACTCAAATTATGGTGATGAAGACCACGAAAATTGTTCTTTCTGAAGTGGCTTCCATGGCCGCCAGTCATGTTTAAGAACCAATTGCATTAGATTCTGTGTAAATACACAATAAAACCATGTTCCATAAAGATCTCAGGGCAACTGGCTCAGAACAATACGTTTCAGAAATGCAAGTATGGTTTGCATAGTATAGAAATGCAAGTAATGTAGAAATGTAATATTTTTCTTCCATGCCTCACCTGCAGTGATCATGTAATGCTTGTACAAGCCATTGCAGAAGACTGACTTGGAGTTTCCCTTCTGTTCATGTGACCTTCATATAGTATCTTCCTGAGCAGAAAGCAAACCACTGTTTTCTGAGAGCAGCACATCCCTGAGCTGTAAGCTTGGAATGCTGCACTGCAGAATGGAACTGCCAGTTCCAGCAGCACTGAGTGCTACCATTGCTATTCACAGTGCATCCTACTTTATTTTCCTTTATAGAATAGACATAATGCAGGAAGCAAATGCCACAGCTAGACCACTTCAAGGGCTCTGTTTTTACCGATCTGAATGTCACAATTTTACTGTGAAGAATTTATACTAGTCAGCCACTGAAGCAGTGAATGCTACTGGCAACAACCTAGATGGGCAGTGAGACAGCAAGACAGACAGGCAGCCCACACAGCAATCTCCTTCCTTCAGTAAACTGGTGGGAATAATATGTTAATCAGTTTACAGAACAAACTGTCTCTCTACGAGCAGCACAGGCTGAACACACTCCTGTCCACTGACAGCAGGGTGGTTTGAGTTGTGATGCTGCAGGCTGAACAGTCATATGAGGCTCCTATCAGAAGGAGGGAATCTTTCTCAAACAGTGCAAAATATTTTGGTAGTAATGTGAATGGCACGTTTTGCTGCCATATGTTAACCTGCTGTCACACTGATGGGGCTAGAGGTATCAGCCTACAGGTGAAGTAGAAGCCCTATGTTCTTACCTTACTAGGTGACTATAACAGATTAATAACATTAAAAATCCCATAATGTTATACACCACAAGTATAGTGTTGATATAGTTCTCTTGGCAAAGGCTCAAGCTAGGTAATTATCCTCTGCCTGCCTCAACTTGCTCTGTGTGAGCAGCAGCTTGAAAGTATCTTCTGTGGCAATGCTCTTAGGAGCTGTTAGCTATCAGTATCCTCACTAGCTACCCCAAAGACAAACGCGATGCCTTTAAGGTTTGTTTCTTTCCTTGTTTATAAAAACATGTTTGATTTCAAAGACATCTTTGCTTAAAGATCAGCGTTCAAGGGAGAAATGTGTTGAAGCCCTCATCTGTGATTGTTTACATCAAGCACTGACCAAAGGACTGACAAGTGCTCTTTGTAATGCTCGAGAGGGGGGAGGGCAGCATGGAAAGTCATGCCTGTATTCATATGTGAGCACCAATTTAAAACTAGGATATTACTCAAGTATCTACAAAGACATCCAGAAATACAAAATTATTTCTTTTCTGAGGTCAATTAAGAAGGTGAAACTCAGTCTAGATGTATAAGTGATCATAAGCCATGCAAAAAAAAAAAAAAACTACTTTATTTTCCTTTATAGAATAGACATAATGCAGGAAGCAAATGCCACAGCTAGACCACTTCAAGGGCTCTGTTTTTACCGATCTGAATGTCACAATTTTACTGTGAAGAATTTATACTAGTCAGCCACTGAAGCAGTGAATGCTACTGGCAACAACCTAGATGGGCAGTGAGACAGCAAGACAGACAGGCAGCCCACACAGCAATCTCCTTCCTTCAGTAAACTGGTGGGAATAATATGTTAATCAGTTTACAGAACAAACTGTCTCTCTACGAGCAGCACAGGCTGAACACACTCCTGTCCACTGACAGCAGGGTGGTTTGAGTTGTGATGCTGCAGGCTGAACAGTCATATGAGGCTCCTATCAGAAGGAGGGAATCTTTCTCAAACAGTGCAAAATATTTTGGTAGTAATGTGAATGGCACGTTTTGCTGCCATATGTTAACCTGCTGTCACACTGATGGGGCTAGAGGTATCAGCCTACAGGTGAAGTAGAAGCCCTATGTTCTTACCTTACTAGGTGACTATAACAGATTAATAACATTAAAAATCCCATAATGTTATACACCACAAGTATAGTGTTGATATAGTTCTCTTGGCAAAGGCTCAAGCTAGGTAATTATCCTCTGCCTGCCTCAACTTGCTCTGTGTGAGCAGCAGCTTGAAAGTATCTTCTGTGGCAATGCTCTTAGGAGCTGTTAGCTATCAGTATCCTCACTAGCTACCCCAAAGACAAACGCGATGCCTTTAAGGTTTGTTTCTTTCCTTGTTTATAAAAACATGTTTGATTTCAAAGACATCTTTGCTTAAAGATCAGCGTTCAAGGGAGAAATGTGTTGAAGCCCTCATCTGTGATTGTTTACATCAAGCACTGACCAAAGGACTGACAAGTGCTCTTTGTAATGCTCGAGAGGGGGGAGGGCAGCATGGAAAGTCATGCCTGTATTCATATGTGAGCACCAATTTAAAACTAGGATATTACTCAAGTATCTACAAAGACATCCAGAAATACAAAATTATTTCTTTTCTGAGGTCAATTAAGAAGGTGAAACTCAGTCTAGATGTATAAGTGATCATAAGCCATGCAAAAAAAAAAAAAAACATAGGGCAAATGCTTGTGGCTGCATTACAAAATAATATGGTGAATTTTACTTTTATCCCAAATTTCTCATGAAACTGATTTCAAACTAAAATTCCAAGATAAGGTCCTGGGGCAAACTCCAGAAATTATTGCTGAAAACTATTTTATTTTTTTTAATGAAGTCTGAAAAGAGCAAGGAGAAAAAATAGTCTCAGCTAACAATTTTGTCATTTGGCTAATCAGAAATTTGATTATTTTCCAGTTCTAGAAAGGTGTCTAAATGCCAGTTCACCGCACCTGTGTATCACCAAAATATTTAATGACAAATTAGGCTCAGTGCAAATCAACATAGTTTAAAGATCTTCTGTCCATTTAAGGATACAGATGGGTGCCCCGTGTTAATTAGTTAATATTTGTGTTGTTGTAATATCTAAAGGTTTCTATCAGTAAACTATTTTATTAAATACTCCAAACACCAGTCGAAATATGGTTCCTGCAGTATATGTATACCATAAGACCAAATCACTAAACCACAACAGCAATAATCATATGTAGAATGAAAAAGAATAGTCACTCAAACCCAGAGGCTTAGACATCACCTCTGAATTTCACACTATTAGTTCTTTTGTATCATTCCTTTAATATTATTGCTTTACAGATTCTGTTGTAATTTCATGCTCTGAGTGTAGAAGACATCAGGGACAAAGCAGTACCTCAACAACAGAACTCTATACTTCAGCAACTTTGGCCCAAAAAACTTTTGGAGGGTATGCTATCTCAGAGGTAAAAAATTCTTATCATCTATGAATTACTATTTATTGAAATTTTAATAAATGTTCATCTCACTGGCTACAAGAGAATCTCACATGGCAAGAAAGCAAAGCTTATCTTGAAGGAAAAGGCTGCTTATTTTGTGCTGTTCATCCTCAACGGATTTGCTAAAGACACAGACTAGAACTTCTGCATGATCAAATTTCATTTCGTCTTGTGAGTCTAGTTTTTGAAGTTAATGCCATTTGTGATGAGCACTATAGAATATTATGTCATCTGTAAAGAAAATTCCACAAGTATCAGAAATACACAAATAGCAAGGGTTTGACCACTCGGAGGGGACACGTATGCCAGGTTGTAGGTATGGCATTTTGAGACTGAATAGATGTGCACTTGAAAGAGACCACAGAATGCAAAACAGAATCTTCTACTGTTGTGTTTTTCTTTTATTTGCACAATTTGTTTTGTGATTTATATGGAGAATACAATTTAGAAGATAGTATTGTGCTAGGAATAACACCACACAATGTTTTTTGACTCTCTTAAGCCAAGATGAATTAATTTCTAACTTTGTCCATGATATTAAATTATGAATGTGGATTTACAAATTTTGAAATATTTTGGATCACGTAATAGAAAGCACTGTAGAAAAAACCAGTAAATTTACATGATTTCTGAGGAAAAAAAATATTCAGATTTTTGGTGGTACAGATCCTCTTCTGAAGTACCACTCTCCCTCCATTCAGAGTGAGGCAGAGGTAAGTGCCCGACTTTACTGCCTTAGTAAATTACATAAACCTTGGTGAGCTGAATCCAGGCCACAGACCATGAATAACAGTATTCACCTTCATCAAATACCACTATCCTTGATTAAGAGCAGAAATTAATTGTATAAGGAAGCTGAAAATATATTTCTATTGATGTTAAATGTCTGGATAGAGTAAAGGCATGACCTGCTTTCTAAAATAACAACTTCTGGATTAACCTGCACGGTGGTAAAAGCCATGCTATATCTGAAAGCTTAGGGTGAAGTGATCCAAAACTTGAAACTCTACAATGAAGATATTTACACCTATACTACTTCCCCACAGCTCCTCTGACAGGTGTCTTTATTTGACCTATTGTTGACATCTGCTCTAGAATGAGATTAACCCAGCTGAAATGAATCCCACCCTTAGCATGCTCCCTTAAGGATGTTATGTTCCTCTATTTAAATGCCAGCTTTCAGCTTTGCTCTCTCTTTAATGCTGCTTGGAAGCTATTCCTTATACAAAGATATTATGTAAAATGGTACAACTGTTTCAGCCTGCATCTACTGCTTTGGGACTCCTTTCAGGAGAAATTAGAAGAACAGCAGTTGACAAACAAGTATCTATAAAGATGGGACAAGAGCAATGCTGATACTAAGGGAAGAGCAAGAACACGAGGTAAGCCAAATACTATGAATAGTTTTAAAAGACCACCAGGCTCCTGAGCTTGTGCCCAGCACCTTAAAGTAGGATTAAGGCAAAGTGAAACAAGGCAGTGTCAAATTTCCTGCTGCTACTCTAGAAAATTCTCAGTAGGAAATCTTTGGCAGTTACAGACTGCCAGTGTCCCCTGTGCCTTAGAGAACCTCCACAAGATATTTTCTTGCAGGCTGCAGGGAAGAGTTTTCTTGGAGAAGTCAGTCATTCTGCAGCTGTTCCTCTGGCTCTCAGTAGCAGCTGTAGAGTACAAGTGAGTACTTTAGTGAGTCATACAGGATTTAAAATCCATCTTGGTTTTGAAGTTGTCAGGATCACTGTCTACAGTAAAGGCAAAAATTTAACAGCCCTTGACCTCAGTTGGTCAGCGATTTCTTAATGACACAGTTCTAGACAGATTAATCCTTCCTCACTGTGACTCAGTAGTTTTCAGATATGTTCCCTTATTAAGGTGTGCTGATGGGTAGAGAGGTTATAGGGACAGACAGACAGGCTGGGCTGGGAGTTGGCAGTGTTCCCTTCACACCAGCAAGGCAAGCACAGAAACAATGCCAAGGCTTCACTGGTCATGTCTTAGCCTCAGTGCACTGTTGGAAGCTGTGCTGAGAAAGGTGCCAAAAGGACAGAACACGCCCCCTTACAGGAGCATTTGTATGGTAGGCAAAATAGGAAAGGGCTTGGGTAAATTTAAGTCCTCCTGAGACCTGTCAAGCTGGACAGCGAGGCAAACTGTTGACCCAAAGCAAACAGGTATAGTATAAACTATGAGGGATGAAATGCAATGGTAATTTCTTTCTGACTTTAGAGATGGTTTTGAGCATCTACACTTTTGGATTTTTTAATATTTCTATTTTGAGGCTGGGATAATGGTGTAAATAACTTCACACACATTACAGAGAACTTAAAGAGTGAGAGGAAGAAGAGCTCTAGAATGGATGATATTAGTTACAATTTAAATGTGCAACAAGTATTCTCAAGGAAGACACACATTCCATATGCAATGTTAAAGGTACTATAAACAATTTTACTCCATCTGCTGAGTATTTTGATCTTTACTTTGTAGCAAAAATAGGAGCTGCTGCTTGAACAAGTTAGGGAGTGTTGCTTAGCAATGGGAAAGGGCCAGCTCCTGCTCTGTCCGGAAGAATAAAGCAAATCTCCCCCTAAATTCCTTAGACAGCGCACAGGAGTGTGAAGAAGAGTTCTGGGAAAGTTTAGGTTCCTATCTGAATAAAAAAGTAACACGGCAGAAATATGGAGCAATACACAAGAAGGAAAGAATGAGGGTGAAATCACCATGCTGCTAACATTATTAAGTTGGGTTCTTTTGTTTGCCAGAATGGCACAAGGATCTGACCCTGGCAGCAGTGTTATGAAACAACTGGCTTGCTTTCACCTCAGGTTTTCTCTGAATGGAATTGAGGCAGTTATTTTCTTCCTCCAGATAAGACATTTCAAGTTTTCTATTTTGTGGGGGTTCTTCAGACTTTCTCATTATGTGCACAGTTATTCCAACTCACAGGGGAAACAAAGACAGAGATAATAATCAGCTTAGTGATAGCTGGATTGCATCAAAAGAGTTTGGGGAGTACTGGCTACTATAAAAAAACCCTGGTCTTGACCACCCCTATTATCGGCCTATCACTCAGCCATTAGTGAATGATTGCAATGAAACATGCAGTTGGAGTTTGACTAAACATTTGCAGGCTCAGGTAGATGCTTCTTTGGAAAGATTGTATGAACCTATTATTTGTGTCACATGTTATCCACAATGTTCTATAGTATAATACGAGGGTTGTAACTGCAATATTTTGAGAGAGAATACCAGTAAATTCAGGTAGAGTTCAGCAATTTTTCATTTTACACAGGTCTCCAGTTAACTTTAAGGAGCAACTCCGAGGAAAACTATGTAAAGTGGGTAAGGGCCCTAGAGAGCTCTGGCTTAGTTGGAATTTTGATTGTGTAAACGTGGCCCTTTAGTATTTGCTAATACATGACTGATTTGTTAATACTTTAAGCATGCAGCTGTACATTTAAGGTCAAATACTACTAAGGAAATATCAACTTGACCCCAGGCACATAGTCCTTTAGCTGTATTCAGGATCAGAAGACTTTTTTGTGGTAGGATTATTTTAGAAGTGAAGCTTGATCAGAAACATAAGACAGGAATTTGCAAAATTGGCAGTGTGATTTCCTTACCCAGTGCGACAACTTTCATAACGCCTTTACCTTTTATAAAGTAAATGCTGACATCAGACTTAAGCACATTACAAATGGCTATATTTAATGGCCTGATTATATGGACATACCTACTCATAGTAATACTGTGAAAGAAATGCATTGTAGATATTGATTGCTAGTGTAATTATGAGTCATTTCCTCTGATATAATGCTTGTGCCAATGAAGGTTAGGATGCCCAAGGGGCTGTTTTACGCTTAAAAAAATGGAAATAGAAAGGGAGTGTGCCCTGTAGAATGGCAATGACTTTCATTCAGAAAACAACTTTACAGGATAGCTTGGCTTTGAGAAGGAAAGGATTTACATCCCTTCTAATACGGAATTGGAATAATAATAAAAAAAACTTAAAATGGCAAAAGAGAGCAAGATTACCGTACTTGCAAAGGCTTTGTAACATTAAATACACTTGAAAGAAAAAAAGGTTTAGATTTAACAGTCACATGAAATATGATATTTAATAGCTTTTAATATATCTTGATCTGCTACTATCAGGACTGCTTGTGTGTTCTGTGCTGTCACTCCCCCTCAGGAATTACTTTTCACAGATAAATATAATGTCATGTGGACCCTGTTCTAATCTGTTCCAATTATTCTATCAATTAAAATAAAACTTTGACTTTCTGCATAAGAAAATAAAGGATTATGGAAAACTGTCTCACAGATACTGTCAGAGAAATCAGCTAGATTGTTTATGGTCCTAACTAGGCTGCTGAAAACAAGTAGTCATGCTTAGAAGTGGTGATCCTATAAATACTTAAAACCAAAAAAACCCCTCTTTGATCTAGATCAGACTGCAGCAGATACTGTTGTAAACTAATCCCTATTACAAAAGTTGGTGAGCACATAGACCAGGAAAGGATAGCGGGTAGTATGGCAATCAGCGAGTCTACATTCCCTTATGAGACTGCTCTGCTGTCAGCCTGCTAATTACTCACATTATTGCAATAGAGCTTTCTGCAAAGTGGATGAGGGGGAGGTGAAATAATCTTTGGTTGTTCTTGCATTTAATTCCATCCTACTGCTTTCAATATTGGCCTTTTGGTTAATGGTTTAAGCTGAGGCTCAAGAGATCTGTTTTCAGTTTCCTGTTGGCCACACATTTCCTATAGGGAAGCGCTAGGCCCATCACGAAATCTAATTTCTCGGTATGTTCTGCTAAGGTCTTTCTGCTAAGGACTTTCTTTCATTTAATTAGACTGTGTGCTGTCCTGAGCAAGGAGTTTTTTACTGTGCTTTTAAAAATTACTGAGTCTGGTTCTCCTAAGTGCTCCACTAAAATAAGGACTTTTCCAATATAAAATTTGGTTTCCCAATCCTCATCAAGAGTAAGCTAGAAATATGAAATAATAGAAGGGAGGGTGTTTAATTGCACTGTCTTGCAATTGTCTTTGATTTATCAAAATGAGTTATATCCCCTAGGGACAAACTGACTGCCAAATGCAGTGTCTTTCCCTGATTGTCCTACCTGACTAGGATCTCAAAATCTTCAGAGGATCCTGACTGTTAGCAAGTCCTCCCTTTTTTTCTGTCCCATAATGAGCACAGCCCTTCTCCAAAACAAGCTGGTTCTGCTGCACAAACAGTAGACATCTGCAAAAATGCATCATCTTACCTCATCTGGTATTGCTCATGTTATCACTATAGGCACGGAGCCATTTATGTGTTACCTAACAGCTACCTTGTTAAGAGATGAAAGTTCCTTCTGTGAAGAGAGCTAACACCATGCATCCAAGACATTACCCTAATCCTATTTTGATGGCTTGATTAGCATTTATGCTAGCCTAAGACCTTTTGCCTATACGTGTAGATACAAACTGCCACATCTATTAATGTGAAGTGCCTGTCTACATTCTACCATTTAGTATTCAGGAGATTAGCTAATATTAGGTTAATTTGGATTGCAGATCTATAGTTCAAGAACAGCAGTGGCAAAAACAGACTTCAAAAATCAAGGAGAGATTTCTCAGACAAACCTTTGAAAATCAAAATCTGGATCAAATGGGCAACAGCTGCATTGGCATCACTTGGTGATTCTCGCAAGTGACTTTGGCCCCTATGTATGCTACCAGACTGGTTATGGCAAAGATTAAAATACTGATGCGGTGCCAAAGGATTTTAAGGCTGGGCCTCATCCTGAATGAGGCAACTACCCAGATGTGACTGGGTAGATGCCTCAAAACAACCTGATATGGTTCTAGGATATTATGTATCCCAGAGCCTAGATCCAGTCTTGGTAATAAAGCAGAGGACATATTCTGTTCAAAAACAATGATTCTGCCTCAACACCAATAATTTTTTTAGGATCTTTTATTTCTCACTGCATTTCAGCACCATCTTAAGACCATTATGCAAAAATAGAAACATACTACTTTCCTCATAGTTTTATCCTCTCCGCATTTTGAGAGAAACGTAAGCCTGAGATAACACAAAATTAGAGACTCAGATTCTATTATTAGCCATATTGTTCTATGCCTTAAATCTAGTTGCAGCTGAAAACGTTGAGGAAACAGAAGGTAACCCTGAAAGGCAGGGGAAAAGGCTTCATGTTGCCTTAAACTATGCGCTGGGGTAGTTTTTAGATTTAATTCTTCCTTTTTCTGTTTGAGTGACTGTCTACCTGTGTTTGGTGGTGGGGTTTTTTTATGCAATAAGCATAATCCTATTTAGTTGCCTTTCAGCTAGAGGAAAGCTTAAATCAGAGTAGTGCTTGAATTGTTTCAGAGAACTTGACTTTGGGGTGGTTGCAATTCTTTAGCTGGTGATACAACTGTACAGTTTGCAGAATAGCAGAGGACAAAGTCTCCTGATTACTGCTTAAGAGTAGGGTGTAAGTAATAGAAATGAAGGGGAACAGTGAAGACTCCTTGTAGGAAGCTGAAGACCCCCTTTCTGGCTGGATGGAAGGGATTTTCGAAATGAAGCTTCTTGGTACAAAGTCTTCTAAGGGGGAAAAATCCCTCAGGCTACAGTGCACATGGGTTTTCTCCAAAATACAGAAAATATGCACAGTGTGCCAGTAATGAAACAACATGAAAACTGTTTGCAGGGCTATTGTTGCATCCCCCTCCACCTATTGAATTATTCTCTCTACTGTGTCTCTTACTGTCAATTTTATTCTGCAAAAATTGAAAGAATGGCAAGATTCATCTTCTGGAGCCTTGACTTTAAAGGAGCAGTTACCACTCTTGTGTTAAGGAAGAAGAGGAGAAAAGGGTTGTAAAAGACCCTTTTATGCGGTCTCTTGGTTAATTTGTTTACTCTTGGGGGATGGGGTTGCTAGGTGGAGTCCACTGGATCATTTATGCTTCAGATCAATTTATGTGGAAAAAAAAAAAATCTGTTTAACTTGAATCTAAATGAGAAATAGAGCTCCATGTTAAGCTGACAGTTGGACTAGATGATCTGAAAGGTCCTGTCTAATATAGGCAATTCTATGATTCTATGTTGATAGATTATGGTCCCTCTTAACTTTCATATGTGCTTGAACATTCCTGTCAGGCATATTTATAGTTTTTAAAGTAAAAACAGATTAAGAGATGGATTTTTCCAATTAAGATAACCATTTGTTGCTTGCTACCAAATGTTTAGCCAGAGACACCCTGATGTTTTAGTCTCTTCTATTTTTATTTTGCATACACTGGTTTTACATGTGTATTACGCCACATAATATGATGGTGAATCTTCTAGTTAACATTAGTATAACTAACAGCAGAACTAGAACAGCTGTTCTTTTAAAATAGCTAGGTATTTGTGATGGTTATGTTATTATTTAGAGGCACTGAGTGATGGATGTGCTTTAAATGCCTTGGCTAATCAGAATGCTTCAAATTAAAACAAATACTAGTGATAGCATGGGAAGTGTGCAAAAGAACAGGCAATTCATCCTGATGTACTCTTTATCAGCCCCCTTATTTTCTGTGATTCTGGTCAGCTGAGAGTCTTTCTTCTGAATTGAAACATCAGAGTTGACTGGATAGATTAAAAAGATTAAAATGAGACATTTACTGCACACTGAGTGTAATGGTTTTATACATGGAAGCATACACAATGAGCTTCAAGTTTTAACTTCAAAGGTGGAAGATTAGTTTCCAAAACTACATGGAAAGTAACTGCCAGATAACTTCTAGGAATGTCATGAGTTTGTTGATGGTATTTCCATTTGAGTCAGGCTGACAGACTATCTTTGTGAACTTTCTTTCCCTGGATATTTTCATGAGTAGGTTAACAGCAGCCATGTGTGTATTTTCTTAGCTCTGTGCAGGGAACAATTACCTATTTGCACAGATGCGGCAAGCAAAATTCCAGAGCAGGATAAATGCTGAGATCAATGTTGGAATTTGTTCCAGGTATGGAGGGTAAAATATGTGTGTTTTTAATGCCAAGATTCTGAATTTCTGGATTGTAATTTTATCTCTGAAATTCTGGTGACTTCATCTTCATTCTTGTGGTTTATGACATCACCAGAAGAGCCTTAATAGTTAGTTTTGTAAACCATATTGCCTACAGGAGGAAGAGGAGATACTAATAGGTTTTTTTCTTTATGAAGACTTCCTTGCAGAATAATCTGTAACAGAATGATATTTTAAGGGTCTATCTCTACACGTGTTACCTATCTGTGAAGAAGAATATTGATTTGAGGTTCGTATTGCATAGTTTTGTTATATATCATAAAAAATACCTGGACAGAATAGAATAACACTTTGACCAGATAGACTATTGGAGTGCATTCCCTCAGTCTGCCCTGAATGTATGTCTATTTTCTGTTGGCTAGAAATAAGCAATAAGTCTACTTTGTGGTTTACAAATCTGGGTTTAATGGTTCCCATAGAAAATCCCAAGAAATTCTTTTCAGACTATCACTCCCTAATGATCCTAGCATAAGGGACACGTTGATGAAAATTATTTGTTGCTTTTCAATGATCAGCAACATACATCTGTCATTATAGCAATGGTTATTACTGCCCTGTTGCATTGAGGTTGGAATTTTGGGATTTGACCTTGGTAGCAATTTTAGTTTGTAAACTTTTCTTCTCAAAGACTGACTACAAAGCATAACTGTCTGCTACATTAGTTCTTTTTAGTTTGGCAGCTGAAGTTCTCTCTTGGCCCCACATGATGCTTTAATGTCATAGAGAACTTCCAGTGCATCCTGTCATAATCCTGCCTCAAATACCAACCAGTGAACAGTTATGTCAGGAAAAAGGGAATGCTGGCTATAGAGAGGCTTATTTCGCAATCTTTCTGTGATGCTGAAGCTGCACCTACTCTGCGAAATGCCTGTAGATTTAAAACTGTAGTTCACTTGTTCTGATATTTGCATAGTAGAAGTAGCATTATTTAGGTAGATACCATTGCTTCTGTTTTTAAGCCTTGGAGAAAACTTGATCCAAATTTCCTGTTCACTTTTATGCAAAGTATCCAAGAAGTCAATAATTGATACTTATGTTTCAATTATTCGATTGATACTTATGTTTCAATTATTGATTTGTGTGATTTTTCCCTTTTTATTTGATAGATTAGGGGAAAGAAATGCATGGGTATGGCCCATACACACCTTTTAACAGCACAAGAGGGGGAAATATTTCAGGCAATGAATCAACGCATACAAATACTCAGTTTGGATATGCTTGGGACTGGTCTCTATTAACCTTTCATCATAAAATCCACAATTTTGTTTTTAAATTACTTAGATGCTCACATTTAGACTCCTCATTTGGCGTGTTTGCTCTGTCAAATCTTTTGAAGTGGGGTGAGGGGAACCTCATGTTTCTGGAAGTCTGCTACAAATGAAATGGTGCCCCCTGTACCTCCTTTATTCTGCTCTGTTGCTGAGCTGCAGAGGGGTTGGGCTGTTTCTTATATTGTTGATTTCCCTGCAAGTACTTCCCTTTACTTACCCTAAGAATTAATACTACTACTGTGTCGTTGAACTATAGGAGTAAAGATACACTAGATATCTGCAATACAAACAACTACTTATGGTATATAATAATTCATGCTATTTGTTGCATGTAACGGTCTTTCTTTACATATCTTTATTTTCCGATTTCATGGAATGTTAGCTTTTGGGGAAAAGACCTGCCTTAATTGGTTTAATGTTCTGTACAGAACTATAGCTCAACACATACAGATACTACTGTTTTGCAAGTATTTTGCTGTCTTGCTGATTTTTGTAAAGAAGATGACTGAGATTTCATAGAAAAATCTCAGTTGTAGTTTATAGAAATGGACAGTTGCATTGTATAAGTTAGTGTTATAGCTTCCTCATTCAATATATAATGACCTCTGCACTCCCAGGATCTCTTATTATGAGAGATTATTGTATAAGATTGTATGAGATTATAAGAAATTATTGTATAATTTTTACAAGGTAACTGTCTATTTAGATGTACTTTGTAGTGAATGGAAAAAATAGATGCTTGTGTTAAGGCCTCTGGGAACTAGAACTAATTCTACGAACTATTTCTGACAGTACTAATAACAGTATGACAACTCAGTCTTTTTCCTCTGTAGGAAATGATTGGGCACTAAACCGGCTGAATGCAAAAGAGTTTACCTAACTGCTCAGGGTAGAGACTCGGAAATTCCCTAGTGCCAGAAATCCAGCTGAAGCAGCTGGTATAAAGAAGACCACATCTCATGAAACCATGTTTTATTATCCTTTGGGGTTACTTTTTATGGGGCAAGTTCATTGAGAAAGTTGACGGCAGAGAGGAAGGGAGACCCAAGGAGGAGCAGATGGCTTGCCACTATGTTTATCTGCATTTGTCAACCAGCAGTTGAAAGGATGGAGAAACAAGGTGGGAGTCTTGCAAGATGTTCTAGTTTGATGGATGATAGAGATCCTGCCTCTCTCCTCAACTGCCACTAGTTGATCTAATCTGCTAAAGTTGTGTAATAATCAATGTAAACTCAGTGTATTCTTTATGATAAGAGGAGAAGTATCTAATACATAACCAGAAATTGGTTTACTATTTTCAGGATAAAGAATACTGTTTCTTATGAGGGTTTTAGTCCAAATACTCTTAGTGAGAGGTTGGCTTTCTATTCCAAAATGGTCTGAGCTGAGCATCTGTACGACTTGAAAAACTTTAAATGAATATGGCATCTTCCTGGGGTGAGTGACCTTATGTTAAGGGGCAGGGGGAGGCATCCAGAATCCAATAACGCAAGTCTGCAGGATAGTGGGGATTGGTGGGAACTGGGAGAGCAAGGAGGAGTGGAGTAATAGCACATGGTATGGTTGAGCAAGGTTGCTCTCTGCAGATAATCAATCCAATATGAGCCATGGGCTAGGCAGACCAAAGGAGCAGAGAAGGCATGTTTTCAATCACAGTGCAATAAGTAATTTTGTTGTTTCTTTTAGAGAAGGATTTTTATAAAATGGAAAGGGGGAAGGGATTTCTCAAACAGAAAAGGAGAGAATAAAAGAATATGATCTGGCCTGGAATGATCCTTTAGACCACTAAAAGCAGAATACTGGAATGGATTTACTATATTAAAATATTGTTGAAATACTGGTGTCAAACTGTATTCGTAGGGTATTGTTTCTTTATCTAAGCAAGCTATCTTCTGGCTAAATGGTTTCTACTTGGCAGTTTTCTGCTAATAAAATCTATGCCATTAGAAGTCCTTACGTGTTCCTCAGCTACTCTAGGTATTTTGAATTTAATTTTAAAACAGCAACTACAATTAGCCAACTAAACGAAATTATTTTGCATGTTATGACAAAGGTCTACTTCAGTTGAAGTGCTTTTCTCTAATGAAATGAAAACACTACACCTGAATAAAATAAATGCTTAAATTTGAATATTTTTCTAAGAACCTTTTCTCCCTTAAAGCACAGATCCTGAAGTGAGCAACTACTGTGTTCAAGTAATTAGGGCTCTTAGCAACTCCTGTAGTTTGGGAAGGTGCTGGATGAGCACTGTTAAGACATGCTAACCTGAAAAAGACAGGCTTTGGTGATTGTAATGTATATCTAGTTCAAAACTGTCATTTCACCATTTTTCTGTACACCCAATACTTGAATCCACATTTATCTTTGGTACTATGCCTGACTGTCCACTGCCTCTCAGATGTTGAAGGAAGAAGAGCTACTGCTGTGGGTGTTGGTGTAGACAAAAAGTTCAATGACAAGATATCCTGTATATACACACAAACAAATGTGTAATGCATTAGAAGAGCTTTGATGGCCTCAAAGTGAGTGAGAATCAGTGTGGGGCCATGTGAAGGGAGGCCTGGGCAGAAATCATTCAAAAAAGTGGGCAACCTCCTTCCTTCAGGGCTGGGTCTCCATGGAACATCTCTTCACTCGCAGTTCCCCCTGGCTTTTGCCACAAGTCTTAGCCATGGCCAAATGATGCCTGTAAAGCCTCCTGGCTCTGTTGTTTCTGAGCAAGCTCTTGCCGCCTCCTGCAGAAATGGAGCAAGAGCCTACATGGAGTGCAGGACATGGATGAAATAGTTGTCTCCCCCCTTGCCCTCTTTGTTTCCCATTTGCCTTCCCGCAGGTACCCGTTTGGGCAGGTGCCAGCCAACCGGGCAAGGAAATCCCTTCCCAAATTCCGGGCGCCGGTTAATCCATTAATTTATTTTTTGGCAATCAACTACTCCCGAAGGTGCCACCGCCCTGCCCCGGGGTTGAGCCTACCGAAGCCCCGGACGGCTCCTCCGCGGACCGAGCATCGGGGCCGCCGCCGAGCCGGCTCCCCGCCGCGTTTCTCAGGCGGCCGGGCGCGCCCCTCGGCGCCTCCAGTCCCTCCGCGCTGTACTATTTGAGGCGGGCGCGGGTGGAAGGACACGGCGGTGCCATCCGCCGCGCGAGGCCGGCGGCGCAGGGATCCGGGCCGCGGTGCTGAGGCCGCCTGTCAATCAGCGCGGCGGCGGCGGCGGGACGCGGCCGGGGTGCAGCCGGCAGAAGGCGGTGCGGGTGTACGCGCGGTAACGGAGCCGGAGCGCGGCCGGCAGCGGGGTGGAGTGGCGAAGGAAGACGCGGGGAAAAAAGAAAACCATAACAAATATATATATATATATATATATATATATATAAAGAAGCGGTCTGCGTTTCTTTCGAACGGCAGGAAAAGGCTATTTCACAAGCGGCTCCCTCTTCCCTCAGCCGGCTGCGATGCTGCTAGCCACCGTGCTGCCCTGGACGTTGTTTTTGCTTGGAGCCGGAGGTAGGCACGGGGCCGGGGCCGCGGGGCGCTGCCCGGGGCTGGGGCGGGGTGTTGCCTGGACCTGGTGGGGCGAACAATGGGGTCGGGCGGACCCCGGCGCCGCTGCGCTGCCGCCGGGCTTTGAGGGGAGGGAGACAGCCCGTGGTGGGGTCCGTCCACTCCCCCCCCTCAGCCGCGCCCGGTGTGCGTGATGGGGTGGCTGGTTCGTGCACATTGTTCGCTGTCGTAGGAGCCGGAGGGGGAAAGATGGCTCGGGCGGCGCGAATTTGACAGGAGAAAGCGGAGGGCGGGGGGAATAGGTGAGAAGGGTGTGAGCGAGCGGCTGCTTCTGCGCTCTGGTGCCGCTGTCCGCGGGTGCGACAGGAGCAAGCGCTCCCCCCGCGCGAGCCCGTCTCCCCCGGGCTGGGGGTCTCGGTGTGCGGTGAATCCCAGACAATGGATATGGCGGGGGGGGGGGGGGG
>NW_015090916.1:1701481-1740306 GCF_001431845.1 Calidris pugnax | reverse complement strand
CCCGGCGCGCCGGCGGGTGAGGGAGCGGCAGCCGGGCGCGAGCGCCCCTGCTCGCGGCGGCGGGGGGGGAAGGGGACGGGAGGGGTCGGCGGTCGCCAATGGGGAGTGGGCGGCGCCGAGCGCGAGCGGCCGTTAGCCGCCTGGGTCGCCAACGCCCGTAACGGCCCGGTGCCCCGGCGGCCTGTCCCGGGCAGGGGCCGGCCTGCCGGCCCCGGGAGGCGGCAGGTTGGTTGGGTGCGGTTACGGCCACGCCTGTCCTGACGCCGCCCCCTCCGCTCCGCCGTGCCGCGGTTCCTCTCGCCATCCTTCAGCAGCCTCCTCGCCCCAAAACCCTGGCTCTGCGTTGCCCTTCCCTACGCTCCCGGGGAAGTTCCCCAGAGCCTCCCGTGCCCGCTCCTGGCTATGTCAGGGTTCCTCCCTGTCCTGTCCTACAGCTCATCAACCGCTTACACCCACACAGCCCCCTCGCAAGCCTCGTGGCCTTTAGGCCACGGTTGTCCCTGCCGTCTTTACCTTAAAGCTGTCCTTGCCTTTACTTCTTGCAGCCCCTTCTCAGCTCATTGTTTCGTCACTTCTCAGTCACTGCTGCTCGGTAAAGCTCACTCTGTCCAGATCCCTGCTCTCTTGGGATAGCTCCTATACCCATTTCTGTGTCCTTGCAATGTGCTCGTTCCCGTCACTGCAATTACAGACTGCACAGCTTCTTTTCCCCCCTTGCTTCAGTGCTGTCCTTTACTACCATAGCTCCTCCATTGCCTCATTCCCATACTGATGATTCCTTATCTCCTTAAGCAATTACTTCTGCTGTAGCTCTGTTTGCTATCTTGTTGTGGCTTAATTCCAGCTCCTGTCATGGTGGACCATTGCCACTAGTGTGCTCAAGTCTGTTGCCAAATCAAGCCACCTGTTTAGCATCAGCACAACACCCATTCTTAAGGATACACAGCTCTCCCATGTCATAGGTACTACTATATAGCTTCTCTTTATTATAATTTAAAAAAAATATGCTGCTTACTAGAGTATATATATAACGAATAAGGGGGGTTGTCTTTCCAGTACAGTCCTTCTCTGTAGCCAGTTCTGCATCTGGCTCAGCCACGCCCTCTAATCACCATCTCTGCATACATTCTTGATCTCAACCATTATAAGATGCCAGACTACTATCTGTGATTCCATAGCTATCGCCTCCCTGACACATTCACGCAGGCTTTCTCAGCTGTGGGAGGGGAGAATAAAGCTTTTTTTTTTTTTTTCAGGGGAAATAGATGGGAGTAAGCAAAGAAAAATTATCTGCATATCATCTGTTGCCCCACTCAAATACATGTTTATCCAATAATAATAATTATGAATGCGTATAGTGCCTAGGGAGCTGCACAGCTGGAACTGGACTCTTAAATCAGCATAAAATGGAGAACACAAAAAAACCCAAATAAAATATTAAAAAGCTAGAACAAAGCAGCAGTGCTGTTTATGGTAAAAGCATCACCCAGCACATCACTTATGCTTTCCATGCTAAAGGATGGTTTGGTCTGCTAATGCTTTTTTTAAAAAAAGTCGCCTTTTTTTCCCAACTAACCTAATCACAGTCTGTGATGGGGAGAGAAATGCTATTGTTTTGGGCTTTGGAAGCTATGATGTTGAAGTCAGTGAAAGAAGGGGAGCAGCTATGATGATGCTGATAAAGAAACCCTAGTTGCAGCTTTACAGTGCCTTACATGTAAGAGGAGGAAAGAGATAGATGCCTATTAATGAAGAATCCCTGAAGAGACTGTTGTCTGAGCGGTTTTATGGTAGTTTCACAACCAAAGCATGCCTTTACATCTTTTAGATTTTGTATGTGGAATTATCCTGTGGCCTGTGATAGAACATTCTCTTACAATTTAAAAGCTGATTTATAGACACAACAGATGGCTCACCTCCTTTCATTTATATCAGGAGAACTATGCTTTCTTAAATTATAGAGCATATTTTGTATAAACTTTATCCTTATGATGTATGAACTTGAAAAGTCCTGACTTGACTGTTGGATATTTTTGGGGTGGGTTTTTTTTGTGGATTTTTTTTGTTTGTTTTTGTTGTGTTGCAGGTTGCTTTCTTCTATAGGATATTTAATAGTAATTTAATAAATACCCAATTTTTAAGTGTTAAAGATTGTGGCTGCTCTCCAGACTGAAAGTGCTTTCACCTTTCTTGGCTCACCTCCAGAGACATATGATAGACTTTCCTGCCATTGGGTGCAAGTGGTTAGTTTCTTGTTGATAGAGAACAGCATGGGGGTTTGGGGGATGGGTTGGTTGGTTTGTTTGCTTTGGGATGTTTTTTTTGAGGGGGTAATGCCATGGGTTTGCCTTGACTGACTGGCAGAAAAGCAGAACCAATTGATGGGGGAGGAGGAGGGGATACTGCATCTGCTGCCATCAATCTGCAAGGAACAGAAAAATAGCTTTGGTGAGAAACAAAAGCACATTTTATTTTCTCATTCAAAAGTCCACCTTGCATTTTTACTCATTATTTAACACACCTGGTGGTGCTGTTTATATAGAGAATGCGCAATTCTAGAGGGGTTATTTGTTGGTTATCTTGTGTGGCTTTTGAAGCATTGGTTTTGCAGGGCAGCATACTTCGGTATGACTTGATCTGTCAATAACAATTCTGTTGTACTGTAACCTACAACATGCAAATTGCAAGATATTAAGAGCTTCCCAAAATGCCTGTGTAAGTAGACTGGGAGAAGCGGACTTCTTTGGAAGTGTGTATCATAGCATTTAGACAGGGGACTATCAGAAAAAATGCAAGTAGGGGCAAAGTCTTTTTCAGGTACCATGAAAAGACAGTGTCTTTGTTGTTTTCCCAATTCTGTACCCTCATGAATATCTGAAATGTGAGATGAAATAGGTAAAACAACTCAGTTGTAAATACAAAAGAGAACTACAGCTTCCAGGCATCTCCACTTTACTGAATGGTTTCCTTTGCGCATGTTTTCATGGGACTTGATGTGTTGGTTTTCACCATAACACTCTCAAGTCCTGGGGGGAAGTGGGGTGGGGGGGTGGCGGGGGAAGAGCCACCAGGCAAGTAGACTTTGAGAGAGAAAGAACACAGAAGCAAATTTGAAGTTCAGATCTATGCTGGCTCTGGCTTCTTTTGTTTAGGAAAACACATTACTATCGTTTAAAACCCTTGCTGATGCAAAGGGATGTAAATTAGGTGGGTTTGGCGGTAGTGCCATTATGCCCTTTCAGTTCATGGTGTTGAAATGCAGCTTCCCCACTGCAGCTGCTCATTAGGAACGTAGCCTTTTGAAGTTACCGTGAGAGCCAAATGGCAAGCTTTCAGGGCCTTTTGATACATTGCATTCATAAGCGTCTGTGGCAGTCACCACAAAGTACCAGAATGAGATTTTTTTGTGGTTTTTAATTTACAATATAGGTACCTAAAGAAAACGGAATAGATAAAAATCAAGGATAAACTTCAGATTAAAATAATTTTTAAACTTTCAGTTCAAGTCCAGTAGCTTCTACTATATCTGTCTAAGATGATGATGAGAAGGCAGACAATTGCTAACCATACAGTGAATCATACCTACAGTTTCTAGACCTTCCAAGGATAAATGAAAGAAAACCTTGTACCAAAACATGCTGAGGTTCTACAGGGTAGATGATGATGTATTTGAAAATGACCAAGGCTACCTGATGGCTTCCGTTACAGCATTTTTTGGACTTCGTTATGGGCTTTGGCATCTGCTTTTGTTTTATCACGGGCAATATATGTATTACAGGTACTTTTGCAAAACTATCGCTTGGTTAAATGTAGAACATCAATAGCCTCAGTCCTTATAACTTCAGATGTTGAGGCAGCTGCTGATGGAAAAGCTGGTTTTTGGGGAATAGCTAATAATGGAAGGTTTATCCTGCTAAGCAAGTGCAAATTGCTTTAACATACTAGAGTCCTTCTCTGAAGAAGCATCAGCTGTGGGGTGTATTCACATAGTACTGTACTTAATAGCTGGATGAGTTACCCAAATTCTTAAGCCATCACTCTTAAAAAGTGAATAATTAATATGGATTAATTATTAAAGTAACCACTTAGGCCTATATATTTGCAGCAGAAACAAGGGAGCCATATTATGTTTGAAGGAAATGAAATGCTTGCACCTGAAGATTAATGTCTCGACTTCCTACCGTATATTCAAAATTATACCTCACATTTAAAAATAGGGGATAGATATGTTCAGCTCAAGTCTGTAATTGTTTACTTTATTTACAGTGCAGGTTCTATCTCTTCCCTGTCCAGATAACTAAGGTACTGAAGGTCTGTAAGTCTCTGACGGGCCACAGAAGTCAGTAGTAAACTTGGTGTCAGTTGGCTTAAAGCCAGGTCGCAGAGGGATCAAAAACCAGGGAATGGCAGAAACTGATCCAACAACTATATCTGCTAACAATTTGTAATGGCAGGGATGAAGTCTTATATCTGTAAATCTGATGCAAAGAAAATTAAGTTAGGCTAGAGATGGTAATGTGATACATTTCATACTTGATCCTTTAGCTATTTGCATCCTAGATCTCATGACAAAACAGATAGGGAGATCTGCAGGGTGTGTTGTGAAAGGTGGGAGTTGCCCAATTTAATACAAACTTGGTATATGGAAAATAATTTGTAAATCCATGGAAATGTTTAATTTCTTAGAATGGAGAGACTGATATGGACAAATCTCCATCACCTTATCAGGTTATTCTTTGCCAGGACAGAATGCATATATAGAAGCTCTTGACTGTTTTAAGCATTCCAGACTTGTCAGTTTCATAATGTCTTGAACAAAAATATTTTTGTTTTCTTAATAGATAAGTTTTTAGAACTGTTACAACATTTGGGTCTTTGTAAATTAGGATAGTTACTTTTCAGTTTGCTATTGATTTTAAAAGTACGCAAGACAGATTGGTTTTCTTAGAATCCATCCATCAGCACTGGTGAGGCCATATTTGGAGTGCTGTGTCCAATTCTGGGCTGTCCAGTACAAGAAAGATATGGGCTTACTGGAGTGAGCCCAGTGAAGGGCCACAAAGATGTTGAAGGGACTTGGAGCATCTTTTGTATGAGGAGAGGCTGAGACTGTTTAGCCTGGGAAAGAGAAGACTTGAAGGGATCTTAATCTATGTGTATAAATACCCGATGGGAGGGAATGGAGAAGGAAACCAGAAACCAGGCCTTCCTCAGTGATGACCAGTGACGGGACAAGCTACAACGGGCACAAGCTAGAATACAGGAAATTCTGACAAACAAGAAAGCAGAACAAACCCTCTGGTTTTTTTTCCTTTTTTTTTTAATGTTTTTTATTTTATTGTGAGGGTAGTAGTTGAATCCTGGAGCAGGTTGCCCAAAGAGATTAAATTGCCTCCGTGGAGGCACTCAAAACTCATCTGGACAGACTCCTGGGTAACCTGCTGTAGCTGCTTCCCTCTGTTGGACTAGATGATCTCGAAAGGTACCTTCCAACCTCAATAATTCGATGATTTTACTAAACCTACTGCTATAAAAATAGTTATAATAGATGCTTATTTAAATATTTCATTTACTTTTTTATTTTTTTGTATTAGTGAGATTTATCAACCTTGAAATCTTTAAGATAAATTATAATGTTAATTATAATTTACTGGTTTACATTTAATAGTAATTTACCGTTTTGGTTAACTTGAAATGCCTTTCCAAAGATGTAAAAGGGAGTGTTTAAATCTGTGTGAAAAGATTGTGAAGTGTGTGAAATAAATGGTTAGACTAAGAAATGAGTCGGTTAACATACTCAGGCTACATTTTGAGCTCATTTTGTGCAGAGAGTGGTATATTGGCACTTGAAGGGTCCATTCCATAGGAGAGTCCTGGCTGAGTTGTACATAGGAAGTGTAGTTTACCCAGTGGTAAATGATGAAAAAGTGATGAAAGTTTTATACAATGAAAATAGAAAATTGATGTTTTGTGTATTGTAGCTCTTAGGCAAAAGCAACTGTGTTAAAAAATGCTTTAAATGTTACTGGAACGCAATATATTCATACAGAAGTTAGATAATTGGCACTGGAATTAAAACAAGAAAGTTGACAATATTACATATTATTTCAAAAAACCTAAACATTTCTTTAAAAAAAGTGCAGTTATTTACAGTGAGTTTAAAATGCAGTCTTTTTAACCTGAAGATTGATACACTTTAAAGATTCAAAAATTTAAATCCTATTTTTTTCAGTCCTTTCATATCTAGGATATTGAAGGCTGCATTTAAATATGATACAAAGGATGAACAGCCAATTTGGTGTTGTTTACACAATATTGGCAAATTGGTCTTAATGTGCGGTATTATTGCATAATCTTATGTTTAAAATAAACACTGGAAATAATTGAAGAAACCTCAGAATTTGGAAATGCTGTTGGTGGTTCTTCACATCCCACTAAAAAGGAGGCTGTCTTTGCATATTAATCACTCTTTCAAAGGAAGTTTGCCTTATTTGCATTGTGCATGCACTGAGGAGTCCCATAGTGTGCCTGAGCAAAAAAAGGGGGGTTGGAGGGGAATTGGAATTGTTGTTCTCAAAAGGGTTTTTATTCCATTCAAGTGGAAAGACTGAATGCAGCAGAATTAGCGCAGTGTTTTGTGGAAGAACAGTCCCATTTGGTCATTGCATTTCATGTGGAGCAGTCCTGGCTTGTAAGGATACTGAACACTGGGGGTCGGGTTAAGAGGGGAGTGACTCATCATTGTATGATGTAATCTACAGGATGCAAGATACTCTCGATTAAATGTACAAATACTCTGTGGATTATTGGACAATTAGGATTTAAAATAAAATATTGGTGAAATGTCTAGTGTTTCCCTTTTATTGATACAGTGGCCAAAACTGTAGGCCTAGATACCTTTGAAAAGCATGCGGAAGATGTAAAGATTAGGAGAATTTTCAGGTTGCGTTAAGTTTTGGAATGACAAGATTTCTTAGGCTTTCATCACTCCTCTGGTAATGTGTTTTACGTAACTTCAGCTGTTACTTTGGAACAATGTGGGGTGACATGAGTCTTACTGCCTTTGTCTGTAGTGTTTCTGTTCTGGCTCTAAATCCAGGAAAGGTGGGCTTTTCTGTTACTTTTATGTTAAACATTCTTGTGTAAGCAAGGAAGGTGTCTGACAGTCTCAAAAAAACCTCAAAACTCTTTATCCTGAGATTTTCAAACATAGACTCTAAGGAATGGTAAAGCTGTTTGAGAGCTGTCCCTCATCGAGACTATTTTGCTTGGTATCCTAAATGAGAAAATGTAAAAGGTGTGTGTGTACGTTGTGTATGTATATACACATACACACTACACTACAGCAGGAATTTTATTTAGAAAGGAGCGTGTTGTGCACAATGAGTAAGAGTATTGGCCTGCGAATTGGCTCTGTGATTGTGGTGGTTATGAGTAGCATTATCAATGGCTTCTGTTGTAAGTACAGGTGAAACCTAATGTGTTTCTGTGGTGACATTGTTTCTGCTGAAGACAATGGAGAAAAAAAGACATCTGTTGGACAGAGAAACTGCAGCTCAGACAACTAATACAATCACTGTACTTCCCAAATCCAAAGGTGTTATCATGTTTGTGTTTAATCAATAATATTGAGAGCTCTACTATTTACTGAAGTCCTTGGTATCTTATTTCTTTTGCTTGTCCTTGCATTATCAACTACTTGGGCATATTTTCTTGCAGTGAAATAACTTCGTTCTGTTCTGCTAGAAAAATATCATACAGTTTCCTTTTTAATGTGAAATTCACAAGGTTCTGAGTGAAGTAACATAAACCAGTAGGGAGTTATAGAAACAGTTATCCTATGAACTAAAGACAGCAGAAAAATCTTGAGTGTTGATGTTCTGGCTGAGGTAAAGCTGATTGTAACTGGAAAAAGTCTTTCCAGAAATTACTCACAGGAATGGAGCCTCTGATGTTTTTTACTGTTGCCATCTGTAACACAAAATGATATCTTCTTAAATGAACAGAGTTTTTTGTGGTGAATATGAGGAATTTTTGTGTAAACTTGGTAACATTATTAATGCAAGAAGACAGGAAGAGCATTTTTCTGATAACTTCATCTTTTTTTGTGTATTTCAGTGAGAGTGGTTGGGTTTATAATGTATATAAGCAAGTGCGTGTATTTTAGGATTGAAATGAGAAGATTTTCATAGTGTATCAAAGCTTTGCCTGTATGTTGTGGGTACCGCATCTTCAGTCAGAAGGGAAAAAAAACCCCAACCATCTATACAATACACTTTCCATTACTTTGCATGTTTTCCTTCATATGTTTATGTAAAGCACATTGCACTTCCAGTATTTAGAGGTTAAGTGTAGCAGCAAATAATATATACAACTAACATTGATGCTATATTTCTGTCTGTGATGCATTTTAATGATAGGTGCCTTAATATTTAGTCATTGAATTGTTGTGCAAGCTGTGGCATTGTTATGGTAAAACAATGCACTTACAGTGTGCTCCTGTGTGTACTTTGAAAGCCTTATAAATAACCCTTTTTAAAGTATTCTCTCTCGCTGTGGGTATAAATAATATTTAGCAATGTGCTTAAAACATTCATTTTGTGCAGTTCAGGATCTAGCATGCAAAATGTATGCTCACAGCATTGGTTAATTATAATTTTTCAAGAACTTCATTTTGTGTTTTTGAATATGTTAATGCTGAAACACTCATCATACACTTTGTGTATGCCATTTTAGAAAAATATAATCAACAGTGGCTTGTCCAAGTAACTTGTTAAATTATTATAAGCCTGCAAAAATGAGAACAGACTACTGTAACAATGTTTCAGTTGAAGTGTTTTCAAAAGATAATCCCTTAGAAGTATAACATGCTTTTAAGGGTTGTAAACAGACATACAGAAATACTCTAAAGTCCCTTAAATCCTTTTGGGGTTTAATCTCTTCATGATCTGTGGGATGCAACTTGAAGGCATTAAGCCTTTATTATATACTCCCTAGTGGCTGGTATTCGTTAGAAAAAAAAATGGAGTACTATTAAGAAAATAATATGTGTATAACTATTTGTTATGGACACATAGTCTGCAAGAGCTAACAGATACTAAGAAAGATGTCATAAATGAAAATCTTAATGAATACTGTGGAGAGGTATGAATCCTGTTTAGCTTTTCTCCCTATTGTCATCAGTAGAATTCTGGGTGGTCATTTTTCTGTCCTTTCTATCATGATTGAACTGTAGTTCAATATCTACCTTGTTTCATATCTGTAAAGCTTCTCTAGCTGTGTCACCTTGCTAGCATTTTTTCTGTTCTAGCTTTTGTCTTTCTGCTGCAGGATACGTCTACAAGAAAAAGAAAGAACATAATTTATCTCTCCATTTTAGCGATTGCTCGTTTCTTAATGTAGGGATTCTGTATCTACAGTTGAAATGCTGATTGGCTGCAGAATTTTTTCAGCCTTGGTCTTTAAGATGAGTTTTGCTTAAGAGAACTCATTGACCTGTAAGAAGAAGGACATGTGGAGTAGAGATTTAATTTAATATGGATTGAAAATAATATTTAGCAATGTGCTTAAAACATTCATTTTGTGCAGTTCAGGATCTAGCATGCAAAATGTATGCTCACAGCATTGGTTAATTATAATTTTTCAAGAACTTCATTTTGTGTTTTTGAATATGTTAATGCTGAAACACTCATCATACACTTTGTGTATGCCATTTTAGAAAAATATAATCAACAGTGGCTTGTCCAAGTAACTTGTTAAATTATTATAAGCCTGCAAAAATGAGAACAGACTACTGTAACAATGTTTCAGTTGAAGTGTTTTCAAAAGATAATCCCTTAGAAGTATAACATGCTTTTAAGGGTTGTAAACAGACATACAGAAATACTCTAAAGTCCCTTAAATCCTTTTGGGGTTTAATCTCTTCATGATCTGTGGGATGCAACTTGAAGGCATTAAGCCTTTATTATATACTCCCTAGTGGCTGGTATTCGTTAGAAAAAAAAATGGAGTACTATTAAGAAAATAATATGTGTATAACTATTTGTTATGGACACATAGTCTGCAAGAGCTAACAGATACTAAGAAAGATGTCATAAATGAAAATCTTAATGAATACTGTGGAGAGGTATGAATCCTGTTTAGCTTTTCTCCCTATTGTCATCAGTAGAATTCTGGGTGGTCATTTTTCTGTCCTTTCTATCATGATTGAACTGTAGTTCAATATCTACCTTGTTTCATATCTGTAAAGCTTCTCTAGCTGTGTCACCTTGCTAGCATTTTTTCTGTTCTAGCTTTTGTCTTTCTGCTGCAGGATACGTCTACAAGAAAAAGAAAGAACATAATTTATCTCTCCATTTTAGCGATTGCTCGTTTCTTAATGTAGGGATTCTGTATCTACAGTTGAAATGCTGATTGGCTGCAGAATTTTTTCAGCCTTGGTCTTTAAGATGAGTTTTGCTTAAGAGAACTCATTGACCTGTAAGAAGAAGGACATGTGGAGTAGAGATTTAATTTAATATGGATTGACTTCCTGGTTTTGCCGTTGGATTTTTTTTTGTGGATAGGCTTTGGCCAGTCATCTCTATTATTCTTCTCCATTTCTCTATAAAATGAATATTTCATGAAAAACTTAATTTATACAAGCAAATTGAGAGTAGTTTGTGCTTTTGCGGACAAAAATAATGCAGAGAATGAGGTGCTGCAGCGTATGCTTGTGTTTTTATCTAGAAGAAGGCTGTAATTTTCCGCTTCAGGCTAGCATGAATGTTAGCTCTAGATTAAAGCTATACTGCAAAATGTTTCTGTTTAATAACAAAAAAAGTTATTTTGTCTAGGTACTCGAAAATGGGTATTTCTGTGGTAGAATGTTTTTATTCTTAGCAAGTGTTTTTGTGGTCATGTTCTTTTTCAGTTTGCTTTTGCATAGTATCAGTCATTAGGAGGTAAATCCTATACTTACGCATGTGTGCAAAGCTGTTATCCACACCAGTGGTAGTCTCACGTAATAGCCAGGAAGGAACCTGTCTCACCTGTCCTGAGTTACTCTACTGAGGGATCATGTCAAGTGGGCACCCTGTTAATGTCATTACTGAAGAAGGTTCTGAGTGATTACTTGAGTAAAGATTAGTGTAAATCTGCAGACTAGTCAAAGGCTGTGCTTTTCATGTAAGTGGGCATTCCTGTAAGTTGTGGTAATCTTTCTTAAACCTGCTGAAAAAAAAATAGGAATTTAACTTAAAGAGGAAAAAGTAGCCTTATGAGGAAGCATTTTTTCTGCCTAGGTCCCGTCTTGCTGCTCACAGTAAAATTTATTTGACCTGCTGTTTCCAGTAATGATTTGCTGGGGTTAGGAAGAAACGCAGAAAACATATGTATAGTCATCTTTTCCTTGCTAGATGCTGTCGGCTCTTTTAAACGGTAGTGCTGTTAGTATTTAAAGCAGTCTGTCGACATTCCATAGTATTTTACGCTTACGTTCTGTTCTGTTGTAGGAACGAAAATCCTCCTCTTATCACCAGCAAATCTGAACATCAAGTAATTCATTAAACAAACTCTTACCTGTCTGATTTATTCTTTTACTAAGTCTCTCTGCCAGAAGATAACTTGCAGTATACTGAGGTGTTTTAAATGGAATCTTCTTTAAAATACATATTTTCTGAAGCAGTTATGTTTGCATTATTTTGCTCAATAGGCATTGAGTATTCAAGTTAAAAAGATACCCTTTGCACTTGGAACAAAAGCTGTTGAAACCATATATGGTGTGTTTACCTTGTATTTTTTCTATAGGCTGTGCATAGTCACAGGGCAAATACACTTCAAACATTTCTCTTCTTACCAATAAAAATGGTTTGTGTTTGCTTATACAACAATAGTAGAAATAAACTTGTTAGACACTTGTTTTTGCACTTGCATCATTTTATTGCTAAAATAATAACTTGTAGTAAATGAGAAGACTTTAAGTGCTGCACTGTTCTCACAATAGCGATAAATGACAGCAGTCGCTTTCTTCTTAATATGTACACTTCAGTTACTGATAACCTGTCTCTGTTTTAGTTACTGTCTACCTTTTGAAAATGTTCATCCCCAGATAAAAGACTGAATATGCCAATTACCTACAGATGAAAGCCCTAGTATATTCTGATTTCAAAACTTCGGTTGAAAGAAACTGTCTGTGTATGGAGAATACTTATTTTATGAAAATGGATCTAGATTTAAATGAAATCAGAAACCAAATGTATACCAAGTCGTTGACTGGTTTTGTTGCATTTATCCATGAACTTTAAGTTTTGTTTTCTTGTGGCTTTGTAGCTAGCTGCAGTCACTGTGTCAGGACTAGAGAATGATTAGTACCATATTCAGCAGCTTTTGTGTATTCCTAATAGTTGTTTCTCATGAACCTGAATCGGTACATGCAAGTTAAGACATGAGACAAAAATAGCAAATCCTGCACTAACTTATTTCGTGTGTTAAGGCACTGCATTATTTATGTATTTCTGCAATGTCTTTTCTGTGCAAATGCAGTTGTGATTTATTATTCATTGGGACATAGAGAAGTACCTGCAAGTATTAAAAAATAGAGGTTAAAGATGTTTTCTTATCAGGTGAGTGGTTTTATCTTATCTCCTTTTTCTTGAAGATTGCAGTGAGTAGTTGGGACCAGAATTTAGTTGAAGTGGTGAGTGAAAGCAATGCTGCTGATTGCCTTGGAATTTAGCACTTTAAATGGATTAGAACTAAAAATATCTCTGCCTGACATGGCATCAGATCCGGAAGTGTTTTAAAGTATCTGCATTTACATATTTGATGTAAATTTAAAAAGATGTTGACATTTGAGCTAAACTATAGCATTGTAAATGTAAGCTCTTTGGGAATCAGTGTTCTTATTGGAACATCTGAGTGTTGGACATAACTGTAAAATTAATGTGTATTTTGCTAAAATGGTAGCCCATAGAACAAGCATTTCAGAAAGAAAAAGTGATCTTTGTTATATACAGGATGCATAATTCACTTCTCAGATGTGTGGAAGCCTTAACAAGAATTAGCCTCCTTTTGTAACTTTGGGATGGTGTGATATCTTTCAGCACGTTGACCATATATTACAATTTCTCATGTAGCTGTGGTTTGTACTTACTGCATTGATGTACTTCTGTTCTGGTAGTCTTCTGTACCTTTGCAAAATGAGTAAAATGTGGGGACAGGAGAAAAGAATGCATATCTTATACCAATAAAAAGGAACATGTAGTTGATTACATGGGTTCTTCTCCAGTAAATTACCATTATTCTTGCATTCTTCTGTAAATAATTTTTATCTTACTGATCAACTGTAGTGCCAACTAATTCACCTATAGCTCCTATTCTTGTTAAATGATGGTGTGTTAACACTGCATTATGACTAGAGGTGTAGTCCTGTTTATAATCCCATAAAACCCAGAAATGGTATTTTAACAATGAAAAGTGAAATAATCCTATTTAGTGCTTATCTAAAAGCCTGGAATTTCATTAGCGCAAGTGATGATCCTTTGATTAAAATTGTAGTATATGCTCCCATTTTGTTTGGACTGTGTTTGTTTGTTAGTCCTGACACAGAAAAGCCCTTTCATCTTTCATTGCTAGACAAATGCCATTGTCATTGCCTTCCATTTTTATAGGTGAGATCTGAACTTGAGATCCTTACAGGATGTTATGGACAGCATATCTAATGCCAGATTCCTGTCGTGCTTACAATTACGAGAAATGGAAGCAAGTCCAGTGAAATGGGGGTAGCTTTGGTTATGCTGCTGCTTTATATATCGTATTAGACATTGGAAGACTACATTACACCATCTGATTTACTTTTTTCTCATTTGGGACATGACGTTTGCATACTATAGCATGTTTTTGTGCATCTAGCCTTAGAAACTGTATAATGGTTTGAGATGTATTTGGTTTTTAAGAGTTGATTGTTAAGGGACGTAAGATCTAGAGTAGTTTGGAGTTTTCTTCTGCATTGCATTTCTTTCATGTCCTGTGTGAAGAATATTTCATGAGGCTGGTCACCTTGCATTCGTCATGTGTTATGAACGTGTGATAACAATATTTCTTTGTACATGTTTCAAACCAATTTTGGATATAAGTGCTAAGCATTCTCAGTCTACTGGGCATACAGCAACAATCCCAAATTTGAACAGAAGTAGGGAAGCTCATGTAAATATTGCTTGAATTAAGTCATAGATGAGTGGATTAATGGTAATAGTTTTTACTTTCATGTAGCAGATAAATGATCTTGATGCTCTTGCAGAGGATGTTGAAACAGAGGAATACATAATCACACAGGTATAGTAATATTTTTTTTTAATAAGGTGCGATGGTATCACTATGTTAAACCTCCCTGTGCATTCTTGTTTTCAAAACTACTGGGAAAAATAGTTATGAATTGATGCAAATTTTTTTTCTGTTATACTGAACATTTCTGTTAATTTTTGCCCATGTTTGTTGTGACTGCAGAGCTTTCAGCTGCATGCTCAATAGCTCTACAGGTGAATTTCTGCTGATGTTGAAGACATGTATTAGTCTTCATTTGTTGCTTCTGCAGATTTCTAGAAGATGAGGAAGACTTAAGTGCATGTTATACTGATTTATTTGATCAGCTGTGTGTGCTAGAGGGAAGAGCTATTGAGTTGTTTCTGCTTTCATTTCACTTAGATGTATATAGAGGTCATAAATTAAAGACAGTGCAGTAAAAGACAGGTATGATTTGAAAGCTCTGGTCCAGGTTAACATTTTGAACTCCACTAGGTGGCACTAATTTATTGTTCTGTTGATAAAGTTGCTTTCTCTGGAAAAAAAAAACCACTAAAGGCAGTTTGTGAATTATTGTGGGAGATTTTACTTTTGGAATAGGAAGCATAAATAAGGCGATGAAGATCAGTAGTACTTGCCTGTTTATCTTGTGTATACATATATGGTTTCCTTCATGACCCTGTGCTTTTGAAGTGGAGTAATGAACTGATCTTTTGGATGGGATAGACAAATCATAGGCATATTTTTTAAATACTTAGATCTGGGAAGATATATCAGAAGAAATACTTACCTAGTTTTTTGTCTCTTCCTTGCTTAAACATCCTCTGCTGATGTTAAAGACAAGAAACTGGTTTGATGCAGGTGAAGGCAGGGTTTGGTGGATAGCTGGGTTTTCCATAATTGTGTCTCAAAACATCTCAGTGTTCTGAAGCCTGTTCTGGTAAGGAGAAGGAAAGAGTATTTCTGGTACAAGCACTAGCTTTGGTTAGCATCAAAATTATTTCAACGTGATGGTGCTGTATATGACTTGAGCATATTTTATTCTAGCACTAAGGGTAGAAATGGCTGTGACAGTTATTTTTGTAAAGTTGGTACAAAAAGAGTTTTCAACAAATATCCCCTGTATCATGCTGAGTCAAGCTCTACACGCAGTGTATAAAGATGACAGCCTAATCAGAGGAGATAAACTGGTATGTTCCATTGCCATCCTTGAAAATGTTATTCTGAGAAGATTTGGAGTTAGTCTTTGACTCAATTAACACTTGACCATTTTTTGCTTGCTGGGAAGAAATTTCCGCTTGCAGTTGTTAGACCGTATAGCTGTATATCAGATAATTTTGTAAAAGCCGTAGGTCTTCTACTGATTATAATTGTGACAGAGTAGAAAATTAGCTAGTTAGCTCCATGGAAGTAGTGCTTGAGGAGGGCAAGCAGTAACTTAATCTCTCCTGTCTTTTTTCTGCATTGTCTGTGCCATCAAGTACTTCCTTTGATGGTGTTGTAAAAGCATGAGTCTCATATGGACCTTGGTTTCAAGCCAATAGGGGAGATTTTTAGGATGCTGTATGAGAATAGATTTTTAGTAAGGCTTTGTTCTACCAAACAGTAAATTATTTTCATCATCTGATCTTGTTTCCCATCAAATTGATGGGGAGCTATAAGCAGTGTTGCAGTTTTGTCTCTATTGACTTTGAATCCAGAGCTGGTGGGTGCTTTAATCTGGCACTGTACAAGAGAAATGGAGCTTCTCTTAGGATTTTTGTCTGAACTCAAGAACTCTTGTGCTTACAGAGTATGTACAGGTCCATCTTCAGTCTCCATCCCTCCATCAAGTCAAGGCTGTGTACTTCCTCTGTCTTCCTGGCAAGTGATTTGCAAGCAAGTGGTCTTCCAAAGAAAACAGTCTCCCCATTTTGTATTTCAAGGGATGAAGCCCTTCAGGAGAACCTGGAATCAGAGAAGTAACAAAATCTGTTAGTATATCTTAAGCCATTTATCAGTATTGTAGATGTTAAATGGTTATACTGTCAGGCTTCTGATACTTCAGTTGTACTTTTTGTTTAGAGTTGTGTGTAGCTACCCACTGAACTGTTTATTTCCCCAGGGGCTTGCTGTGCTGTTGGGATAGGTCAATGCACTTTTCCAACAGCTGTTGGCTTTGCCTCCTCCTGTCTGGCATGGGGTTTTTCCATAGTACTGAAAAATGAATTTCACATCTGAGACCAGTTTTCAGGATCTCAAATCTTGCTTCAGTGCCAGCCGGCTCTTTGCTTGAAATTACTTGTGAGACAGGGCAAGGGCAGGTTTAAAACCTAAATGACAAGGTTGTAACTCTTCAAAACTTGTATTGACATATTTGCATGGACAGTGGCTTAATCAGGTAAGACACTACCAGTGATGCACAAGGGAATTGATATACGTTTTTGTTTAGTTGGCAATCTGCCTTCAGGCATTTATGTTTTAAGTACCATGAAGCAGTTTGATTTATGTGCAAATATTCTTTGTCTGGTTTAGGGCTTGTTGTTTGTTTGGGGTTTTTTCCCCTCTTAAACTGTAGATTCAATTGTTAGTCTGGCTCCTAATGCATAATCTCACAGTTATTTTTCACCAGGCATAGAACACTGTGATCTTATTCAGGAATACATTACTGAATAAAGATTTTACAGATTTGTGAAAATATTACCGTTCTGGGTTATAATCAGTATATTTCCAAGTGACTTTTTTCCGCTGCCATTTTTTTTCGTCATCTTCACAATTTCTGTGTCTTGTTTGGCATTTTGAAGTTTTGATATTACCATTCTAGATATGATTGTATAAATGCATTGTTAATAGCTTTATCGTGTCAAGTATTTGGGAATAGTCTCTATCTGTCCTCTGAGGCTGATGGGGACCGGATGCCTGCTGTTCTGTGGACATATCACAAATCTAATTGTAAATCAGCCTAAAAAGGGGAAAATTACTGAAGCGTATCTAGGTCTTTTTGATTTGTTCTGTTGGGATAATCAATCAGGACTGATGACGGAGGTGGGTAGAGGCATTGGGGGGGGACGACAGGACACAACATGATGAGTACAAGGTCTGTTTTCCAGAACAGAAGGTGGAATAGTAATTTATTATCTGACATTCTTTGTAAACAGATGGAAAATACTATGCTTATAAATATGCAAGGGGAAGAATTTTGGAAGCAGGCTTTGCATATGTCCTTCCCCCTCTTTTTCTTTTTTTTTGCATGCTTAGAAAAACAGAACAGTTAAGTCCTTCCTTGTTATTGGAAGCAAACTTGTGTGATGTTGAGCTGAGTCCTGCTGTTGAGACGGATAGCATGTACAAAAAGCCCCCAAAAAATCCAACCTGAATGTCCTAAATAGATTGAAAAAGTGTGAATAGAATAAGAATGTCCAAAAAGTACAATGAGTTCTGAGAGTTATGCATAATTCTTATAGTACAATTTGCATTACTTTTTTTTAATGTGACACAGGGCAATAGCAAGGAACTCTGGAGTTCTTTGATAATTATCTGGAGATAATTATCTCATGAAGAAAGAGGAGTTGTTAAGGCTAATAATGCCTACTATTTTAGAAAAAAAAGAAGAGTTGAATAAATGGCACATGAATCAGTAGGCAATGTATGTGTGCCCATCTACAGTAATGGCACATTTGTGTACTGTACTGTGGTTTGGTTTTATTTGTTTGTGGCTTTTATTCAAGGTGGCTATTAATTTAGACTTGATTCTTGTGTTACTTTCATTGTTGCGTTTTTACTTTTGTGTGTACTTTTACTTACTGCTTTGTTTCTTTTGTTCTGACACTAGGTTTAACATCATTGGTGTAACAATATGGCCAGCTATAGATGGAGCGTAAATAAGAGTATTTGTGCTTTATAAATTTGTTTCTTGCAAGTGTGTGTTCTCAAGGTGTCTGTCTTTATGAGTACCTCTCAGTGTCTGCCTCTGGGTGATCAGACATTACAGAAGTTCCTAAAGGCCACAAAATATATAAATCATATGGAAACAGCAGTGAGTGTTTACGGTTGAAGCTAGTTACTGTGCCTGTGTCAGCTAGTGGTCTTTTCTACCACTATCAGGGAAGACTGGTAAAAGCCTTCAGAAGGCAATTTAAAGTGTGGAATTACACAACTGGTTATTTAACCTAAATACTCTGAATGGTCTGTGAGGATACCTATCCCATTCCACTGCCTGAAGGTCTGGGGACCCTTGGCTCAGAGTTGGAGCTGCTGTGTTAGGTCACGTGAATGCTTTTGTAAACGTACAGCTTGGCAGAGTAGTCTGTTGGAGCACCTCGAGGGACAAAATAACTCCTCACGAGATCATGTATTGAGAATCTCCTGATTCCTGGGTATGTGGAATTGCATCAGAAATGTGTTTGGCTTTGAGATTTCCATTTACAACTCTGAAGGCAACTCAGGTTAATGTGTGTTTGGGTTTTCTTTCTAATAAAATAAAAAAAAAAAGCCTAGTATGAATGTTAACAATAGATGAAGTAGAGAAGTCATGTCTTCATGAATTTACAGTGCATTTCCATTTTAATGGAAGGCTTCAATATCAACCATTTGTACTCTCTTATTCTTGTTTATAGTGTATTTTCATCATTTGAGTGTTAATTTTAATCTCTGAAGCTATCTCTTGTTCTTTCCATTTTCTATCATGAGGTCACATTCTCTTTTTTCTTCTTCCCTGTATTTCTTCCTCTTTTGCATGGAAAAAAGCAGAAAATGTGAAAGGTAACAATGCAGTTATTTCTGATCAAAAGCAAAGCAGGTCTTACATGAGCCTTGTCTAATTCTTTATAGATTACTGCTTTAGAATTAGAAAGTCGTCTTATAAATCGTGATGTCATTTCCAATTAATCAAATTCAGGCATAAGCTCAGATGTTCCCTTGAGTGCTTGCCCATTATGAACAGCTGCATCATGTGCTTTGATGTCTCGGAGAGACAGCGAGATCACTGTTCTAACTTCAAACTACTTCTTGTTGGTTTCTTTGTTTAGTGTTAAGTTTATGGTATTGCATGAGACACAAGGGAGAACACTTGATTTAAAACTTTGGCAGGAAATTGGTTAGAAATTCTGTCATTTAAACTTCAGTATTATGTCAGAATTTTAGCAGAGATGCATTTTAAAAGCAGCAGACTTTTAATGTTAACAAAGAAATGAGAATGAAGGAAAAATTGTCCTTGAAGAGGGAAAAAATCCGTCTTAATTTTGAGGGAAGTGTACTTAAGAGGGGAAATTTTTCTAGTGTAGATGGAGAGAGCTGAGGTTTAGGTTTCAGGAAAAATCCTAATTGGAGTGACGTTACTTGAGCATAGATCAAGTTTAGCTATTCCTGTCTTGTATTTCAGAGAATATACACGTGCTTTTCTATGGTATTTTATGAAATGGACAGGGCAGAATGCATGGAGAAAACTGGGTAATGCACTCCTGATCTGTCCATATAAAGGGGATTTCTGCAGAAAATTGTTATTTCTTGCACTCAAAGTCAGGTGCTTTAAAAAACAGCAAGAAGACCAGAGATAACAGATCTACCAGATAATTATGTGTTTATAGGAAAGGGGAAGCAATTCCATATGGGAAGGGTAGGGAGGGGATAACAGAAGTACAATCACAGTGATTTGGGTTAAGGTTTGGAGCTGGTGTACAGTAACAGTAGAAGATTTTTGTTTTTCCTTTCTCACAAAATGATCTCCTTACCTGCCTAATACTGTGGCAGATGTATGCTGAAAGCTGGACTCAGCAACAAGAGATTGAAAAGTCCTGGTTAGTTATGAGTGCCTAAAAGAGAGAAGATTGAACAAAATCAAGATACCTGTGTCTTGCTCGGGTGTATGGATAGGCTGTATAATCAAAAGTAACAGTGGCTGCCAGCTTTCAGAAACAGTGACTTGAGGTGTGAAGTCCTGATTCATATCCCTTATGTGTTTGCAAAGACATACTGGAATATCTACATACTAGTTGAGGATTGCTTGTATTTTATTGTGGTTTTATGTTCCTCATGCTGGCAGTATGAAGAAGTGGTGGTTCTGGTAGTGGTCTTCAGGGGCTGCAGGTAGTAAAATAGACTGAATTCTGAAAAAACATGTAAAACATGGATAGCAAGAGGAAACTTCAGAAGGCAACTATTGACCAGTGTAGTTATCTTCTTACATGGAGATTTGAAGTACTGTTACTTTATTCTCTGAAAGCATAGTAGAATAAACTAGTTCAGTTGGAAGGGACCTCCAACAATCATCTAGTCAAATTGCCTGACCAATTCAGGGCTAAGTTAAAGCATGTTATTACATGCATTGTCCAAATGTCTCTTAAACACTGACAGGCTGGGGTATTAACCACCTCTCTAGGAAGTCTGTTTGAATGTTTGACCACCCTCTTGGTAAAGAAGTGCTTCCTTATGTTGAGTCCGAGCCTCCCCATGCGCAGTTTTGAACCATTCCCACATGTCCTATCTCATTTATCATTTATATTTTCAACAGTAATAATTTTTTTTCAGAATCATAGTGAGTCATGTTCTCATAGAGTTTTTGTTGTTGTTGAACTAAATGACAGAACTGACTAAATTCATGATTTCATGCATATATCAGATACCACATTTCTCATACCATCTGTTATCAGACTTTGCGAGTATGTTTTTACCAGTTTGTAGCAATTTTAGGAAGAGTAGGGGAAACAGAGCAGGTGATTAAAAGTAAAACTCGTGGGACTTCAGTGATGTAAAGTATTGTATGCACTTCCTTGTTAGCGTAATGATCAGAGAAGACCAAGGATCTGGTTTGTGTTTTTAGTATGTTCATCAGCCAGATGAAGATGAACAGAAGATGATTTTACTCAAAAATTATTCTAACAAAAACCGCAGATCACTCACTATATTTACCCTGTCATTAACCTTTCTCCTTTTTTTTTTTTTTAAAATTGTTTACTGCTGTAGATGAAGCTCATTATCTCTGTTCTGCTGTTCTGATGAAGTAAAGGGTTAGATGTCCCAGGAGATACTGGCTGATAACAAAATCACCTTGCATGTTGGTTCTGATTCAGAAACAGGCCTCCTGAGCACACTTTTTAATGAGCTTACACACTGGAAAGTTACATTGTTCTTTACACAAACAATTGTCAGCTTGTACTATTTTGGAGCTCTCTGATTGGACAGAATTTTTTGCTTGCTGTGGTAATTGTCATTTGGTTTTGGCTTTTTCTTCAATATACAATAGTAAAATGCGCTTTTAATTATTTGTGTATTGGTGGTATAGTTTCCACTGTATTGTTTGATACAGGCAATGTTTGAAACAGACTTTTGAGGAAGTTCAATCAACACAAGAATAAACAAAGCTTAGTGTTTTTCCCACAAGAGAAAAAAACGCTTCTCAACAAAACTCAAATACCTTGTCATTTATGAGTCAGTACTGATTTTAGGCATAAGTTTTACTGGACATGAAGTTATGTACATATTACTCCAAAGTTTACATTATCTTTGGTTACTGTGGGTGTTTACAACTGCACAGCTGCATTGCATGTTACAGTGACTGCATGTTACGGACTGACATGACTGAAGGCAGAAGTGTTGTAAATAATAATGTTTACTATCTACCAGATTCCTCTTGTAACTGTAGTTCTTATATTCTTCTCTGCACACTGAAAGAGACATAAATTAGGGTCATGCTTTGTCATGCAGTTCTTTTAAAATTATGTTTATTTTACCAAAGGAATGCAGTTAGGAGCTGAGTCTTCCATTCCTATAAATGTCAATGGTATGATGTTGTCCAGTGTCTTACCAAGCAATACTATAGGCAGAGCTTTACTTAGAGTACAAAGTTACCAGCCTGCTTGCTGGTAATAGAAAATGGCAAGTATCTTATTGCAGTGTTATTCAGCCCTAAGGTAGCTTTCCTGAGCGTCTTCAGTAAATGTATGAACGATCTGATACTGAAAGGTGCTAAGCATCCTGTACTACCACTGTCCTTATTGTGCATCAGAGGTATTAAATAGTCTACAATGGCTGCTCATGAAAAAATAGTTCTTCAAGATAATTTCTTTAAGGTGTGAAAATACACTGCTACCACAGTATATGTTGACTTAGTGCGATACAAACCAGTAACTTTGTCACATCTAAATTGCTATGCCTAACGGGATCTGTCAATCAGCCAGTCTGCTTTTCCTGTATCTGGCAGCAGCTGGCTCCAGGTGTTCTGTCTTGAATGATAAAAACATGATTTTCCAGTAGGGGCAGTTTCTGCCTACACTGGTTCTTGATTAATTTTCTGCTCTGATTAAAAAAAAAAAATGCAACTGAAAACATCTTGTAGAGAATGTCTTCAGTATCACTGTAGAAGCAGAATTCTGTTCTGCAACTTAGTGCATTCTGGGCCTTTATGATGTGTTCTGCAAAGACTGATGCTGGAATACTAACAGTGTTCTTATGAGCATTAAATGTGTTGTCTTTCTCTATACTTTGATACCTTTTTGCTTGTTAGACACAGCTATTAACCTTTTTATAACATTTTGTCTATATTATATGCTATTCTGTATTGCTCTGTTCATCTTAAGCATAAAACAATTAATCCTAGTCTTTTCAAGCTTTTGTGAGACAGAATCTTTCTAAGGCTTTAGTCATTTTCATTTCCAAACCTTGTTATTTCCTACTTGTATGTTTGACAGAAAATGTGATCGAGAACTATTAAGTAGCTTAATGCATATTCATTTCACTAGATAAACAAGATAGAGAAAAACTCAACTACCTACAGAAACAAAATAAAAGCTATATCAGACACTGGAAAGTTTTGTGCAGTTACAGTTAAAGCAGGCATGCCCCCACTGTGTATAAAGATCAAGATAAAATAATGACAATATTTGAACGTCAGCCTTTAATCGATGGCACACTCTCAAACAGAATTCTGTCTTTGGTTCTTGTCAGACTCATATGTAATTCTCAATGTAACACAATTGGTTTGGTGGTTTTTGGTTTTTTTTGGTTTGGTTTGGTTTATTCTTTGTTTGTTCTTTAACTATTTCTACTACTTTTTGAGTTGAATAATGGAATATCAAAGGAACGTCCTTTTTTCCTAGTACACGTAAAATTTTGCAAGACAAAAGGATGTGTGAGGTCTTCCATTGCTTTGAAGAGAACTATTCTCATCTTCAGGACAGACAAATTACAATTATTATTTTTTTTTAATGTAGGGCGCAAATGGTGAGCCGTGTCTCTTGGGCTCTCTGTGTCCCTAGATTGTTTAGTGCTTTTCCCGAAGGAAAATAATTCTAAAACCCAGCCTTTCTATTTCAACTCCAGAGCTCTCTTGAGCCCCTGAATATTAGATTCCACTTTCTGAGACAGTTTTAATTCAGGAGAGCTTTAAATACATGTAACTTTGTTAGTCACCTCCATTTTCAGAGAGCACTTGGTTTCTAATAAAGCCAGTACTTTGCTGAGAAGTACTCAAATTGCATAACTTTCAACCAACTAGATATTTAAATGAACGCACTTTAAAAGGGGATTAAGAGTGTTTTAGTTTGGTGCTTCTCTATGCCTTTGTCTGTGGACAGACAGTTGAAATCTACAGGTGGCTGTCATCATCTGTGTATTTGTCCACTGTTCCATAGCAAATGTGACAAGTTGGAAGACATTAAGAAAGCTGTGTTGATACTAAATCATTCCTTTAGATGAAAAGTTGTCTAAATTGCACGTTATTTAATATTTGCTATTCATATCCAAGCAGAAGCTCTAGATAGCTGGCATTCAGACAAAGGTTTTGCCTATCTGTGAACACCATCATTTCTCCTCAAGGATAAAGTTTGTATAGAGAAGCTATTACCGTTTTTATATTTATTGCTTCACCTTCAGGTACTTCTTCAAAACTCTTTGGAGAACTAATTATCCCTCAGACTGGAGGCTAAACCTGGAACAGTTTGTTCTACAGTATTTGAGTTTTAGTGAAATTGATTGGTCGTCTGGAAAGCCACAGCAGTCTAGTAAATAACCTTGCCACTATGGAACCTAAAGCCTATGACCAGGTTTTTGTCTTGTCTAACTTGCAATTGCGGAAGCTTTTCTAAAAGAGGTATTTTCTTAAATGTGCACAGATGATATAAAATGAACATTAAAACACTGTTCAGTACAGATGCCCTTTTACAGAACTGACATTTCTTGTGCAAGCGAAACTATCATATGCAGCCAAAGAACAGAAAAACGGAAATAATTAGATGCCAGCAGCACAAGCTGTATAGCGATCCATTCAGCTGTCTACCCACAAAGCACTTCCAGAAAAAGTTAGAGCCAAGACTTAACTTGGCAGCAGTTGCTTGATTTTTATTTTTAAATTCATTTAAATGGTCATCTCCTGTAGAAAACTCTTGACTAAATTTCCTTCTTTCAAGACTTGTCAAAACTATGCACACAAGATCTTTTCCATTTAATGTGGGCTACTAAAAAAAATATGAATTTTCAGTTGTGGGTAAGATTTTGCCAGTGCTGTGATTTTGCTAACAATGTGATGATACTGGATTTTTCCATGAGTGGGAAAGCTAGTCTTCATATATCTTTATTGAAAATCAGTCCAAATGGTGTTGTTGAAGGGATTGGGAAAACAAAATAACTAATACTAAAATAAGTGACAAAAGATGATGGCTTTGCTCTAATGAATATAGTGGGGAGGCAAGTGAGCCCGTTGGAGCTGGGGATACCCCTTCCAGTTTCCCTGTGATTCTGGGAAGGAGCACTGCAGTGTTTTGGTTTTACTGCTGGCTTCCAAGATTGCAGAGGTCTCTTCTGACAATACAGAGACTTAAATTCTTATAATTGGAGGAACAGCTGATTTTATCCATTTTTCTTTGCTGAAAGGCACATTCCTGAGTGATTAGACGGTCACGCAAGCTGATTACTGGAAGCACTGGTCTTCTCTGTTCTTTGGCTTTTTGTTTTATGTGCCCTTAAGGGAGTGTGCTGGGGACAGCACAGTCATGAAAGGAGTTACTTGGTTGCAAGGTGTGGAGGAGTCTGATTTATTTTTAATTGTTGTAGTTAGTGCCTTGTGTGTCTGTATGGAATACCCATAGGGTTTGTATTGTATTTAAATATCTTTCTTACCATGGCACATGAGTTTCCCATTGATTTCTTTGCTCTAACTTAATTTAGCATCATGCAAAAGGTATTTTCTTTCTTTTATGAGTATAGTATCCTTAGTTCAACATGTCACAGGCATAGATGTTGAAGGGAGTTCTCTGCATTGATGGTATTGTCACTGAGACCTGTCATTACCTCACCGTCTCTGTCTTTAGGAAGTATAGATTGTATTATTTATGTACGAAACATATTATAATTCTCAAGTCATTCATACTAATCTGTATCTAGTTTGTCTTTTGAATAATTGTTGTTCAACAAAATGTTGTTGTGAATTCTTTGCACATCTTCTTGGAAGGAAACTCATTTGAGTACTTGAGGGGGTGGAGTTCATAGACTTGTAATTAGTGGCAGTATTGTGACTGTGACTCTAATGAAAGTGGCAGTGTAATACAAAGAAAAGCACTATTTGCTTGTTGTTCATCCTCAGTTGAAGTGTCCATAGCTTGGTGAAGGATTTTGCTGGAAGCTTGTGCTTCATGATGCCACAGAATGAACAAGAAAGCTATTCATAATTGGAATTTTCTTACAGAAACAACGGAAGTATTTCTTAAAGAAACAATGTGGAAAATAAATAAATTGGTTTCACTTCTTGTCTCAAAACATACTTGAGATGTTTGACTTTTCTTTGATTCCCTTTTTCCTGGATTATAAATGATATAGACTCGCTCTTTCTTGGTCCCTCCCAAGTTATGCATATTTAAAGAGCATGATTTCTTCGTCTGTTAAATGCTCTGGTGTTGCAAAAAATATGGGAACTGTGTTTTGGGGTCAGTGGCTGTGTTGGATTAGCTCTTCTGCATCGACCACTGGTTAAGGAAGCAGAGGACATCAAGGTGTTAGGGATATTTTTGTTTGTGTGAACAGCGTTTTGATTGCTTGTTTCTTCCTGGGACTTGTCACAACTTGTGTTGCTACTGGTCTCTGGCACTAGTGTCTTTTTGTATCTTTGAAAGGAGCATAGCTTCCCGAAATGGTAAGAGGCCAGTGCCCTCGGAATGCTATGTGCAGTACCCTGTTGCATTCTTCGTGTACCTGAAAGAAGCGTAACATCTGGTTGGCTTTCGTATGTTTAAAGAAGCCTGGGAAGCAGTCGGTCCCCAGGAACTCATGCAGACCTGCTATTGCAGCAAGAACGGTTTTGCTTGTGAGGTCCCTTTGCTGGTGAATGGAAGTCTTGTATGGTTGACAAAGCAAGTCTTTGTCTGTTGAGATAATTCAGATGCATGTGTTTTGTATTCAAGCTGATAACACTTTTAATACTCTTGTGGCAAACAGAGGTACTTGTCTGCTGAATATTGAATCAATATTGAAAGTTGTTAAAGGCTCTGACAAATGCACCCAGTGAAGATATAGTTGGCTGGTCTTTAAGGCATATGAGGAACGAAGTTGAAGGTTTTGCAGCATATGCACAGGTGTTGGAAATTACCCATTTTTTGCTAATTGTGTTTCTATTGACATAGCAGAAAAGAAATATACCTTTCTGTCTCAAGTTGGTTAGTACAACAGTCTTGCCTAATAGCTGGCTTAATGTATAGCTGGCTTAACTGTAACATTCTGGCTTCTCTGCGAAAAATCTGCTTTTGAAAATTATTTTTTAATGGCACTAATTGAAAACCATACATAACTATATGCTATTACTTACTATAAAAGGTAAACAATACAAAAAAGTGCTCTAAAAGCAATCCGAAGGTGCTTTAGGTGTTAGAAGCTCCAAACCCAGATAGAAAATATGGTTCTGGTAGGAACATGTATCAGCTTGTGTAAGGGGAATTGATTTAATTTTTTTAATTGATTTTTTTTTTTTCCCCCCCCAAAGCAGCAACAAAGTGTGCTCTACCACACTCTGTTGCCGCTTATTTGTCATAGATGGAGATGAAGATCTCTACCATGTTTGTTGTCTGGTAAATACAATGAAAACATGTGATTGTCAAGCACTGAGCTCTGGAGATACCATTGTTGGCTCTCACAACATAAAGGCAATTGAATGTAGTCTCTTTTTGTTGATTCTTTTTCTGTTTAGAAAGTGACAGGTAGCAAGCTAGTCTTGCAGATGTTGGAGAGTCTGCTTGGGAGGTCTAGATATGGATTATTTGAAGGATCAGACAGAATTAAATTCTGTCAGCAAGTGAAATCAAATGCCCATGTAGTATTGCTTGTGTACAGCATTTTTCCCTCTTGCTTCATCTTATTACAGCCCATTTTTTTTTCCTTAGTATTTCATTCTTTGTTACTTGTTCTCTATTCAAAATAATTAACGAATGAAACATATGATTTACTGCAATTATCTTGCACATTAGAGAGAAAAAAATTGTACTATTTGTCTGCTTCCTTTGGTGTTTCAGTTTGCTGAAATGATAAACAGTACCAATTTCATGACACATTCATTTTTAAAGTTTTTTCAAGAGAATCTGATGTGACACACTGAACAAAGGACTAATCTAATTTATCATTTTAAATTTTTTTCTCTCTCTTTCATTCCTGTAATACTCCTGAGTGGCTTGATGCATATGTGAGTGTGTTTTTTTTGTGGTGGCATTTCAATTTATGGTTGTGTATTAAGGCAGATAACAGTGTGTCTCCCCTTCCCTGCTATGAAGACAGCTTTCAGAATAATACAGAAGTACCCCTAACTCTCAAATAAACTGCTCATTTCATGTAGAGAAAGACTTTTGGTATTTGTAGGCTCCATATATCTATGGAGGGAGAGCTCAAGGTCTCATTAAGGTTGCTAATGTTTATAGTTTGAAGTAGCTGGCTGCTAGTCAAACCACAAGTATATGCATCCTTTTTTGTATACTGGTTTTGGCTGGGATAGAGTTAATTTTCTCTGTAGTAGCTTGTATGGGGCTACTTAGCAGATGAGTAGCCTAGGGGTGCATTAGAAGGTGGGAGGGGACACAGCTGGAACTGCTGATCCCAACTGACCAAAGGGATATCCCATACATTATGAAGTCATACTTAGCAGTAAATGCTGAGGAAAGAAGGGGGAAGAGGGGAAGTTCAGAATGATAGAGTTTGTCTTTCCAAGTAACTGTTATGCTTGATGGAGCCCTGCTTTCCTAGAGGTGGCTGAACACTTGCCTGCGGATGGGAAGTAGTGACTTAATTCCTTGTTTGCTTTGCCTGCATGTGTGGCTTTTGCTTTTCCTGTGAAGCTTTCTTTATTTCAGCCCATGAATTTTTTCACTTTTACCCTTCTGATACTCTCCCCCACCCACCCGGGGAGAATGGGGGGGATGGTGGGTGGTGGGGTGCGAGCATGTGGCTAGGTGGTGCTTAGTAGCCAGCTGGGTGAAACCATGACAAGTCTCTGCTAATCTGGTTTAAACTCGTTTCTTGTTTGTGTCCATGGTCCAGGTTCATGAACTCCCACGGGTTCATGTTCAATCATGAGGACTGGTGTTCCTTTATCAGCCTGAACCAAAGTACAGCTGTCTTGAGAAACAGTCTTTTTACCCTTTTAAGGGGTGAGAAATGCAATGTATGTGGAAGTAAGCTCTGACTGTGTCTACATACAGGTAGGGGTAGAGAAATACTGGAAAGTAGGCATTAGCAAGCTTAATGTCTAAATACACCTATGCACCCCGTCTCTGTAGACCAGAATAAAATCTGGGAGAAAGTATAAAGCATTAATACAGAATCATCTAGGTTGGAAGGGACCTCTTGAGATATTGTCTCGTTATCTCAATATCATATTGTTTGATCCCAACTAGTGCTGTTTACATGGCTCTTCTTTCTACTTACAAAGTTGGATACAGTACAGAGGAAGTAGCTGAGGCCTGAATATAAAACTGAGGGGTTTTTTCCTAATCCTGTTTTACCTTGTGGCAAAATCTATTCTTGCATTTGTTGGTTTCTAACAGGGCTGGCATACAGCCCTTTGAAAAGCTGCTTCTAAATTTTTATAAATGCTGAGTGACTTTGATGCAAAGAAATGTTATTTTTATTGATGACCTGTCAGAAATGCAGCAAGATTTAGTTTTTGTGTGTTCATTCCCATAATGAAGGAAATGGCAGTGTATAGAGATGTACTTGAAAGCTGAAGGACATAGGATTCTTTGTGTCGCTGTGGTATGCCTCCTGCTTTTGTTAATAAATACAATTATTTTTATGACAGTAATCTCCAATATCTTGGCAAGACCGGTGCCCTATTGAACTTGTCACTAACTTAAAGGATATATAAAAATAATAAGTCAAGCTAAAGAATTATAGGAGAAACACAGAGATGTTCAATGTTTTGCCCAAGGTAAAGCAGAACGTCAGTGGTGGAGTTCAGAACAGCTTCGTAGTTTCAGTAATTCAGTCTAGAAATGCATACTCTATCTGCTTTGTACTGTTTTACCCTAGAAACAATCCTCATCCTATCGTCAGTTACTGTTATCTGAGAAGGATGGTCAAATTCAATGTCTGCTCTTAAAATGTAAAATACTACTGTTCTGTATAGATAAATAGAACATATTAAAGAAAAAGCTCTGGAAATAATGTTTTCAACATGTGGTGGTGTTTATGCATAGGGTGGAGTATATTCATAGTGGAATCCCTGGGCAGAGGTCCTGCATTTAGGAAAGAGGTATTTCAACTTTCTGTAGTTAAACAGGTGTTTATCTTCACTACCTGTTATTTTAAAGACAGATTTTCCTGCTCTTAAGAATCAGATAATTAAAAAGAAATCTGTCTTTAATATATAGCATTTACTTAGATGTCGAACTTCCTACAGACTGGTTATGTTGATTTGAGAATGCAGGCACAGTAAAGGGGTAGTGGTTCACTTTTCACTTTCAGGTTTGTATTGTTGAGTCAGATCTTCCCAGTTAGCTGAAGTAGTTGGAAGACCTGTTTCTGTCATATGATAGAATTTGGCAAAATCATAACTTAGAGGAGTACTATAATTCTGATTTGCCTTGAAATCTGTGCTGGCTTGACTGTGTGCTTGAAATTGTCAATCACCTTTTGTTTCTTTTGGAACTGTGTACCTACTCAACATGATTTCTTCTTACAGTGGGAAGTCCAAGTCTTCCCAACATGTCTTGTTCCTTTGCACTTACAGACAATTAGTTATGCAAGTCTTAAAAATTCAGTGCAGTATCACTACATGTCTGAATGCTTGCTGGTACAGAAATTGCTGTCTCTGCTCACGTTCGGTGAATAAGGTTATTTCATTTTTTCTATTTCAAACTGTCTCTGGCTTTGTGAAATTTGCCACTTGTGAAATGATTTCATTTAGAAGATTAGTTTCCGTAGCTGCATATTGCTTTTCAATAGAATTTCATGGGGCTTTCATTTAACATGCATTTTAGCCTTGTTTATATGGGACCTGTTGAAAGTAAAGTGGATTAGACCGTTTAAGCCATGTATAATCCATTCCCTGTGGACTTTTGAAAGACTGTTCCCTACCATATGTCTATTCTTAATGTTTTTCCCAACTGTCTGTCCAGCTATCTATTCATCCCTTTGAATGTTTACAGGAAGCAGGATTTTTGCATTTTCTGTAAAATAAATGAACATTGTTTTAATTCCATGATAACAACCTTGTTCCAGATCTCTCTTCAGCATGCGTTCAATTTTGCTTCTTTCTTAGAGCACAGTTTTGGATCTGGAATTATGCCAGTTCTAGTTCTCTTGTTTGTAAGAGTTTGCTGCCATTAACACACAGATTTCTTCATTGTTTTTATGTGATTGAAAGTAGGTGTTTAACAGTTTTGAAAGACAAATGTGTTTAATGGTTTTCCACTGTGTTAGAGCCAAGCATGATGGGTCTGTACGGTAAGAACCCATGTTCTGCAGTTTGGTTCTGACTGCTTATTGATAACGCTCTTTGTTCTGATTTCATTGTTCAAGTACGCCAGCCTTTCATTTCCCATTCTCTCCTAATTCTGCCAAATCACTACATTTACAGTAAGTTAATGCTTGCTTTTTTAGTTCTTGCTCGTTCTAAGTTTTTATTATACTTGTTCACACAGAGTACATAAGCCCATGACTTCGTGGCACTGAATTTGCTTCTGGTGAGAATTTGACCAATTATGGCTTCCAAAAATTTGCAGTGCTTTATTAGGAGGGCAGCAGACTGTTATTTTGTAGTACACTTAAAAAATAATTCTGCATGCATTGAACTGTGTTAGAATACAAAGCAGTCTTCATCTGTCTATACCAAGTAAAAACCACTAACATTATTTGCAACCTCAGACAGGGTCTGTAGTCTGTTGCATAATATTCCGTAAACTGAGAGCTGTTTATAATAAACGCATTTAATGTACATTGTTGATATTTCAAAATTAAGCTTTTAATCATGATTCTTCATTCTGAGTTAACTTCTTCAAAGCTAATTTGATCACGAAAATCTGGTCATTATGCTATTATGAAATGCAGTTGTTGATAATTCAACACAAATGTTGTGACTCACTGTTTATTATGTCTTAGGCTCTAACTTTGATTAACTTTGACATAGCTTATCATAAATGGGGGAATAATAATGAATATGGAGGCAGCCTTTCCTTGGGATTCAAAGGGACATCAGGGCATGTTTTTGACATTCAGTAAGGAAGTATGCTTCGTTCCCCATTTGGGGATATGAGGCCACTTAGCTGTCATCATTTTACTGGCTAAATGTATGAATGAAGCTCAGTAACACCAGCAGCAGGTATTAAGTCCCCTTCCATAATAAGGGGCCTGCTCTGTGATTGTTTAGGTGGAGGTAATGCAGTCTCAATTACTTGCTATTGATCCAAACTCTGTGTTACATTAGGGTATCTTGCTAAAACGAAAAGGCAGGTCAAAAGAAGGACAACCACCAGTTAATTTCCTCTTTTTTTATCAACACTGTACTGGTTTCCTAACAAACATATTGATTTAAACTTGCTCTCTGGTGGAACATACCAACAAGTAAACATCAAGTGACCAGAAGTCTTGGCAGCTGATGAAATGCTTATTTTTAGGCAAACAAGTGCAATATTAATATTTATTCTCTGTATGTTGCTTATGAGCGTTGCTTTTGATGAATAAAGAAAACATTTATTTAGGGGAGTCACAAGAAAGAGGAATTGATTTCTCCAGCCAAAATGTTCCTCTAATAATTAGTTGAGTAGCATCAAGCCATCTTTTATTGTGGTTACACTGTTGAGTGTTTTTTAAGTTGAGGCACAGAGGAGTATCTAGTATCTGCCTTTTCCAGGCTGTGTACTAAATCAGACTTGTAACTATGAGTAAAGTCTGCAAGTTTGGATGTTTCAGGCTTCTCTGTCCAGAAACTAAACGGCAAATGAAGTGAGAGTGTTTTTTCGTTAGAAAACTTATGTAGATTTTAATGCTGTGCAAGGAGAATTAGGTTTTCTGCAAGACACTTTGGAAGCCTGGAAAGATTCCAACCAATAATGAAAGTTACTGTCTCCTAGAATTGATATGAAATTATTAAAGGAGTAATTGGATCCTCAGGATACCCTCATGGACTCTACATCTTGGAAACAATGAAATGGAGTCTCTCACATGCTGCTGTGAAGATTCTCACTCAGCCTTTTTCCACGCTGCAGTTGGTCTGTCACACCCCATCACCTAACAGGTCCTTAGAAAAAACTTTGCTATATGAGACATGAAGAAAAATATTAGGAAATAAGGAAAATCAGTAGGGCACCAAGATATGGGGTTTTCCCCTCCTGTTTTACACTGCATTCCGTAATACGGTGTTCTTTCAGCAAACCTTCCTGATCTTCCATGGACCATATCATGGGCAGTGGTGAAAATTACTTGCATTAAAGGCAAGCACTTAATCTCTGAGTGGCAGAGATGGCATCACTTGTCCTTTATTGAAACTGAAATGGCATACAGAATCTTTTAGTAATGTTTCTATGTAGTGCTGTCTTTCAGACCACAGTTCAGAATGTTGCTCTGTCTCCTGGATATCTGTAAAGACTTGTGATTCCAGCCTGGTTTGTCTCCGGAGAATCTTTTGACTCCAGTGTGACTGAGTTACGGTGCGCTATGTTTGGAGCCATTATAATGGTTATGTTTGCACCTGCCAGCTTGTTGAAAGCGCATGGGACCTTGATGATGGGGTTTTCAGCTAATATGTTTGCTGTATTTGGTTCATGTTAACTCCTTAAGTCTGGATAGCACAGATGTGTGTCACAGCGCTTCAGCCTGTGTTTCCAGTGAAATGAATGGTATGACCTTTTCAATTTAACAAGTTCTTCAGGACAGTTAAGGAATCTGCTATGCAATTTCCTTGTTCTGTTTGCTCTTCTCAGTCGCTTATGAAAAACCATTTACTTTAGCCGTCTCATTTTAAGAAGCTCTCTTTGCATTTTCTTTCCTAGGCAAGTCTTGGCTTAACTGTCTTCTGTGTGGAATTTTCAAATTTGACTTTCAACTTTAATATTGAGGTAAACAGTTCATGTAGTGATTATAAATGCACTTCTGGATCTCTGAAGCTTTTTCATTTCTTTTTGAAATTGGAAAAAAACAGTGCAATGGTGATGCCTCTGGAGAAGAGCAGAATGGGGCCAATTCTGCTTGATCATAGTGTTAACCTATGGTAATACTATACCTTAATTTTTGAGGCATTTTGCCTTCATATCTGAAGACTTGCACTGAAGATAAAAAAGGAAATCTGGTTAAGAATCATTTAAAGAGAGCTGATGAAATGGGAGATCTTTTCTGTTCGGGGGGGGGGAAAGTGGGGCAGAGAATTGTTAATCAAATAGAGTATTTGGAAGCAGAGACAGCTTCAAGTGTGCAGCTTGTTATTTAGATTTTTATCCCTGAGTTGAATATTCACAAACTTCTTGGCATCTATAACCTGGTGATCTCGATTCAAGCACCTGTTTTTTTTCTCTGCTTCCCTTCAACTGTATCCTAAATGAGTATATATTGCTGTGTTCCTTCACTCGACAAGGAGTTACAAACGTGACTTGCATTCTTTTATTTATGCCATGCAATCCCTTGGTTTTCTTTCAAGACTGTATTTTGCTGGCAAGTTGAGAAGGGAGATTTCTTTAGATCTACACTGGAATGGTTTAGGTTTCACTTCTCAAAAAAACCCAACCCTGCTGTGATAAGGTTTTGTGCATGCATTTCTTGGTGTGGGGAGAATACACTGCTTTTCCTCTTCATCTGGAGTGATGTCCAGAGGCTCTGGACATTTCTCTCTGCATTACACATAGTTCATGTACTGAGAGGAGCTCTGAAGAAGACATCTCCCTGTTTGGGGTTTTCTTTGTTAAACATTGAATGAACAACTAGGCCGTAGAAGGTTCAACTCAAATTTCTGGAGTTTTCTCTGTTAAAAATAGGTAGTTTGCCGGTTTTCTTAGGATATTTCTTATGAACAGTACCCAAAACCTGTCTGACTGTAGAACTACTTCCATTTTCAGTAAATACCTGGAGTTTAACACATTATGAACATGCAAACACAAGGAGCTTGGACCAGTGTCACCTGTTTACTTACGTGTTTCTTGCTGGATTATCGCTAGGCTAAGAATATCTGTCAGATGGTTTTTGGGTGCATTTCTTCCTATGCAGTCCAGCATTGCTGCAAATCTGATCCGTTTTCCAGATGAGGGGATTCCAGAGGCCGACTGGGACCTGATGTCTGAATCAGCGTAGCATTTTTGTTTGCTTTCTGCCTTAGGGTTGTACATTGCCGTCTCAGCAGTCTTGTTTTTTAACTTGTGCTGCTAGAAGATTTCACTCCCAACCCCAAATGTCAAGAAGAAACTCCGACTTGTGACGCTTCTGGCACCTGCTCTGAGGAATTCATTCTGAACTGGTGATGGTCTTTTAGGACTGCAGTCTTCAGTGAAGCGAAAGGAGCTCTTTATTCTGTAGGGATAACTACCATGTTTTAATACTTCATACATTAACACTTATTGCTGGGCTTTTTTGCTAAAGAGAAATTGAATTGAAATGGGGGAAGTATGAAAAAAGGGCCTGTGTCCATCTGAGGTACTTTAAAAAAGTGTACATGCATTTCTACCCCTGCTGCACCATGTTATTTCTGACCTTTGGGCAAGCAGGGAAAAGGTGGAAATTCAGAAGGATGCTACTTGTCATCTGCAGATGCTGCCCTTTTAATGGAACAAACATTTGTTTAACTTTATGGTATGAGTCTTAGGGCTTGACAGTGGAATTCATTCCTGAAGTGGCAGGCAGTTACGGTAGCTTATGGGCTAAAGGTTTCCTAGAGGCAAACAGTTCCCAGCTGGGAAAGCATTGCTGTGTTCAAATGGCTGACACTAGCATTCAGCAGTGTATCTGATAAAGGCTGAAGGGTAGCTGAGAATATTCTTATTGTCTGACTTGCCGTCTGACGTGTCTGCTAACAAACAGTCAAAGATTATGATAAAATGTTTGCCAACTGTCTGAGGATGCTCTCTTTGGGAAGAAGCACAGAGGATGTTGCTATGGAATACAAGTTCAGCTACTTTATTCCCATGTGATTTAATGACCAGTCACATCATGTGCTGATAACCATTCCATTTATAACACATAACAATGTAGGATCGTCTCGGGAGGATATAATTAATGTGAGATTCAGTTTTAGAAAGCTGCTGCATGCATTTTGAAGGTCCTTAATTATAGACCCCAGCATGTTGTGTCAGAGAACAGGGTAATTCATTTCGTATTAGAAATGTTCCCATTCCCACACAAATACTCATTTTTGGGGAAAAAGAGAGAAAAAAAGCTGTCAGATGTGAAATGTACTTCGGAATAGTGCAATGGAGACAGCACACGTTGCTGTCTTTGTCAGAATTCTTGATAGAAGTACAGCGCGTATCAATTCTGCATGCAGCATAATCATTGTGCAGGAGACTGTTTTCCCCTCTCAACTGCTTGCATTCATTGGCTGTGAACACACACCGTTTATTTTAATGGTCCATCCGTTTATTTCTGATGTGGCATTTTGCTGTGGGGTCTTAATTTTTTTTGGTTCCATTCTAATGCCCCTGGCTTTTTGACTGTTATGATCTGAAAGCTTTTTTCAAGACTATTTCAATGGGTTTGAATCCATGGAGAATACAACACTAATCTTGGGGAAATTCCAGCTGTGATGCTTGGCTTAGCTTTTGGTCATATATGACCTTTTGGGATGTTCTCAAGTAATGGAAGCTCAAGATCAAGTGTCAAGAGATAAGTCACCTTCTGCAACAGCGCTATCTGAGGATCTTTGGTAGCGTTCCCCAATTTATCACAGACATCCACGTGGATATTCTGACATAATGTCACTAAGAATAACAGTTCGTATGCAAGACAAGACTATAGTGCTATAAAAACCCCAGTAAAATATCAGTTCTGAGATGGGGGTGGGAGGAGGCAATTGTCAGCAATCAAAAATATTACAGAAGTGGAGTATGCAACTGTTGTCTTTGACTAATTATGAGATTTATCTGGGGGAATTGCATGGCAGGAGGTTTTAGCTGTATTGATCCATATCGTAGGATCTGCAATATTAATAAAGACATAATTTCTTCTGTTCTGTACTTTTATTCTGCTTCTCCTACGTTCTTATGACTTCAAAGGTGTAGCTGGACTCTTGGAAGGAGCTCTTTGCTACTGAAATAGTGCGTGTAAAATGGTTACTAATGTGTGATAATAGGTTGTCAGTTCTATCTCTGCTTGATTTTCAGCTTCTTTACTTTCTGAGAGGTGATAAAATAAGGCAAAAAAGTCCAGAGGCATTTTCCTTTCTAAACCTCCTTTCTCTAGGCTTCTGAAATGCATTTATGCACAGGCCTCCATCCTAACAAAGGACTCTTTGAGGGTCCTATGGTAGTCTAACATTCCCTTCTTTCACATTAAATTAAGGGCTGTGATTTACTGCAGTGACCTGAGTGCCTGAATGCTCTCATTTGCAGCTAGTGGTTTTCTGGTTGGGATTTTTTTTTTTTTTTTTTTTTTTTTTTGTGCTTTAGTTATGCTAACATAGTGCTGAATATGGGAGGGATGGGTTGGTATTGTATGGCTCACAGTGATGGTCAGTGGGGTTACTGGGTGCAACGAAAGGACTAGGTAGTTTTGGTTTGCCTGTTTGGTTTTCTTTCCCCTAGATGCTGAAGTCCTTTCGCTTTTCATTGAGTGAAGACGGGGGACAGGTTTTTGGTGGGTTTTTTTCAGTTTGCTCATACATAGATTTATTTTAGATTTTCTTATCTTAAGTGATGGTGGGGAGCCAGAGAAGTGGAAAGGCCTGGTTAAAATTAGAGGCTTGTGGACAGTCTCTGAAGTGATGACTGTCACAACTTGCTGCTCAGCATTCCAAGGAAATAATAATTTTTCTTCACAAAATTCAGGATGTGTGTTCCAGCTGAGTTGTCCAAGCCATTTCTGTTACCATGGGAAAAATATTCAAGTGCACAAAGCTGCTTAGTAGACCTTTATTTAAGAAGACAAGGGGATATGCAACTCAACTCAGTTCCCTCATCGCGTGTCTCCATCCTTCTCGCTGTAGCATTTTTGACATGCACCTGCTGTCCTTGTCTCTTTGCTGTAATTTTGTACATGTCCTTGTGGCATTTGATGGTGGACTTAAATAGAACATGTTCAGAGTTTTACATTGTAGCTAGAGATTTTTAAATATTCTTTAAAGATATTGTTCAGGGTGCTGTTCCGTAGAGAATGCTGTTTAAATCAAGGGACCTCTGCTATTTTTTTTTCTTGTTGTGCTGAACACACAAAAGCCCATAAGCCTTTATTTTTTCATGAGGACACTGTTGGATTAACTACAGAAGAAACCCCGCAATGCAGGTGATGTTGAATAGCACTGAGTATATCACAAGATCTAGCTTATTCTGTAGGACTGCTAACCAAAACACATATTGGATCCTGTAGGACTTCTTGCAGGAAAATCTTTTTATAGGGGGATTTGGCAGGAAGCTTGTAGTGCATCAAACAATATGGGGCTTCTTATACTTTCATTACTCCCTCTGCTGCCACCGCTTAGAATGTTTCTTTCGACAGGTGGTTACTGTGGAAAGCCCGGGAATGTTTTTTTTTATGTGTAAAATGTGGTATTATATCTTACTGTAAGGAGAGGAAGGCAGTTAGGGTTGCACAGCCTTCCCTGTTCCTCTGAGGTTTCCCTCTTGGAAATATTTCAAGACCAAAGTGCAAGGTGGACTGAAGTAGGATCTTGCTCATCAATTCCCTCCGGAGGCATGTGATGGTCACCATAAACTACTGTGAATGTTATCCCTGTGCGTGGTGATCTCTGCTGAAAACGTGTCACACAGGTAGCCAGCAGGGTCTCCTAGGTGTTGGTGGTGATAGGACAAGGATACATCTCACAGACTACTCCCTGCTGTGAGTAGTCTGAGAGTAGAAAGTTTCCTTTCTTCCTTTTTTTTTTTTTTTTTTTTTTTTTTTTTTTTTTTTTAAAAAAAAAAAAAAAAAAAAAAAAAAAAAAAAAAAAAAGTTCTAGGAAAAATATTAAACCC
>NW_015090916.1:1657201-1701456 GCF_001431845.1 Calidris pugnax | reverse complement strand
GGTTTGAGATAATAATTTTCTTTTTTTTCTTTTTTTTTTTTTTTTTTTTCATTTATTCTTCTTTTTCCTCTTTGTGTCTGTGGGATCTGCCTTTTCTCTATGAGGTGGTGATTATGTGTGGTGGAGGAAGGATGGGCTGGCTACCAGTCTCCAGTAAGAATGCAATAGAGGACTCCAGTTAGACCTTTTTTAATTGGTGACTGTCTTTACTGATTAGTCTGTTTGTATGAAATTGCATAGGTGTCTCTCATGGAAGCTGTTTTATGGTAGAAAGTTAACAAATCCATCTTAGTAAAGGAAAGGAACTTGCACAATAAAAAAAGTGCTGCCTGAAAATAAAGCCCAAAACTGGAGCAGGGAAGAAGCAATAGATTCTTTTTTTTTTTTCCTTGAATCGTGGTCAGGTTTATGTTCAATCCAGGTCCCAACCTTGAGTGTTACACTATTTTTCTAAAATTTATCCAGCCTTTAGCTGGATTAGCTTCAAAGTAAAAGATGAAAATGCAGGTTTTTTTGCAGAACTTTGTTGTGAAACATGGTGTGGTAGTGCAGCACAGAGACAACACAGAGGGTTAGACTGAAAATGTTTTTCTGGCTTGTTCCTAGTTATTATGCATGGCATACATGATAAATGTACGGGAAAATAATGGAATTACCCTTGGCAATGTAATTCTTTTACCTGGTGGTCTACAGCACTTGCCATTGTTTTAAGAAGTTTTTTCACTCAAATCTTCAGTGTCATGCTCCCTTCAATGCGGCATTACAATTGGTGTTGCTTTGTCTTCTTCTGTCTCCTTTTCTTCCTCTTTTTATCTTTTGTCTGTCTTATCCTTCACTTCACCAGAAACAAACCATCCTTTGTGGCTGTAAACTTAGTGTGCCAAATACTTTGAATAACTGTAGCACTCCAAGAGTGAATGTAAAACATAAAAGCGACAGTAAATTCCTTTTAATGCCATTCTATGACAACAAGGATTCCCGGTTTAATAATTGGGGCATTAGAATAGTTGACCTTGTTGTTTGATGCAACCATTAGCTTGCATGGCTTGGTTCGAAGTCTGTCTTCATAGGGCAAACCATTCAGTTACCTGAGTCTCTGGCTTAATACATGCTTGCATGAAGCATGGGTTATTTTACTGCCTTTGTTGTGTGCTGGGAAGGGAAGGGCTGTGAAAGTGAAGCGGTTAGTCATTTCTGTGGCTGCAGTTTGCATTAACACTTCTGTCACACGCACAGGTGAATAAATCATTTAATGTTATAATATTAAGAATGATTGTTAGCATTATCGTTAAGAAGGCTCTGTGAAGGGTTCGTTTCATTGTTTTCAGACATACTTCCTGTTGTAAGCTCCTAAATGGTCTTTGTTTCTTTGTGAAAATTCCCTCCACTCCCTTCACTGACTGTTCACAGAGCCTGGTTTGCTTCTTTAAGGTTGTTTGGTTGTTACTGTGGAATGGTTTAGAGCATTGGGTAGTGAACATACTTCCCCGCACTACCTTTTCTCTTTTGAGATGAAAAAAGCATAGATCATGCATGAGAGAAGAGAAAAAAATAAAGAGAAATTATTCTGTAGATATTTTAAAAAAAGACTGGACTTCAGTGACCAGGTTGAATCTGAGGCCTCACAGCACTTCTAGATCACAGCGGAGAAATCTGCAGTGAAAATAAGGCAGCCCAGCTTTCACAGCACATGTATAGTTTGCTGTGTTAACTTGCAGAACATAATTGCGTTGTCTGCTACACATTACTGATTTCTACCATTGATGCAGGTGATTTCCAGGGGCTCCAGCAAAGCTTTGTTTTAAATCTGAAATAGTACTGGGGCAGGGGAAGACAGCATGAGTAGGCTCCTAGGGTTTAGGCTAGTAATTTACATATATGGAAAACATACTACACACCGAGATAAGCAAGTATGGTTTGTTCTTAGGATCAAAATCTGTTCTCTTATCAGGGAAACAGGGACCCTGCTGGCATTGGATATCCTGCTGATAGAGACTTGCTGTGCCCATGGCTAAGCGTGTCTACCTAGACACCAGCTGGCTGCACTGTCAGACAAAGCCTGCTGACATCCAAATGTAGATCAGGTATTATCTGGCTCCTCCTCCCACTTCTCACTTGGGTGTGCTGGAGGTGTCCGTATGGAAATCTGAGTTAGCAGCTGTCTCTAGGGATCTTAGGTAAGTGTGTAAAGCACTATGGCCATTATTTGAAAGTCAGCTTCTGCTCCTGCCTATGGCCCTGAGCTGATCTGTGATGTCAGAAGCCAACTACACGTGTTACTACTTCAGATCATTCGTTCCTTAGGATGTCTTTCAGTGTGGGCCATCTGTAGGGAGGCTTGCAACCCTGATGCTGAATAAGTAATCATAAATAACCCTACGAGTACAGGCTGGGAAAAGAGAACCTGTACATTCAAATTGGGACTTTGGACAATTGCGAGTTGGCAGTCTGCAAACTTAGTTGAGAATCAGGCATTCATATGAGGTTTGTTTCCTAGCACTGTTTTAGTGACCAGGACAGCAAAGAGCTATTGGCTAAAAAGGTTTGCTCCATGTTGAAGGCTTATTGCGGTTGATTAGGCAGTTTTACAGAAACTTGGCTAAGCTCTTCCTTTCAGGTTCCTTTCTTATGAGCATTTTGTACCTATTGACATGAGTGAACTACTAAACATGAAAGGTAACACTTAGGTGGTTGCTTGTGCATTCATGAAAGCACACTGGTCAGATCTGTTTGAATAAAGAGCTGTCATCAGTTTCCTAGCTTTATTGGGTAGTATGGGGAATAGTCACTGGTAGGTGGAACTAAGGATTACAGGTTTATTCACCTAATATTTAGCTTCTAGTTTTCAGTCACACCGAAACCTACCTCAAGGTGGCTCACCCACGACTTGAACTTGGTGTTAAAATTTTCCTTTCCTGTCTGAACAAATAAGCAGGTGCCTGTAAAGTTTTCACTTACCAGTGATTTCCCTGATTGTTGCCTCATCTACTGAGGAGCCACAGCGAATTTCATTTATGCAGAGTGATGCTAAGCAAGGCAGAATTTGAAATGTGCAGTTGGATTTTTGAAGGACCAAGGAATCTGCGTTAGTATCACACCTGCTGCTTCCTAAGCTCAAGGAGGAAGGACCTTGTGTCATACTGTGGGGCAAATTTTTAATGCTTTCCCTATGGGTATGGAAAAGAAGGCTTCAAAACCAAAAATATCTCTTGGTAACAAGGAGTTAGTGACTGAGTTTTATTTGTCTGGAATAATTGGGATAGTTTTCCTATCAGGAAATTAGAGGGCATCTTGTTGGTTTGTGGGGTGGTAGAAAGGAGTGCTTTATCAATGGTATCTCAAAAGTAGACAAAGGGCCTCACCTATGTTTATGATCACAGCAAAAAATTAATAGGCAGATACAGCCCTGAATGTAGTACTGTAGTTCCACCTGGTTTGGGGGTGGGGTTTTTTTTTTTTTCCTTTTTTCCCCCTGATATTGCAACTGTAGATTTGTTTCCAACTTTTGATAAAATTCTGCTCTGGCATTATTGCAGTCACCATGTCCAAGATAAAGCCACTATGCAGAGAGTACTGGCTGAAGAGCTTTAAGCGCCCTTTGATGGTGGTGAAAATCACTGCAGCTTTACTTCCTGCTTTGGAAACGTCTTGTTTGGGTGCGGGCTTTTTATTGGATTGACCCAAGCAGAACAGAAGCAATTTAGGATTACTGAACATGTTTTTTTTGCCAATCAAATGACTCTTGGATAAGAAATGTTTATTATGTTATTTCTCTGGTCTGTGTTGTCTTCATGCTTCTTGCAGACTGTACTAGCTGCTTTTCCCTGTGACTTCTGGGGAGGGGAGAGTCATCTGGCACACGTTCATAGAATTTCATTGTGGAATACAGAAATACATTGTGGCTCAAAATAAACCCATCCATGGCTCTTGATACTGGGAGAAAGCTTTCCAGGCCGACTATGATCTTCATTACAGCAAAGAAAGCAGTTGTTAGTGGCAGGAGAAATTTATTCAGGAGATTGCTATTTCTGCAATTTCAGAGTTGTGCAGCTGTATAGGGCGACTTGATAATATGTTAGCCAGGGGCCCCATCTGTTTCCAATAAAACTCATAGAGAAAAAAAAATATGCAAAAAAGTGGCAGGCAGGAGCAGTTGTGCAGACTGGGAGGTGAGTCCCAGCAGTTGTCTGCTGCCACTTCTCCCCCCTCCTTTTCTTCACAATGAGAAGTGAGCATTTAAGGAAGGATGAGAGATACTGCACTTTTTCATCTTACCTTTTCTACTAAGACTATGGATTGTTACTTATACCCTGAATGCTGTCTGAAACGTGAGCTGTAGGGAAGTACTGTGAATATGTGAATAGCTGCAGTCCTGGGAAACCAAGCAGAAATGGATCTCTTCAAGCCCATGCAACATTCAGTGCAGTAGCTACCAGCACAGGTTCAGTCCTGTTTCTACAGATGAAACCTATAGGTTAGTTGTCTGCTGCTGAATTCTTTAAATGCCTGGTCATAAGATATACCCAAGCAGATCAGGTGGGAGTTTTAATGGAACATTTTTCACCTCTACAGAATTTCAAAAATGAAGTGGTATAATTTAAGGCATAAGATGACAAGATTATTTTAGGAAGAATTTGAAACTCTTGTTTGCCTTGTGGCTTTCATATGAAAGCCACACATTGGAGGCAGCAGCGTGCCAGTTATAACCTATTTTTTCTATTTTTCTAATTTTGTAACACAAAATCTATAATACAACTGAACCAGTTGTATTATAGTGGAACCATATATTATATTAGTGGAACCATATTATAGTGGTAGTGGAACCAGTCACAAATGGGATGAGAGGCAGTTGAGTGGGAAAGTTTGTAAACCCTGATATCTTACACTCAGATTTTCAGGGCATTCTGATGGAATTGGGCATCTCAAACCTGTTGCTTTCAGTGGGAGCAGATTAATATTACTTTTTCATTATACTGAATTAGCTTTGATGGCAGTTCTTCCCACATGAAAGCTTCTTGAGACAGGGGAAAATGGAAATGTAAGGTCCTTCTTTGGCCTTCCATGGCTGTTAACCTTCTGTTGTCTCACTGAGTCAAATCCCTATCTGAACTATACTGGAAAGTATGCTTGTCCTTGACTGCAGTGATAAAGCCTTGGTGTGTGGATATGTGTTTATACTTGAACTCCCTGGAGATGGATGCTTTTAAGTCTGTTACCATCCTGAGCTTTGATTTTTGCTTAGAAATGGCATACCTTGCAAGGATTAGGGTCTTGGTGTATGAAGTGTTATGTGAACATATGATAAAAATAACAGGTGATGCTTTTGGAGAATTTAATTTCTGTTGGAGCAAAAGAAGGCAGGGTAGGAATGAATGGAGAAGAACTGAAAAGAGAATAAGAAACCGAAAGGGTGGAAACAGCTTGGAAGTTGAGGAGACTCTCCATGCTTCCTCATTCTAAAGTGCAGAAAGGCATTCTAGCCATGTACCTTTCCCTAAATGGCAGGCAGTCCAAATGAAATATTGATTATGTTGTCATACTATCATTTTGGAAAACAAGTAGGCTCCTTCTGATTTCATCACCAGTGAATTTATGATTTATAATCCAGGGTTTCATTAGATAAACTAAGCATAACAGGCAGATCCTTAACTATTAAACAGGTAATTTTTGGAGCAGAGAGTACTTCAGAAGTGCTCCAGCATCCTTTCAGAAGAAAGAGCAGTCCAGGCCTCATGTCAGATTGAAATTACATGTGTAATTGAATGAAACCCTGATGCATAGAGATGAAAGCAGCTGCTGCTGGTTGCATGGCAGTAACGTTGAATGAAACCCAGGACTCCACCCAAGTAACAACTGCATATGCTTTAAGTACCGTACTTCTTTACACCATGCAGATATTTAAGGAAATGCTTTACTGACTTGGCTTACAGTGTGTGTCATATCAACTCTGATCCTAGTTTGCAAGGACTTGGAAGCGTGATGGTATAATAGTGAATGAGATCCTGTTGTAATACAGACAGCAGGTCGGTCCAACTACAGCATATGTATGTTATGAATGGCTGACTTGTAGGCACAGGGAAATTATATCTAAGTTCATTGAAATAAGGGCAATTTCTTTTTCTGTCATCATGTATCTGAATGCCATAACCTGTGGGCAGGTGGCTTCTGTGTGTAAAATGAAATGGAAGCAAGGCTGCTATTGTCAGAGTGATTTATGACACATTACTCGGGTGTTTCAGTGTCTGAAGGAATTAGGGATGTGCTTGAGAAACAGCTGGCTGAGTGACCATCCACACACACAAAAAAGAGCAGTGCTGGAAAGCAGAAGCAGCCATTTGTGAAACTGATACTTAGTGTTTCACCTTTCAGATGAAGTATTTTCTTGTTCTAGTAATCAAGGGCATGTGCCCCTTTGGATTTGTTGGGGGTTTTCCCTCCCCTCTCACCCCCTCTTTGGCTCAGAAGTGCACAGGTAATTGCTGACTGCAGCCTAGGAACCAAATTACTGTACTTTTGTATACAAGATCCAGACTAACCACAGTTAATAATGTTGTGGCTGAACTAAGCCATTCCTGACAGATTTTGCCTTTCCTCCTTCTTAGGTCCTTCAAATGAGAAGATAAGTGTGGTGGTCCTTTCTAACCTTAAAATCTATGAGTTTAGGAGGAAAAAATCTCCATCTCTATATAATTTTTCTAGGTGTAATCCAGGAAATTGGCATGCGTCCTATTTTTCGTGGGCAGTGACAAGGGATTATTTCGTGTGCTTGGTGGGAAAGGGATGAGGGGAGGATGTCTGAATACACGTTTTCCTTTCCATAGGAATTTTTTTCTGCTATTTATTATTGGCACTGGTGTTTTTGTGATAGTTTTCTGCCAAGTTGCTGAAAATGTATTCTTTATGATTGGCATAAAATAAACATACTTCAAGGAAATACAAAATAGCCATTTGTAGTGCTAAACTAGATGAGTTGAATTCTGATCGATTGAGCGGGAATGCTGGGTATTCCATGCTCTTAAGGCAAAAGTTACTATGGCTTTTTTTGTTTCAACATGGTTTGTGAAGTTTGCAACATCCTCTCAGTAGTCACAGGACACATGTGGTGATGCTAGGGACTCATTTTAAAATAGAAAGATCCAGACAGACTTAATTAGTGTTACTTCCAAGCTCTAAGGAGTGCATCACACAGCTGCAACAATAGATATGAGGGGTTAGAGACATTTATTATAGCTCAAGAGCTCTATTGACGGAACTGGTCATCTTTAGCACATGATATTGGGGTGGATTACAGTTGATTTTTGGTTTTTTTGGTACTCTCAGGAGCAGAATTAATGGACCAGCAGGTCAAGGGAGGTGATTCTGCCCCTTCACTCCATTCTCATGAGACCCTATCTGGAGTACTGTGTCCACCTCTGGAGCCACCAACATAAAGGCATGGACCTATTGGAGTGTGTCCAGAGGAGGGCTACAAAGATGATCAGAGCTGGAGCACCTCTGCGCTGAGGAGAAGCTGAGAGAGTTGGGGAGAAGAGAAGGCTCTGGGAAGACCTTATGGTGGCCTCCCAGTACTTAAAGGGGGCCTACAGGAAAGATGGGGAGGGACTCTTGATCAGGGAGTGGAGCAATAGGACAGGGCAGAATGGTTTTAAACTGGAAGAGGGGAGATGTAGATAAAATATTAGGAAGAAATTCTTTACTGTGAGGGTAGTGAGAGCCTGGCCCAGGTTGCCCAGAGAAGCTGTGGCTGCCCCATCCCTGGAGGGGTTCAAGGCCAGGTTGGATGGGGCTTTGAGCAACGTGGTCTGGTGGGAGGTGTCCTTGTCCATGGCAGAGGGGTTGGAACTAGATAATCTTTAAGGTCCTTTCCAACTCTAACCATTCTACGATTCCTGCCCAGGTCTGTGGCAGCAGTCCAGGCAGCAGGCTCTGCTGTGCCATAGGTTACATACTCCCTCTCGTGGCTTAGTCAGGATGTGCTGCCTAAGGCCGGTGACACTCCCCGTTCTGTAGCAGTGCTGGAGAAGTCATCCAGCAAGTCCAGCATTGTTTTCATCGCACAGTGGCAGCCCACTGATTAGCACACTGCATTTCAGTAGTGGATGAGCTTCAGTAGATGTAATTGTATACTACCGATAGAGATTTTTTTTTATTTGTTTTAAAATGCAAATCAAATAAGTAGTTGCATGTACCTTTTACTGTTCATTCAAACAAATAAACAAAGTAGATTTTTTTTTTCCCCCTTAATTTCTTCTTGGAAAGAAAATGTTTCAATAATTTCTTTTGTTTCTGCTAGAATAATTTCTGGTGCCCACAATGAAATGCATTTAATATGCTATATGTTTCTGACATTTTTCTGAAGAGACTGTTTTTTGGTCCTTACTGATATATTGTATGCGTACAGTGGAGCCACCCTCATTCTCAGTGGGAGGCAGGTGCTGCACTAACTGTCCAGTTAACCTTATCCATGTAGAGAACTGGGTAAAATAGGTTCTCCACAGAGATATCAGCCGTTGCTGCTTAGAACTGGAAATTTATAATGATGACAATACTTCTAATCAAAACAATAAAAGATGTGGGCTGTGTTACACTCCCTTTTGCTCTTCATTCAGATAGGTTGCATTCCTTGTTTAAAAACAGCCAACTATTAAGTTGTAGCCCTATGAGCTGAGCCTCATTACTGTGCTACTCTGCAAATGTGCTGCATTACATTACTTAAGGATGAAACATGCCAGCTGTAGTTAACCGGTCTTCACAACCTTCTCCAAAGATTATGTTTGCTCTCAGTTATTCTTACAGTATTTGTTTGTTTGGGAAACTGAGAAGCCCCAATGTGTGCAAGTGACTACAGAACACTGAGATTTTATACCTTCATCTGATGCAGTTATTCTACTTGTCTCCCATCAGATGGATGAATCAATGGTCTGTCTTGATTGGAGGTTCATTTATAGCCAAGTTTTCTCAGGGAAAAGGAGGGTTGGAGTACTTAACAGAATAGTGATTAATGCACAACAAGAAATGCGTGTCCATCTGCACTTGGGAATGTATTTGTCTTATTCAGGTTTGTTGGTTGGTGTTTTTTCCACAGTCATGGGATTGGTTTAGACAGGTGCATATTCATTGCTTTTGTTATTTGTTTCTGTGGTAGATCAAAAGGCCTTCTAGTGCTAGATGTACACTATAGTGAAATAATAGCTCCTACACAAAGATATCTGTCCCATGCTTGTTTCAGTTATTTATCTGGCATCTTTTTGGTGATAGAGTAATTACTTCCATATATTTATCTATCCTCACAACTCCCTCCATGAGACAGGTCCCTTCTCTCTTTGCAAACAGCCATGGAGCTCTGTAGGTGATGCGACATAGTTTCTGGGTGGAAAGTAGAAACCGTTTGGATCCTAGGAGCTGGCCTTATTGCAGGCAGGGCTCAGGTGTGCAGACATGGTAACTACTGCTGTTGAGGCTTTCAGAGCAAATTGGCAATGGGAATTATTGATCACCTGTGACAACTTTATTGTATGCATTAATTTTTATGTAGTACATCATCCTCAAAGCTTTGTGCGAGAATGTTAGATCCTTCAGCCTTATAGTCTCTGGAAGGCTCTTTTTGCACCTTCCTGCTCAACTGTTTCTCAGTCTGAAAAGCATGCAAGAATCGGATGGGTAGAGACTGATCTGTGTTAATTTTTCACCCATGTTGCTGGAGATTAATTGCATAGCTGTGGATCTAGGTAAGGTTAGGAAATGTAATACTGGGACTTTGGCTGTAAAAACAAATACTGATGGAGATAAAAGGCAGGATATTGTATCTGGGAGATTCAGACAGTTACACATCTCACTGTTCCCTGGGGACATTTTATAGTAAAGATCAATTAAAGGTAACAGTGATTCCAAAAGGGTTTTTAGTGGTACACTATCTTTTGCTATTTTTAATCATGGCAATACAACAATACTTAGGTTTATTCTTTCAGCAAGCCTCTACATTGATTACTTTGTGTATATCTGTTTATTTTCAGTTTGAGGACACTTTTGTTCTTATTGTACTCCCAGAGGACATTTGTTTTATTCTTTCTGCTTTTTCTGTTCTGCAGTTGTACATTATATAACAGTGGTGTTTTTCCTATGCTATTATTTCACACGCTGGAAAGCAGAACAGGATGCAGAAAGAAAGGGATTCAGCAGGAAATCTCCGGTGGCCTGAAAGTCTTTGCCCTCACAGATCACTGCAGCCAGCCTGGGCAGAACACTTGAGCTGAAGCATCCTTCTTCAGCCTTCCCCTCCCTGCTTTCTTTCCATGTACTTCCTTAGCTACACTTGGAACACAAGCATTGTAAGTAGTAGCAAAATGTGGTAAACCTAGCTACCTTAGCCCTGAGAGCTGCTGTGTGCAAGGTGCGTGTGATATGGAGATATAGAGAAAGACCGTCTCACTTGTAAACAAGCAAGACAAGCTAAGAAAAAGACAATACAGTCCCCATTTTAGAGTCAGAGAATTGAAACAGATTGAAAGTGAGATGGTGAAGTCTGTATTGCACTGACATCTGATTGATTTCAGTAAGGTGCTGTGAAGAGTTAATTTGGATGTGAATGAGTGGCTCAGAGGTGCCCTGCAGAGATAGGAAAGCATTAGAATAGCCTCAGAGGTTTGGTGTGCTCCCCAGTGGATCCATCCTAGGCATTGTTTTAACACATTAGTGATAAACAGTTTTTTACTGATAGAGTTAAGGAAATGAATATATACACAGGAGCTTTAGAAGACACATAAATCCTCAGGCTTCAGGGTATGCTCCAGCCCCAGCCATTAGGAAATAGGGTTGAGTCTGTCTCTGGGTATACATTATCCTAGGGATTAACCTTGCCTACTTCTGTTTCAAAAGCTGGTACTGACTATCATTGGAGACCAGCTATTGCACCTGGCTCATCCACGTTGTGGGGAGAGTACAAGGGCTGCAATTATAGACCAAGGTACTGTTGTGCTAAGTGCTCTTTAAATCACAAATGAAATAGTCCCTACCCTAAAGAGTTTAGCTGCAGTTCTAGCCTGTATAATCCCTTGTGACAGTTCCTGTTTTCCTATTTAGGGAGCACATCTCATTAAAAAGATCTGATTTTTGAAAGTGCAGAGCAGGCATCAAACATATCTTGACATCAGGTGTTCAGTGCTGAATATCGGGCCACTTTGTAAATCTAAATAAGGATTTGGGTGTTGAGATTTTGTCATAGAGCCTGAAGGAGAAAAGCTTCTTTAGAAAAATCCTGCTTATGACCCTTAATTTAAACCCAATATTCTGAAAATCATGGTTACCACTCTAGTATATTCGATCTTTACATTTAATTATATTCCTACTAATTTCAAGCTTTTGTGGTCAGACTGGACAGCAATTATGGCTGAGAGCCAACAGAATTTTCGTGAGATATTGAAAGGGATCTGGTAACAATTCTTGGTTTTCCTGCATGTGAGATGTAGGGGGTTTTTTTGAAGCAAATGTTGTACCTTGTAAAAGTTTGAGGGTGGATTCTCACTGTTTTTATTCAAATGGAGTAATCAGCCACTAAATAAAGGTATAAGCCAGCTTCATTAAGAACACCACAGGCCTCTTGCATTATTGCAGTAATCAAGACGCTTGCAGACTCGCTTCTCCTGCTGATTTTATTACAGTGAGGAGATAAAGTTTAGGCAGAGCCATTCCTTGGTCAAAAAAGGAGGGTAAGCAACTGACATTACTATGGAAACAAAGGCTGCATCCTAGAAAAAACTTGGAGTGGCACAGGGAATAAATGTAGCCTACTTGAGAGAGGACAATGGGCAGAGAAGCGTACTGGCATTGTGTGGGAGTGCTCTGTAGAACACAGAGGGACTTTATTGCTTGTGACAGGCAGTGAACTTCACAGGCCAAATTGTTCAGATATTACCGTCCTGTGAAGAGAGGTTCTGGAGGAGACTGAGATAGAACAAAAAATGCAAGTGCAGCTGAATGCAAAGCTAGAAGACAATAAAAGTGATGGATTAATGTGTGTGGCGCGATCAGGCTGATTTTGCTTTCCTAGGATTATACATTTGTGCTTACATTTTGATCAGTAACTTTGGTAGGGTTGCAGTGGTTTTAGCACAGATTAGATAGTCCTGTTTTATAAATCCTTTATGATTTTAATACAAGGCTGTCTCTGTAGCCATGGTGATTAGCTATGGCTTAGGCTGAGTTCTCATAATTTATAATCTTCACCTGTTATTTTTTCTTCCCATCAAAACTGCTAGAGTAAAGAGTTCATTTTTTATGGGTTATGCTATGTGTGCAGTATAAATTACACATGCTGAACACTTGACGCCTGAAGCCACTACTCTGAGTTAAGTCATTCTAGCTCCACCCAGAGACACCAATGTACTAGGGAGATGTAAATCAGAGTAGAGTACTAAATGAATAAAGATAACCAACTCATGTATTGTGCTTAATGCATTAGGATCTGTGTAGAGGAGTTGCACAGTGGGGTCAGAAGAAGAATCCGTATGTGTGTGTGACTTGTTTATTTGGTCTTGCTTGGTTTGGTTTTTTTCCAGAGGGCTCTTATAAAAGCAGTGTCATGGGAAGCACTCAGCAACAGGACTCTAGTTCCCCATTATCAGGTATTTTACTGCAGAGGGAGAGGTGTGAAAATCCAGTTGCATTTAGAGTGTGACGAAGGTTCTCTTGATGCTTATATGGAGTAAATTATCAGAAGGGGCAAGAGGATACTGATTAAGAGAATTGGGCCGTATCATGAAGATCTCTTGGTTTGAGGGCTCTGTTTGGACACCCATCTGCCTAGAATATGTTTCTCTGTCTTTAAGGGTTTGAGTTGAGCAAATATTGGATACACCTGATTATGGCAGTGATCTGAAAGCTGCTCAGCAGGAGCTCTTCAAACTCAGCTAAGACTTGATTGAGAAGCCTAGCAACAAGTTCTAGTCTAGTTCCTTTATATGGTGCATGGAGGTGGTGTAGTTATAGGTTCGCTTAGGAGCTGCCCATGGACATTTACTCCCTCCCTTTCTCCCTCTTGGACATACAGTTTAAAGTGACCTATATTTTAATACAGCTTAAGGGCCTGTAGCGGGTAACAGTTTTGAAGTAAAAGAAGGTAGATTCAGACTAGAAACAAGGAAGAAATTTATGATGATGAGGGCAGTGAAACACTGGCACAGGTTACCCAGAGAGGTGTTATGGATGCCTCATTCCTGGAAACATTCAAGATCAGATTAGATGAAGCTCTGAGCAATCTGATCTCATGAAAGATGTCTCTGGTCATTGCAAGGCGGGGTGGACAAGGCGAAAATTGCCACCACTGTTTAATAATTGGTGATTCTTACCTGCTATTTGCATTCATGTAAGATTAGATGGTGTGTATCTGAGTTCATGAGTGTTTGATAAATAAAAAACCAGTAGTAAATATAAGATTTTATTCCTGTCCATTGCTCATGTAATGTTACTAAGTTGGGAGATGGGTTACAGAAGAAGATGGAATGTGAGATAAAGGAGCTTTATCCCACCTGGTTTGGTGCTTACAACACAGAGAAGGCATTAAAAAACTGAAGAGGCTGTTTGGCCCAGTAATGAATATGATCCGAAAGAACACCCAATCTCTCCTTCATTCCCAAACCTGATGTTATTGCAAGGAGTGCCTTGCTTGCAGTGACCAAGAGAGGCTCAGTTCTGAACTCTGTCCATTCTCTAAATTTTTGAAGCACAAATGTTCAGCTAAAATGTTATTTGTCAGACTTGTGTAACTTATATGTTGCAGAAATTCAGAAAATAAATATTCTTATGTTTCTGTTCTGAATATTGTTACGTTTCTCTTCTTTCAGTCTTGTTAGACTGAAAGCAGGGATTGTAGGTACCCAGGGAGAACAGCTTCAGCATTTGCTCAAACTAACTGGCTAATGAGGCTAACTGCAAGCCCCTAAACAGGGTTCTAATTGTCCTGGTAAAAATCAAACTAGCTGTATGTTTTTAAAGCTGGGGTAACTTTGGAAAAGACTCCAAGCTACCCAGAGTTCTGCTCTGTCATTAAACATGAATTAAGTTTCCCATATTTGCTGTTGTGAATTCTTTCTAGGTTTCCAGGAGACTTCCCAGAGGACAATAGATGAAGCATTTTCTTGCCTTCTGGCAATTTGGTTACTGTTTATCCTGTCAGTCACAGCTGATGCTATAAGACATTTAGATACACTGGGGGATGCAGGGTGGGTTTGATTGGGTTTATATTCTTTTTGTTTCTTCCCTGGGATCACCCCTTTTTGAGCTTCTTAGCTGTAAATGATGTCTACAAATGATGTCTACATTTGAGTTTGTGTAAACTATTCCTTTTCTATACATTGTAGTGTCTGAATGAGGAGGGCCACTAATTTATTGTCTGTAACTTGACATTAGTCTGACAGCTACATAGTTAAAATAGTAATGCAGCAGCAGAGAGAAAAGGCAGTAAACAAGCTCATTTCGCTCTTGCCTGAAGGCTTTTTTTGTTCCTGTGCTTGTTGAGCAAATAGGCCAGTGTATTAGCATTCTTCCTAATCTTTTGGCCTCTGTTTTCATTATATTAATGCTTTAGATTTCATTTAGGGGGAAGATGTCTTAATGATGCTAATAGTCCTAATGATTTTCTGAAATTCGGGAGGTTCTATCAATATGGTAGTTGTAAAAGGTCTTCCAGTTAACATGCTGCTTTAAATGTTATCATAGCTTACCACAAATTATAGTGGTATTTCCAGAGGTACTAGCATACTTAGTAAGTCACCAAATTCCCGGAAACATCTAATAGTCTGCCCTGTTATAGTGCCTTGTCCTTGGGGTATAAGTGACTAGGCTGGCTTTGTTCACCATGATTGAAGGTTTGTACAACAAAATAGTAGCGTGAGGATTTCCAGGTATGGTCAAATATGGTTCTGCTGCCGTTGAACGTAGTACTCCAAATCCCACTCGCGTGGCACTAAGATGCTGTAACCAAAGGAGCTGAAAAAGTCGCAAACTGCAAACTGCTTGGGTTTTCCCACTTTTGAGCAGTTGTGCTGTGCCTGCAGTCTCGTCAGTTTACTGACTCTCCCTTTACTTCCATCATTGATGGGATCATTTGTCTCCAGATAGGAAAAAACAGTGAAGAAACTGAGAACTGGAGTTGTACAAGGAGGCCAAATGCCATGGAGCTTGGGATAACTCTTGAAACTCTTTTGCACCTTCATTTTTGTGACCAGCTTGCTTTACTACTTCAAAGCTGCTAGCCCTATTATAGCTGTTTCTGGTTTGCTGCAGTTGCTAAATGCTAAAAGCTTGTTTTCCACGTTGAAAAACAGGGAGGAGAATAGATGAAGTAATCCCTAGAAATGTGCAGTGGTGGTTCCAGTCTGCCACTGCAGTTCAGCCCTATAGCATTGTGCTTTTTCTGCTGCAAAGTGCACACTTGTTAATTCTTCCTCTGTAATATTGTCTGACATTAATGTAATATTTCCTTATAAACACATATTTTCTTGTTCTTTTGCTTTCCTATGCTTTCTACTCTTCCAATGTGGTTTTATATAGTTAAGCAACTTTCCAATGTTTTTAATGTAAAGGCAAGTCTTTAAGTGCCTTTTTACCAAATATAGTGTGGAAAAACGGGACTGTTTAAACTTGCAACATTAGGTTGTAAATCAGCATTAATAATTCCTGTTTACTGTAGGGGAGTTGGCTATAAATCAGTCATACTTGTTCTTGCTTTTTCTCTGTGTGTAGCTTTAGGACCCTGCTAGCTAGCTACCAGCATATTTCTGCTACTTGTGTCACTTACAAATGATCCGGAATCACCTTTTGGAAACTGTGTTCTGTGAATGTTATCTGGGCAAAGTCTGTTCACTAGTAGCCACAGTCCAGCTTGGCTACTTCACTTGACAAATCCTGCTTTGACTGATGGTTGAACAAGATTTCCTGTGGGAATATTATGGGCCAATCCTTTTGGTGAGAGATACACTTAGCATGCTTTACACACTACTTTTGGCTACTCTTGTGCATTTCCCTCAGCTCTGCCATTCAGCAAGCAAAAAGCTCCTTAGGCACCCTCGATCTGCCAGGTGAAGTTTCCACTATTAATGTTACACTGATTCATTTGCATTCCTTCATGGTATAGCTCCAAATTGTATGCCAAAATTCTGCAAGGGTGAATTTTTCAAACCAAGTTACAAATCCTGGAATCTACAAGTTTATAAAATAGATGCTTACACAGCACATCCCATACAGCAAGAACACTTTCATGTGTGTAGAAAATGCTTTGGACTACAAGTGTGCATCTATGGACTTTATTGGGTGTGAGCCAAATCAAGTCCTGGTGTAATATTACTGACTTTGTTCATGTTACACTTGCACTCTCTTTGGCCGTCTGGCACTGCACAAGACTTGACTGGGTATCTTTCTCTTGAAATAGTATGCAATCTTTCATACCCTCCTCCCTTTTCTTAGGGCTGCCTTTGACTATGTTCTGAGTAACCAGGGCCTAAATCAGGCCTGATAAGGCTCTTGAAATGTCCTCCGCACTGGAGTAAGTAAAGAAGTGTGAGCAGAAGACATGTATTATCTATTTTTTTCAAGAGGAAAAGCATCTGTTTTGGCACGCACCGGTACAGGCAACTAATAGGCTTTTTTAATGCTGTGTTGTCCAAAATCAGTGATGCCTGAGTACAGTCTTTGGCCACTGAGGGAGTTGAGCCTATTGAGTCATGCTGTATTTGAGTATGAAGTGCCAAGTCACTGCATAATGTCTCAGTCTATTGGTTAGGAGTTTGGATGAAATGAGGTTACTTAAATATTGAGATGAATAGTAACTAAAAGCAAGAACTTCTTATCTCAATCTGTGGTTAAAAAATGCATGCTCAGGCATAGTATTCAGTAAAGACACCTTTCTGCATAAATTCTTGCCGCATATGTAGTTTTGTGGTAGTCCTGAGATCCTGACCTCAGTTTATGATTCTGGGACGGAAACAGTGCGGGACCGCAAGTTTGCTATTCTTCTATATGGGTAAACAGAACCAGTTTTGTTCATTGACAGATGATTAGCCAGCTAGGGTTTTCTGTAGTTGGAAAGCTGACGTCTCAGAAGAGAGAAACCAAAAGTGTTGCTAATTTGTACTGGGGGAACAGTTCCCAGCACAGAACTCTGGTGAAGGGTCCACAGTCTGTTCTGTCACCAAAGGGATTTTGTTGAGGCAGTCAGCTGGCCGCCCTAGATGGCCTGGGAAGTAGCACAAATACTGAGAATGTGCAGGATTAAACAGAGCCTGCTGTGCTCTGTATTGATTACTGTGAATCCCAGCGAAGAGGAAAACTAGCATTTTATGTCAGGGAAAATAGATACTGGATTATATGGAGAACTGACTGCTGACCATTAAAGAACAGAGTTAAATAATCAGTAGTGATAGACCATTTTCTAATAAATATTATTGTAAGCTGTGGTTCAACAGCAGATTATATGTAGGAAGTGGCATTAAATATTACTTTTCCTCTGCTCTGGTAAGGGAGACATTGGAGTATACAAACCCTGATATCTGGCTTGACACTTTATTACAATTAAGCACAAAACAGTGACATCTCACGTGAGAGGGGTAACAAAGCATGTTATACAAACCCTTCATTTAAAACTACAACTGCAATCAACATTAACAGTAGTGGACGAGGGGCAATGGCTTTAAGTTGGGAAAGGGCAGATTTAGATTGGATGTTAGGAATAAGTTCTTTACTATGAGGGTGGTGGGACACTGGAACAGGTTGCCCAGGGAGGTGGTTGAGGCCCCATCCCTGGAGATATTAAAGGTGAGGCTCAATGAGACCCTGGGCCACCTGGTCTAGTTGGGGGTGTCCCTGCTGACTGTGGGGAGGCCGCTAGATGACCTTTGGAGGTCCCTACCAGCCTGGACCATTCTATGATTCTATATAAAAAAGGTTGGGAAAGAATTATTTTTCAAGACTTTCAAATCGAATCTTATGGTAATAACGCTACTGCGTTCACTAAGGCTGAACGATAGGCTGTAGGGTCAATTAAGCTTGCAGGTTATCTCTTCATTTTAGGAATGATACAGACATCCCAAGAGTTTAGCTCTTGCAGGGTTGTTAGCTACTGCTGCCTTGCAAGTGAGGCAATAGTTCTGTTCCACAAAAGAAATCAATATGTGTGCGGGCCACTCAGTAGACTGCCAAGATAAACTAGCTGCAGCAAGATTAGAGTTGAATCATGAGCTTTTACAAATCCTGTTTTTTCCTGATCTTCTTTGCATTCTTAATATACCCATAATGCAGTGTCACTCCCCCACATCTCTTTTTCAGCAGAAAATTGTAATTTCCTTAGTTTTTAATTAAAAATGTCTATACTCTTATTTAATGGTTCCACAAAGCATCTTGGCTTACTCTGCCTCAGGTAAATGAAAATATTTGCTGTGGCAAATAGGGCTATTAGTTTTATGATCCGTAGCGATAAAAAGTTTTTATCAAGAATGCCATCAGAAGAGGCATAAAGCGGCGTTCCGTGTAAAACTGTTGTCTGAGAAGCTTTACTTTGGTTTATAGGTTTCTGCGGGAAAAGGTGTTAGTGGTATCATTTTCTCTTTTTTTGGTGTATCTTGTGATCACTTCAAAAATTAAAAGCACTTCTGAACCATGTTTGCAAAGATCCTAAACATACAAAGGATGGGGTCACAACCTGGGCAAGAGGTCTGGGCACAATCTGAATTATTCTCTCTATTTTGCGCAGATTGCCTGTAACACCTTGGGCATGTCACTGTGTCCAGAATCAAAGTATTTTTGACATAAATTAAGTACAGAAGAAATCTTTCTGAATTCCCTGTTCGTGTTTTCAGGGTTATGCAGGCTGACTGGCTCACCGATTTCAGCAGCAGGCATGCATAACTTTCTCTGGCAGGGTACAGTTTTATATAGTCTACAGACATTTGCAGAATGGCAGATGGAATAGCGGACCAGACTTTCATCTTTGTCCCTTGTAAGTGTATCGTGGGCCTACACCCAGACCCATGGGCAGGCAGGTTTTTCAGTGGCAAGATTACACTATTCTATGTACAAATTTGAAGCATGTTTGCCTTAAAAGAGGACAGCATCTGGTTTTCATAAAGCAGCGAGTTAGCCTTCTCCCACCCCCAGCAGCCACCAAGTCATTTTGCAAATGGCTTTTTTCATCCCATAAATCCACCTTGGACCTACTATGGGTACCGTTTTATCCAACTGAGGCCAGGTAGGCATCAAAAGACTGTGTGTAGCACTGGAGGTGGCTGAGCAAGAAGTGGGTCTGCAACCAGAGGCACTGCACGGGATCAGAGCTGCTTCTGCTTTTTGCCTGCTCTGCAAGAGCCACTGCTGCCTCAGTCATTTCAAAAACCCGTGATTGAGAGCACTGTGCTCAATGAGAAGTGGGATGCTGCAGCAGTGGGCAGGGCATATCCCCTCTGTGCAGTGTGTAGCGCTGCCTGTTTGTGTTGAGTCCAGTGTGGCGTGTTTAGCAACAGGGTGAAGAGCATTCCCACACATGCCAGCTGCAGGTCACCTTGGGCCACTAGCCTATGGTTTGGGATTTTTTTTTTTCAGATGGTTCTCCTCTAAAGGTTGCTTTGGTTAGATGTTTCTCTGCGTTTTGTGGCAAGCTGCTATGGTAAGCTGCTCTTTGCTTCCTCTCTGAATCTTTATGTTCTGATATTCCCCAAAGGTATCAACAATCCCCTGCTCCAATTTATGGCAGAATTACTGAGCGGTTACCATGGTGACAGGGAGAGGAATTGGATCTGCAGACCAGCTGAGATCAATCCCAGCTGCCTGCCTACTACTCCTGAGCAGTCAGCGTATTTTTAATAAAGTGACCGTGTACAGGGAGCATGTCTTTGTCCTGTTAAGCCTTTGTTGTGTATTAAATCCTGAGGGCTTTCACCATAATCTGCTGAACTCACAAGCTTTACAAATCCTACCCTTGCTCAAAGAGCTGTGGGCATTAGACCCAATAGATATTTTTTCCTGATCAATTTTGTTTCTTTCTGGAATTTAGCATGCACTGTAGAGTTTAATTGGGGAACTGTTGCTAGAAGTGAATGAAGTTAAAGGTATAGCCTTTAAGAAGTGAACCTAGGGTTCTGCCTTTAAAACCCATTTTATCCATATTTGGTTGTGCTTGCCAAAAGGTGATGTGTTTTCTCTTAGCTTTGCTTGCATGTTGCAGAGAGATGTAATCCAAAGGAAAAGCAGTGGGAACATAAAACTGAAAGTTTGTGCTGTTAGCGTGTTTGCTTATAGACTTTAACTTTTAGCCTGTATTTCTTTCCACTAACTTCCATAAATTCTATTTGTTTCCAGGTGTGAAAGACGGTGTCAGTAGGCAGGGTGAGCTCCTCTAAAAACCTAGTGAATTTATTGGTACCTGAGTTGATATTAAATCTTTCTCCATCCAGTTTTAGCAGCATATATTTAGGGCTACATTTAGATATATAAAAACTGGGTGCATAATTGAGATTCCACAGCTTTGATGCCAGAAGATAGCACAGTCTGACCTCCAGGCCTCAGAAATTCCCCTTTTTCCTCTGCATTGAGGTCATAAACCAAGACATCCTGCTAGTATTGTTTCAGTCAGGCTTTTGTTGGCTCTGCTGTTACAGATTGGATGCAGATTTGGATCAGAGAATTCAGACAGCTGGAAATAGACATGTGTTGGTTGTTATTTATTGCTCTGTACTTACTTTTCTTCTCCTCTATCTCCTCCTTGAAACAGTAACTCATATTTAATTAATTTTATAAGACCGTTTTTGACAAAGCTGCGAGGCAGCTTGGACAGTGTTTTGGAAAGTATTTTTAGTACTCTTTAAACAAAGCTTTTTCTTCTAAACAGCTACAGCGGTCAGGTTATCTGCTAGTTGATGATTTTTAGGGCCATTGAGATGGACAACCTCCAGTGAAAGAGCATGAATGGCAGATTCTTACAAATGGCAGTTCTGTTTGCATCGTAGTTTCAAGTCTCCAGGCTTGTTTTTTTGCAGTCCTGCCTGATGTGTTTGTATAAAGGGATGAGTCTAGTTTTCTTTGTTTCCTACCTTGCTGCAGCCACAGTAACTGTCTTCTAAATACAAAGCGCCCCACAAGTCTGCTTTATTGGGCTATAGTTGGAGTCATTACACCAAGGCAGAGTAGCATCCCAAGCTTTTGGGGAATTGCTTAATCGAGCTTGAAGGTGCTGAAAGCTGTTTAGATCCAGTTGATCCTAATAATTCTTTATCTGGGGGAATAAAAGCTGGATTCTTGTCAAAGATGTGGCAGAGGCAATTCTTTCTTCTGTGCTTGCTGTCTTGAAAGCAGTGTGACTCAGATTTATGGTCTGGGTCCTTTTTAAGAAGGATTCAGGGACATTTGCCCCTGATACAACAAAAGAAGTAGCTGATCACATAAGCACAGGAGCCAGATGTGAAAAATTCTTATCCAAAGGATTATTCTTTTGCAATTTATTTTCCAAAGGTCATTCAGGAAATACAGCCAACAAATGGTTTCATACTTGGGTGGCTCTGTATTTGGGTTCAATTCCCTTTGACTAGTATCTGGGAAGGAAAACTCAAGAGCTTAGTTAACTTCTAACAACTGTTGGAGCTCTAGGCTGCTTCCTAATATGTCTGTTCAAGAAGCATATTGTTTCATGTTTGGATCCCCAGCTGTATTCTCCTAACCCATCTCAAATCTCTCTCCATTTTATTGAAAGCAGGCCTTTGTTTGCTGTGGTGCCTCTTGCATTGTGGTTACAGTGAATGGTGTACATCTTGTGAAAGACTGCTTGCTTTGTTGTGACAGTTGTCCCAAGCATATCAATGACAGAAAGGGAAACTGTTGCTTTTGGTGTTTGCAAGTGTTTGCATATTATCCAAGCAAGAAGAGGTAGTCTATTAGATGCTGGCATACTGTGGCTCCTGTAAAGAAGCTGTGTCATGCCTAGCATAAGATTAGCTGGAATTGTGGGTAGCCCAGGAATTTGAATCATCTGAATTTGACCATAGATCAGTTACACTTGGTGTCTTTACACAGATGTATATTACCTGTATACTTAGGGGGACATCTTCTAGCAATTCCTTTGTAAAGAATAGACAGTAGGCTTTCAAAGGCAGAAATGGTAATGAGGCACAAATCTCACAAGAATTTCTTTGAAAGCTATTCTATATTTTGTTCACTTGCCATTCTGGTATGAGTCAGAAGCTCATTCATATTGTGAATTCATAGGACATTTGGTAACTGCTCTTTGTAGTGGGCCTGGACTTTCAGATCACTGCTGCAATACGTCTTCGTAATCTTAGGGGCGGATTGCTAGTTTGGGGAGAAAGAGATACGCTATTATTGCCAGAAGGTTACCTGTGAGAGAAGTGGCATGAGGACAGGGATTCCTACTGCTGGAGGAACACTGTTGCCTCAAAGGCAAATACTGTTCAAGTTCACTGACTGTATTCAAAATCAGCAATAGTGAATATCAGAAAGAGCATTGAGAACAGGCAAGTTAGCTATTAACGAGACTTAAAAGGTAAACAAATAAATTAAATGCTCTCAGCTCTTGAGAGACAGCTATCAAGAATCTTAAATGACCCCTAGTTCTAGAGTGAGATGAACAAATGTTGAGTAGGATAGCTGCCTTCCCTTTCCCTCTCTTCTGCAAGTTTTACAGCTTGTAGTAGATGCAATCCCAGTATTTGTTGTTTCCCTTCTTTTCTTTCTGTTTTGTGTAGTTCTTTCCTTTTCTTGCTTTGTTATATTCTTCCTTGCTGCTCTGTATTAGACATCATTGTTTCCTATTTATCTAATCTCTGGAAAGTGCCATTACTGTAATATACCCACACCCCTATCTTAGTAATTCATTCAAAGCTGCACTGTCACTGTGCACTTTGCAGCTATTCTAAGTTTTGCGCTCAGCTTGTGGTACAAAAAGCACTTGGTCAGAGATATGAGAGATATTATCTCTATCTCTGTTCACTCAGAGATAACAGAGGTGATATGAAAAATAAGTGTTTATGACTGCAGAAGGTGTCATGCTTTTCTGCTGAGACACACAACTGAGTTCATGAACACTGTGTATTTTTTACTCCCTGAGGGCTTCTGACTGTGTGCTATATCCTTCTGCCCTAATCTCCAACCCCAAAGACATTAAACCACTTTGCCATTGTGTTGTGAGTACTGTCTCATTTTGTGCCTCTTCCTGATCTGGCTGTAGGCATAGCTGGGGTTTCATTACCAAGTTCAAGTTTTGGTTTGGTTTGGTTTGGTTTTCATTTTGTGGTTTTTTTCAGTCATGTCTATACTATTTTCCTAGGTGGCCAAAAGCCTGAAAATCCTGCCATATTTAGAGTAAGCTTTTGAATGGGTGGAGACATGTCTCTGGACTAACCTGAGGCTTGAAATGGTAACAAGTAGAGACATTTCAGATCACATTAGACACGAAATGTGGGTCAGTAAATGTTTCAGTTTGTAATAATATTATGTGAAGAGAACGTTTAGAGTGGACATGGGGAGGGAATCTGAGATTATTCCTTTCCTTATTTTTCATCAACCTCAAGTTGCATTACGTGGTTAATAGGTGTTGATTTAAGGTTAATAGAGAAAAGACAGAAAATTCATCTAGACTCTACCAGTGTTTGTTGACGAGGTTAGTTTTCTATAGATAACCACTGAAGATTAAATTCCAGTGTGGATTTTCCAAACCTATTAACAAATTCTTGTATAAGAAAGATGGCAGGTGGATAAAGCAGAAAAGCCAGGCCTTTAGTTTTCAGCCCTGAGCTTTATTGAGAAGATGGACAAAAAAGCTCCATTAGAGAAGGGTGAAAATTTCTGCTGGTACTGGGTTAGTTGGGTCTCAGGTTGCAGTTGGTGTCTCCTGTTTTGGCTTGAGGTGAGCTGTCCTGAAGCTGGAGGGTTTGCATCTTTTCCAAAAGCAAGTACAAACATAGGAAATTGTTCTGGTAAGAGCCTCTCCAGAAATGCGAAGAGAGGAGCGGACTGCCTTGCATGTGCAAATGTGGCCTGCTGTAGATTCCTGCCCACTTCATTCAGCTACAAGGAAATGGTAGATTTGTCATGTAGCACATGTTGAACATGATAAAAATTCGTGCTGTGAAGTCAAAAGGATTTGGGTCCTTATTTAGTTCCGCAGTTCAAATCAGAACCTTGAGGGTCAGTGGCAAAGTGGTGGAAGGCAAAAGGAGAAATAGTTTTATGGGGAAGGAAGGAAGTGAGGGGGTGAGGGATGAACTCACATTTATCCTAGGGAGCCATGATGGATATAACTCCATAATAAATTTGCATTAATGCAAATGTGCAGGTAAGTATTTTTCCAGTTCTGAGACATTCTGTTTGCATGGCCCCAGATCTTCGAGAGCAGTGTGTGCATTAGCCTTCCTTCTAATGTGGAAGGGTGGGTGCGGCTCACTGCAGCTCATTCACACTCTCACTTGAGTCCTTTTGCATTTAGACAGATATGGAACCAATACCCAACAATTAACACACTTTCCTCTACTTGAAGTGGCATGTTATTTACTTAACAGGTAAAGCCTGCTGTGTTAGCCTCAGTCTCAGCCCAGCAGGAAGACGTCCTCCCTGCCTATTACCAGAATCATGGCTTAATTTGAGCTCATTTCTTTTGTTGAAATGCAAAACTAATTATATTTAACTACAGATGAACAGGATGTTGCATTAGCAGAGTTTTTTTTCAAATCAACGGGGAGTTATTCATCATTATTTGGGGGCTGGGGAACTTTGTAACCAGATAAAAGATATGGGGGAGGGTAAAGCTATAAAAAGTGTTATTGTGTGAGTATGAAGAGGCCTTTTAATGCAGTTATTATGTGATGCTAAAAAGGCCTTTATTGCTTGAAGTTGGAAACAGAATACCAATGGGCTCATAGTGTCTATTAAATGAAGGGTGGAAAAAATAGTCTCCGTTTCCCTGAACTGCAAAGCAAAAATAATGATTAAGTAGTGATTAAAAACCGTGTCAGTGCTGCATTTGTCAGTTTGATCATATACTGAGCAACAACGTTTAGCAAGTAGGGAGCAATTGTTTGTGTAATCTACAGCATAGTTCATTGTTATGATGAACCTGTTTATCCAGGTTATGATGTCAGCAAATTGCTGTGCAGATAAAGGTGGTCGAAAGAATTAGGGTTGAACTCTCCCTGGTGTAAAATACATACAGATGAGCTTGATGTGAATAACTCAGAGGAACATTTCTTCTTGAATGATACCTGCTTTCCAGAAGTTATCTTAATTTTCCTGTACTGAAGGCTGCTGGACAAACACAGCTGAGCTCTTTTGTGCCTAATTTCATCACCAGGGGTCTGCCTTCCAGCCCTTTGTTACCTCTGTTTGTAGGAGAAAGCCTCAACATTGTGTTTGCAAACACATAGAGAAGAAAAACCAGGGCAGGTTCCAGACTGGAGCAGACCCACACTTATCCAATCTGTTATCTCGACTCCTACAGAGAACTACCTCCAAAAGAAAACACAAGAGACTGAAAAAAACCAGGTATAATTTTGCTTCTCAACATCTGCGGCAGAATGGAAATGTTGAGATTTCATAAGGGTATGGGTTGTGCCTTTAACAACTACAGGATTATTGCTCACTACTCCTAGTCTTCCTGCAGGAAGTGATTGCTGACTGTATGTAAGCAAAGGCACAGTCAGACATTACCATAAGGTTCTTATGGCCATTTCTTAGGATACAGCAGTATCTTGGATTCCCTTGTGCTAGGCACAGTATAAATGCAAAACAAGTGCTGTAAGGTCTATGGGTAACTTTGTGTTGGTGCAGAACACTGTCATAGTATCAGTATGTACATTTAAAGCTCTGCCTGTGTGTTTTCAGGTATGTCCAGTACAGGCATGCAGAGAATGTAAATTCTGTGGAGTGTCCCTGTTGGGTTGAAAGAATCAGAGGGAAGCATTCCTTGCTTGGATGGAAGCTCTGTAATTCACTTTCTGTACAGGGCACTAAATGAGCAGAACAGACAAGAGCAGCAGATACTTGCAAAAGTAGAACATACCATAGTAACTCTAATCTGCCATTCCAGGGCCAGCCAAGCACTGTTAACTGATATTCTGCTCGATTTCCCAAACTGGCTTAATACTATAGCACTGCCTGCCAGTGACTTGTCACCTTGTCGGTGTTTAACAGCTGTGTTCAAAAACACACTGACATTTAAAAAGACAAATCAGTGCTTCTGACAGCAAGGGTTTGTTGAATGACACTGGCCTTATGCAGCTTTACTGGGGTTAGGTTAATCAAGTGTAAAGGGTGTGGATTCATGTGTGTCAGCTCTCTCTCTCTTAGAATAAACATTTGAGGGGAGGCCTTTTTTTGTTTGTTTTTACAGCTTGTCCTTCAAGGGAAGTAAATGAATGATGGAGGGGAGATGAAAGCAGGGAGAGCATCTTAAAATTGAAAGACACAGGTTGTCCTAGCTGTATGATAGTGACCCAGAACCATGGACATGTGAGCAAAGTACCACTGGGATACGAGCTTGTAATATCATCTGCCACACAGCTACCTATGTGGCCTTTTCACAGAATCACGGAATTGTCAGAGTTGGAAGGGACCTCTAGAGATCATCTGGTGCACCTCCCCTGCTACAGCAGGAACACCTAGAGCACATCACTCAGGACTGCATCCAGGCGGGTCTTGAAGATCTCCAGAGAAGGGGACTCCACGACCTCCCTGGGCAGCCTGTTCCAGTGCTGACCCCTGAGGGACACCACTGGTCACAGGCCTCCAACTTAACCCCTCTCCATTAATTAGAACCCTCTGAGTCCTGTCACGCAACCAGGACCCAATCCACCTCACTGCCCCCTCATCTATCCCACACTTCCTTAATTTTCTAATGAGGATGTTATGGGAGACAGTGTCAAAAGCCTTGCTGAAGTCAAGGTAGATGACATCTGCTGCTCTCCCTTCATCTAGCCAACGAGTTACAACATCATAGAAGGTTATCAGATTGGTCAAGCATGATTTACCCTTGGTAAATCCGTGTTAACCAATACCGATAACTTCTTGATCTTCAATGTGTTTGGAGATGACGTCCAGCACGAGCCGCTCCATTACTTTCCCTGGGAGAGAGGTGATCAGTCCTATTTCCTAATGCGCAGTAGATCACCAAGTTCTGTTGGCTTTCTTCAAACAGTGTGAACAGAATACTGACAGCAACCAAATACTGCTGAGCCCCTTGAAGAGAGGTGATTGAGAGTCATCCCTGTAGTTTTGGATGCTGCACAGAGATAGCATGTTTTAAATACAATGAAATAGTATGTAATGCAGTGCATATGGATCACTGGTGGATGAACGTGGCAATAATGAAGTTACTGTGTTTAGAACAGAGGCAGTAATCTCACAGCTTTTCTCTTATATCAGACTGTTGTGTGATGTAACCTGCTTTAGTCAGCTCATGAAGTCTGGTTAGCAGGAAGCGTCTGTCAATGAGACGATTTCTCAAGTTAGTATTTACTCGTAAAAGGGATTAACTAGGCCTTAAGCTAGCAGTGATGTGGATACAATGCTGTATGTTTCAGCAGTTTCCTTCAAGAAAAGTCAAAAAATACACAGTGTGCATCTGGCTTACCTGATCCTTTTGGCTGTATTTACAGTAAGATGTTTCCTGGTTGTGCGATTTTCTTCTATTCTTTGCATCTACAGTGGCACAGACATGCATTAAAAAAGATTTAAGGCAGAGCATAGATGCTGAATTCTGGGGTGATGAAAAGTTCAATGCTTTACACAGAGCCTTTTTTCTTATTTCTAGCTGTAACAGAAAGCACCTGAGAATGGAATGAAAGGCATTAATAACCCCAGCCTTTGTCACTGCCTTCCCAGCATGCAGCAACTTTCTGAAGTGTAGAGGAGGTCCACTGGTATATTGATATAGTGTGGTGTAGCCAAAAAAGAAAGAAAGAAGTGGTAGTATGAATTTATATTATATCTCAATTAGCTCAAAGCTATTTTGCCAGCACCCCACTGTTTGCTAGTATAAAAAAGTTGATGACTAGTCTAAATGCCCTTCCTTGGGCTGGTCTGGTTTTCCAAGGCAATGCTGTGGGAGAATTCAGTCACAGCGTCATTGTGTTCCCAGTTAATGCAATGTGCAGGGCTCAGAAGAGTGTCCTTTTTTAATGACGGCAGGCAGTTCTCCTTTATTCTGTGTATAGCTATATATTCTTAATGTTTAAGCCCCACAGCCCATATGTCTGCTTCCCAAGTACTGTAAGGAATGTTGCCATTGGCACATACAAACAGGTTTTAATTTCTGAAGCAGTGCATGTTTCTTAAAAACCCAGGTGTGTTTGGCAGCTAAAACTAATGCCTCTGTGGTCTGGAGGTGAAATTAGCTGCTCTGGGAGAAGGGTTTTCATGCACTACAGCATGAAAACACGGAGAGCGACAGACAAAGCATTTGCAGTAATGTTGCAGAGAACTGCTCTGGCTACATGGGCTATAGGAATATCTCAATTAAGGTGATTATTTTCTGCAAGCTTAGGGCTGCAGTTTCAAAATGAAACCTCTTCATGTTGGACTCTTGAAATTCATACTTGACCTGGACTTGTGAGGCTACAGAGCTGCTGCAGCATTAAGCTATAGCTGGAGGAAAGCCAGAATCCAATTATATTTTCTGCCTAATGGGTCATAATTTATGCTATGAAGAAGGCAGTGATGTTGCTGGGGGAAAAGGGCATTGAGCATACTTGGATACGTATTCTGGAAGGCTGATTGTACATGAACAGGAAAATGGGGAGGTTTGCTTTCCTTTCTTACTTGTTTAGTACCAATGTAAGGAAAATGAGAAAATAAATTGTCATACTATTGGACTATACACACCACAGGCCAGAAATCTGGTTAGCCTTCATCTTGGCTGTCTAACTTGCTTTGCAGTGATTGCTCATTCTCCCTTTACTGTACTAAACTGGGATTGTTTTAATAAATTCAGCATCTTTGACTTTTTGCTTTTGATTTCTAGTGACACTTCCCAAATTGTATGTTCCGTCTCCTTTGTCCATTAAATGCTAATCAGTTTCAGTTTCATAAATAAATGAGGGGAAAATATGGTGGTCTTCTTAGTGGGACTCCAAATGTAAGCTCCTGCACTGTGCATCAGTATTGAGGCAGGAGACTTGCCGTACTTGTTAGAGAGCTGCTCAGAGAGGTTGATTATTCTTGAAAGCCCAACTTTTAATTTAGATACCTAAATACGGATTGAAAACTGAACTTTGAACTTCTGTTGTCAATGCTGGCCTTTCTTTTTTACTTTCTGAGTGAAGTTGAGAAGGCTTTTATACAGCAATTATCGGAGCTCTGAACTTCAACAAACATTTAACTGTTCACCCAGGAGCTCTAAATGTTCCTTAATAATAATTTGTTCTCATTTGGGTGAGACTAGGGATTCTTGGTTCTGAAATTTAACTTCTAAGCAGGAGCTATCACTCACATGCCAAAGACAAGATCATAAAAGACAGTTTAATTGATAATTTGAAAATAATAAAAAGTTCTCATTATTTAGAACTGCCTGTCTTTTGCTGATACCCCCAGCTTCTGGATTATTCATACTGGAAACCACTGTAACCAGAACCAGAACTACTGTTCTGGAGTATTTGCATCACTGTACGTTGCTGCAGCTGCTGCCCAAAGACATAATTGAGTTTGTAATACTGTCTGTGCTCAAATTTAGTTGCATAGTAATGTTGAAGGAGAAATGTTTTAGACAAGCTTTTAGACAAAGCAGAATTCTGGTCTGGAGGAACTTGGAGATCTGGATTTGAGACATTTAAGATCTCTTTGTAGTACCTTTGCATTCATTCCATACAGCAGAGACCTTCCCAGGAAAAGCACCCCAGAATGTGATTCCAAATATAAAATTCAAATGTTGAAAAGATTTGTAGAAAAAAACCCAACAATAAAAATGAGCTTATTGAAGTAGGCTATTTAGTCCTCACTGCAATGAATCTAATAAACCTTTAGCCATTTGTTATATTTGGCTCCTTGTACTTGCAGTTCTGCTTGCAAGTAGTATAGTTGAGAGAAATTAGATTACCTGGAAATAAAACAGGCTGAATGCAGGAACTAGAAGGGTAATGTGTACTTCATTGAAAAGTACAAGGAGGTGAGAGAGTACCCTCAGACAACATACATGAGTGAAAGATGTCCAATGGGACATTGAAAACGTCTGAAAAGAATTTTGATTTCTTTCACCAACAGTATCCTCAAATACTCTCTCGAATTATTATCTAACATGGATTATTTTTAAATGATTCCTTTGAGGCTGTGCTGGATTCATTTGTATGGAGCACAGAAGGTACAATATCTTTCACTGACTCCAGGCTCCCTGAATCCAGACCAGCATGTATTAGATGCTTCACTCGGGTCCATGGAACATCTGTTCCGTCTCTGCTGCCAAAACACCTTTACTCTCTTACTTAAAAATAAAATAAATGAACAAAATCGTCAAGAAAACAACTAAAAAATGCTAACATAAAAGCCAAAGCACTGATGATATTCCATGAGAAGACAGTGGAAGAGACCAAAGTATTGCTAATGTTTTCATCTCTGTAGTAGAGGGGAGTTAGGTGATATGTGCCTGGATGAACTTATCTCAGCCAGTAGCGTGAAGGCAGAAATAGCAGTAAAGAGTCCTTGTCAGCATATATTGGAGGAATTTGCCTCCTAATCCAGGTGTGCTCTGTCTGCCATAAACATCTCCAGTTTGCTGGCTGTTTGGAATAGGTTTCTGACTAGGAGATCAAGGAAGATCAAGGACCTGGAGTATATCAAGTGACTCCCACTCTGCATTTGTAATAGTTAGTAACTGGGGCTTGTATGAATATTGTATCGTATAAAGCAACAAGAAGTCTCCAAAGGAAAGATAATTTGTATTTGCTGCCAGGATAGGTCTTTGAGCCAATTCCAGTTTGAATTCAGAGGAGTCCTTAGATGCTGCTCAGTGTTCTAGTGTACACACCAAGTACACTCCCTAGTATTGCAGCATGGTAGAGATTTGTCAGCCCTTTCTGTATCATTCCCTGTGGTTTTATAAAGAGCTGGACGTAACTCTGCAACTTCTTTTGGGTCCTTGGGGATCTATGGCACTGTACATTCAGATAAATATCGATAAAGAGCAACGCTTATGAAGCCAAGAACGCTCCACACTGTGCTTTTCGATTTGATGATGAAAGGAGCCATAGGAATTAGAAGGCTGGCAAAGCTTTTTTTGCTGAAGACCACTCCTATTGTCTAACCATCTTGTGCATGCTCATTTCTTTTCCAGCCTCTCTACAAGTGGACATTGTTCCAAGCCAGGGGGAGATCAGTGTTGGAGAATCCAAGTTCTTCTTATGTCAAGGTGAGTGATGGCATATGGCAACAGCTGTCTCCATATGGGTTTGCTGGCAAGGTCAATGATTGTATTAACTCTGGGATAAAAACTCCAGTGCCGGGTCTAGCTGCAAGATCACTTGTTCTTTCTTTCTCATGCGTCCTTATAGTTTATAAGACTGAGTAGCAAAGGCAACACATGCTGTTTACTGGAACCAGTAAATGCATTCTCCCTGGAGGGCTGGCAACAGAAAGCAACTCCAGCAAACAGATTTTAAAATTAAAAAACAGGTACTGAAGGGTTGTCTATCAGCTTGAGCAATAGCCACAACAATGGCACCTTGCATCATTCCACAGCTTTTTGGTCTTTTGAATTTAGAATTAAGTCTGTTCTTTTCCAAATTATTTCTTTAAGAAACAGCTAACAGCAGTAATGCAAGTGCTAGGTGACTTGAGAGTTGTTACCTCTGCAACTAAGGATTTTAATGCTGCTGAAAACCTGCATTTCTTGTGACAGAATTTACTGTTCAGGCCATCAACTGCCCCAGGCTGTTCCCCTGCACAATGTGGTGCAGTGCTGATACGCTCCATGTGCTCCAAAGTGGGTCCCTCAATTTTATGGCATTTTCTAAATTAGAATCTGAGTGTCCTCTTCAGAGATTCTCCTGAAAGCAGCTGGCCTGCTTTCTAGTGGGAGGAATTAGTATGTTGGACGTAAGAGCATACTGAAGCATGACACAGAGCAAATAGGTGCCACAGTGAGGTCTGGCAGCAAAATGCCACCAGAGAACTGCACTTCCTCAAGAGCATACTGACTGGGACAAGTAATGAGGTTATCTGATCCAGGAGTGCTTAACTGCAGAGTAATTTGTTAACGCTAGTACTTTAAAAATTAAAGCCTGCTCTGAGCAAGGGCTGTTATGATGGTGTTTAAATTCAGAAAACTGTGGGACCGGTTACAGCCCCTCCAGTTATAGGAGTTAGTCCCAAATAATAAAGCTACTCTGAAGAATGCAGAGACGCGAGCTGCAAGAAAGAGACAGCCTGGGACCACTTAATAACAATTCTGATTAACACTGGATACAGCAGGAGATTTAAGCTGATCAATGCCAGAACTGCTGCTACAGCAATGCCACTGCTTTGATATGCAAAGTAGCCCAGTCTGCAAATACAGGTATTTATTGAAAATACAATGGAGTTAAATGGGAAGAGAATTTTATTTCTCGGGCTGATGTGCATAGTAGAGGGACTGGGACATGGGATCCCAGGCTGCATAGACGGCCATTCTGGGCTGAAATGAGTGTAACCCTTTAGATTATAAAATCAACGTAATATCATTTTTGCAGGACAGCAGCTGGCCATTCACATTGCTGTGAGAGAGAATTTTCTTTGCTTGCTTCTCAGGTACCAGAAGCCCTTCCCCTGGGTCAGTCTTCCACGTAGTGCTACTGGTTGTATTTAATTCCCTCTGTGCAGATTTGTTTGGAACTCATTTCAATTTGCTGTGTTTTCTTTTATTGTCCCTAGTGGCAGGGGAGGCCAAATACAAAGACATTTCCTGGTTTTCCCCTAATGGCGAGAAGCTGACGCCGAACCAACAGCGCATCTCAGTGGTGCGAAATGATGACTTCTCCTCCACCCTCACCATCTACAACGCCAACATTGATGATGCTGGCATCTATAAATGTGTTGTCAGTAGCGTGGAGGAGGGAGACTCCGAAGCCACCGTCAATGTGAAAATTTTCCGTAAGAGAACAGCTCTGAGGCTATTTTTTGGTCACCTCGCACATGTATGAGGCAAGATTAGGGAGGCTATAGTTTTAACTTCCTAGAAAAGGCTATTTTTAAAGGGGAAAAAGGAGGGTGAAAAGAAACGGGATGTTAAGAAGATTCAGCCTTCTTTCATAATTTTGAGGAGAAAGTGGGAACTAGGACCTTGGCCTGTCATGGCATTACCAGCATGTCTACTGCTTCTCCCAAAAGACAGGAGGGCAAGGTGTAGAAGAAGATTCTAGTGCATCATAAATGTCTGGGAGGAGTAAGCAGAGAGAATAGCTTTTGTGGATGACAGACATGCTATGAGTTCAGACTGGGCTTCAGTAAAGAGGATCACGCATTCAGAACGGTCAGCATGTCAGCATGTTGTCCAGCAGAGGCATGATAGCAGCTCCTCCCCATCCTGCTGGGAAGCTGGGCAGTTCCAAGTTTACATTTTCTCTTTGCAGTGAGAACAAATCAGTGAGCTAGGTAGAGTGCTGCTTGGTCCCACTGATATACCTGGGAGGCAGGGCTGGAAAATGGGGTTCCTGTGTTGCAGTGCATTGAGTCAGGCACACCTTTATCCTCCCCTCAGGTACGTGAGGATTTCTAGAGAACATGTCTTCTGGGGTTTCTTTGTTTTCCTCAGGCTTGAGTCAGGAGTTTGAGATGTGCTGAGAAAGCTGCAGTGACTCTCTCCTTCCATTGTTTTCAGAAAAGCTGATGTTCAAGAATGCTCCCACTCCTCAGGAATTCAAGGAAGGGGATGATGCTGTGATTGTGTGTGATGTGGTCAGCTCACTGCCTCCTACCATCATCTGGAAGCACAAAGGCAGGGATGTTATCCTAAAAAAAGATGGTAAGGCACAAGAGGTGTCTCAGTGCTTGTCCATTCAGGAGTCAAATGTCTGTCTCCCATCAGGGCTCAAATCAGGCTCATACAAGGGGTTTAGGAGAACAAAATGGTGGTGGTCACAAGGGAGGAGAGAAGCAATTTGGACCTAACTGGGTGTTAGGATGCGAATTCAGTTACTCAAGGTGCTGTGGTTTGGCAATGGCAAAACAATCGTGTTCCCACAAAAAAGGCTATCAGGCTTAGACACTGGAATAGACCAAAGAATGCTAGGAAAAAATTTCAGATAAAAGAAATGCCATCAGACAGAAAAGCTGCATGTTGTGACACTCTCCAGCCTTCCCAAGGAAAAGGGGCTGAAAGCTCCTTGCAAGAACCTTTCCCTTTCTTTCAAAACACTGCAGAGGGACGTGTTACTGGCAGAGGGCACTGAGCCCTGACTCTAGTTGAGCATTCATGCCTCAGCTGTGTTTCCCACGTCTGCTTGTTGCAGGCACAAGGGAACTCTAGTAAAACTTGACCTCTGCCACCCTTGGGCAGGAGAGGCAAGTTTCAAACTGCTTGTTGTCTGATACTAATTTAATGTAAATGTGTTTGTGTGTGTATATTTATCTGATTATCTCTCTGTGTGTACTTATGGTATAAAGCATCAGAGCAGTTCGCTTGCTGCCCACATCTGGTTTGTTTCTTGCCAATGTCAGATCCAGTTACAGCAGCACCTCTATTAAATATTAGGAAGGGAAGTTTTGTGACACTAAGCCTTGTTTCAGCCAGCAAGGATAAGGAAAGGAGAAGAACGTGTTAGTTGCAGTGAGCTTTCCTGAGGATCCTTGGATGAACCTTCCTTTTGTCTTTTCTAGTTCGATTTATAGTCCTGTCCAACAACTACCTGCAGATCCGGGGAATCAAGAAAACAGATGAAGGGACATACCGCTGTGAGGGCCGGATCTTGGCTCGTGGGGAGATCAACTTCAAAGATATTCAGGTCATCGTAAATGGTGAGCAGCTTAGAGTAAGGCTGGTATAGGGGCAGCGTATATGGCACCTGCACTCCAGGTGGCTGGTGTAAATGTTACTTTGGATTCACGCTCACAATTTACCATCATCTTACTAATCTTTCCCTGCTGTCTCTAATAAAAATGTCCATGAAATTGACTGAGTGTTTACCAGATGTTTACAGGAAATTATCATGTCAAATGAAACCAGAAGCATCTCATGACTTAGAGTGAGGTATTGATCTTGTTGTGCCTCACAAGTGATTTTGTCCAGACTACTGATTTTCTGTGTGTCTCCCCACCCCCTGCCCTTCCTTCCCTGTGCTGATTGCTTTGGAGAGCTCATGCACCAAACCTGTTGATAAAGACCTGCAGGTGATGGCATATGGGTTTGAATTGCTAGTGACATTGTGTGTACTGCAGAGATTTACAGAGAGCCTTCCAGAGCTCCCTCTTGCTCACAACTGTCCTTTCTAACTTGAATGTGGATTTCTTCTCTTTTAGTACCTCCTTCTGTGCGTGCCAGGCAGAGCACTATGAATGCCACAGCCAACCTCAGCCAGTCTGTCACCTTAGCATGTGATGCTGATGGCTTTCCTGAGCCAACTGTGACGTGGACAAAGTAAGATGCTGTGTGCAATGTCCTGATTGTGTGTGAACACGGATGTTTTCAGCAGGGCCTGGAAAACCAGGCTGAAGTGAAAGCAACATTTCACCTGGAATAAGATTAAGTCATTTTTCTCACAAGAGTAAGAATGGTCTCACAGTGGAAGTGTAGTTAGTTTCTGTTGTGGGCTAACCCCTGTAGGCAACTAAGCACCACACACCTCCCCAAGTGGGATGGGGAAGAGAATGAGAAGGGTAAAATCCAAAAACTTATTGGTTGACACAAAGCCAGTTTAATAGATAAAGCAAAAACTGTGTGTGCAAGCAAAGCAAAATAAGGAATTAATTAATTCACTACTTCCCATTGGCAGGCAGGTGTTTAGCCAGGTCAGCTGTCCCAGCTTCTTGTGCGCTCCCAGTCTACTCGCTGGCAAGGCAGTGAGAGAAACAGAAAACCACTTGACACTTTTAGCAAAAGCTAAAAGATCATTGTGTTACCAACACTGTTTAGGTCACAAACCCAGAACGTAGCCCCCGTATGAGCTACTATGAAAAAAATTAACACTATCCCAGCCAAAACCAGTACAACTTCCTGGAAACACAAGAGTAACAGCAAAAATAGCTTTTTTTCATTGTACCATTGCATCCTTTGTCAAGCTGCAAATAGATATGAAGCTTCACGCTGAACAGACCTGTCCTGTGGATCACTTTATTATCATCTGTCGCACTGGTGGGGAATCTTAGGCAAAAGTGGGTGCTGTAACTTTTATCTTTTTTGTGCCAGGATATCCACATCTAAAGTCTTTCTCTTCATTTCATTGGGTTTAAACTTGACTGTTAGGTAGTGATACAGACTTCCTGTATACTATTCCTGAAATGGTGTAGCCTTTGTTGGAGGTTATGAGGACAAGTTTTAACGTTGAAAAAGCTGATGACAACTTGGGATACTGTCTTGATATGCATGGACAGGAGCCACCTTCTGAGCTGTCTCTTGCATATAGGCTATGATGTGTGTCAGGAAGCAAAAGGTTCATCTGCCAAGAGCTCTAAGGCAGGAGGGATTAGTAATAGATCAAAATGTAGGCTTTGTCCCTCAACCTGAGGAGTTTCAGTGTAGTAACGCAGTTCTAGCATTAACAACAAGCCTAAAACAAATAGCCTTTGATTGCTTCTGCTCCCCAACGCAGCCGGTGTGCTTTCTGCCCTGCAGGGACGGAGAGCCAGTAGAACAGAGTGATGATGAAGAGAAATACAGTTTTAACTACGATGGGTCCGAGCTCATCATCAAGAAGGTGGATAAGAGTGATGAAGCAGAATACATCTGCATTGCTGAGAACAAGGCTGGCGAGCAGGATGCCACCATTCATCTCAAAGTCTTTGGTAAACCTGTTCTTACTGTCCCCAGTTTCCAATCCAGTTTGCTATTGGTAGCTCACTAGTGCAAGCTAGAAGCAACCTACTTATCCTTCTTAATGGTTCATGTGGCTTATCTAGAGCTGCTTCTTTCCCAAGCAATGCTGTGCACCTCTGCCATCCTGCTAGGCAAAACAGAGTCTGTGTATGTGTCTGAAACAGATACCAACTGCATTCTGCTTCCTCTCTGATAAAAGAAATTCAATTCTGTGCATGGGGTGGTGTGAGATTCACGTGTTACTTGAAAGATCTTCCAGGCCCAGAGGGCCGAGTCCTAATCCAACCAGAGCTGCTATTAAAGGGGCTTTAGCACTTCAGTGGGACTTGATATATCTGGACAGGGAGGTGGTGAACTCCACCCCACCACTGTGTGAATGACCTCAAGCTTGCAGGAATGAATCAGCAGCTTTTCTACTTTCCATGAATCTGGGGATGTTAAGGAATATAATTCTCCCTGTCCCATCCCTCTGTGGTGATGGTCCCATCCCCAGCCACTTGACAAAGCTGCTTATCAAAAGGCTAATTTGGGGCAGAGAAAGTAGACAGTGAGGTGGAAGATTTAGCTGATAATCCCAGCAACTGATCATCTGTACACTGTTAAACGGGTTCTACTTCAGATATGCCCTTTTCTAGTCCTCTTACAAGCCTCACCTGTAAGCACGGGTACAAAAGATCTACTTTTCCAAGGAGGTAACCTTCTCAAATATCAGTGTGCTCCCTTCCTCATATGGAAGTAAACTTGTGCTGATTCAAAAGCTCTTTTTCCCCTACATTGCTTGTTTCAAACATTGCTGTTGACAGGCAAGCTGGCATTCTGAGCCCTGACTGAATGAAGGTTGCTTTTTCTTTTCAGCAAAACCCAAAATCACCTATGTGGAGAATAAAACAGCCATGGAGCTGGAGGATCAGATTACGCTTACCTGTGAGGCATCTGGGGACCCAATCCCTTCCATCACTTGGAGAACTTCCACCCGGAACATCAGCAATGAAGAGAAGGTATAACCCTTCCCAAAACCATGGTCTCATTTGCTGGGATCAGCCTGCCTTCGCTGGTCCAGAATGCATGATAGCTGCATGCAGATGCACATGGAAATCATGGTGATTCCCCTCTCTGTACTGAGAACACGTGTGGTCCTGCACAGAATATCTGCTAAAGGGTTAGCTCCACAGCTGAAGTAATGCCACAGATGTCCTTTTGTACAAAGAGCTATCTCGGTTTATAAAAGCTAAGGATATGCTTTTTAATTCCTGCTGGTATCAGTCTGAGTTGAATTAACTTGAAAAGCAGTAGGCCCTTTTCAGAGGAGTTTCCAAAGGGAGCTACAGTTGCAGGAAGCTTGTGAAAGTGTATTTCCCTTCTTTTTCCAAGCTGAGAGGTGGGAATGAACACCCTGATTCCAGTGATGTCCATGCTGTCATCATCATGATGTGATCTGGGAGGGTGGCAGGTGGGAAGGTGTGGGATATTTTTGCTCAAAGGTGCAGTGGACCAAAATGAGCCTGTTAATTCCTTCTTGCCCTCCTGTATTATATTCTAATACTGCATGTACCTGAAGCACAAAAGCCTGGCTGCCTTTGTGTTCTCCTGTTTTGTTGATCACAGCAATACCATTTTGTTGTTAAGAGGCAAAAATAATTAGCAGTTTTTCTCTTAAAAGAGGGATGTTGTGGTGATTCCTTTTTTTTTTTTTTTAATATTGGCCACAATTGCCCTTAACTAGACAAGATTAGGATGTGCTGTATTACTGTAGCTATTTCATAATAATTGCATAAGGTTATCAGGAGGCATAGTTTAGAGCCAAAGAAAACCTAGACAAAAGTTGGAGTACGGAGTTGTTGCTTATTGATAATCTTCTAATAACAGGATGCTTCAGGGCTCAGCTAACTTGGGCATACCAGGGGTTCTGACTCACTATGAAGGCAGCAGCTGACAGACTGTGCAAGTCTTAAAGTCACAGAGGCATCCACTGTCAGTCATCCACACAGCTGCCATTCTGCATTATAGACTCCTAAATGAGCTTTTTTCATTGCCTCCATGATGTCAGCTCTTCGCCATGTTGTTAATGTGTAACTTATTAATCAGTGTGCCAAAGTTTTCCAGCCTTAATTCTTTCTTTTGGATTCAAAGGCTAGTGTAAATCCCTGCAATGTTTAGAGAGAGATTTCCATTGCCTTCAAAAGCTGTTGGCTTGGGCTACCATTACGGCATGGCTGGGGGACCTGTTTTGAAGACATAAGGTTATTCATGGTCCTGTTCTCTCTGGGAGAGCGGTGGGAGAAGCTAAGTGCTGTAGTGCTTCTAGCACTAAAGTTTGGTTCACAGCCACTGAAAAGAGCTTTTATAGGGAGAAGAATATAAAAGCTGATATAACACTAATATGAAAGCTGAAATAACACTAAACAATCAAGTAGAAGTCAGTAGGAGAGCCTGTTTGCAGAGAGTCCCATCTGTCCATCCCAATTAAACTAACAAGATCTCAGTGGCAAAACTGCTAACCATTTTTGAGACTCGCATGTATCATGTTTGATGCTGTTAAGTTGGTGATCAGTATTAAGGAAAATGTTAATACTCTAATAGTTTCATGTATAGATGGTGTGAAAATCAAAGGCTTGAGGTACTACCATGTGTCCCATGTACTGGTTCAAACCTTCAGGGCAAAGATTTTATTTTTTTTTCATATACTGAACACTTTCTAGGCAGGATTTTTTAATTTTTTTTTTGTATATGGTTTGTTTTTTACTTTTACTTTTTCCCATTCTCTATCTTGTGCTGTAAGTTTAGGTAAATAGTACAGATGTTCAGAGAATCCTCAGGTGAAAATAGCTCCGATAATCATTCTATTACATGTACAACCAAATATGTATATTCAGGTTACTATCCACTTACTGTCTCTGGGATAGCTTAGGGGAATGGATGGTCTTTGATGTGAGACAAACAATACTATTTTTAAAATTATCAAGCCTTACTTTTGAATATGTTTTAGATACATCTGTCTTGCTACGTGTTGTTTACTTTTGTAATCATACTTCAGTCCAGATTTTTAAAGGCCTACAGGTGCCTTAAATCCCATGAACATTTCGTATTTAAGAAAAGCCTACCCAACCCCCCCAACAAAACAAAACAAAAAAACCTCTCTGGCTTAGAGGTTTTTTCCCCCTTCAGTCTTTGTCCATGAACGGAGATAATCTGACATGTGGACAAGGGGCAAGAGGTACTATAGCCCAAACACCTAGGTTGAAAATGTCACAACTATTTCAACATTCCCATGCTTTCCTGAGAGGCCTGTTGATATCTAGCATGCATAGAAAAAGGTTCTCCTCTCTTTGGCTATGCCTACATAATGTGGCACCCCTTGGACAAACAGTCTTTTGCTTTGAGGGGGTCTGCAAAGGTAAGTGGTTGTGGCTGTGCTCTAGCAAAATCAGATAACTGGCAATCAGATAATTACCAACACAAATGAGCAGGCCAAAGTTCCAGATACTGGCATAGTGGAAGCTTCCTCTTACTAGTAAGCTGGCAGCTTGCATTGTTCTGCCCTGCAGAGAGTGCAAGTAAAATTTAAAACAACCCCCCCAAAAAAATGCTTATATGTGGTTTACTTTGGTTGTCAATGTGGGAACATATGACATAGGAGAAAATTTTACCTTGTCAGTCAGAGATTCCTGTCTACCCCTGAAGGGGTAGCAGGTGATGCTTTTCTGCAGGCCTTTTAACATCTTGCCAGAGCTGGCAATAGGCATACCTGCAGTGTAGGGTCTCACTCAGTACTGCTGTCTAGCCTCCCATGGTAGCTGTTAAAAGACCTGCATCATGTTAGCATTTTCTCTATGGAAAGCCAAAAATAAAGCAAAGATTTTCTTGCTGGAATGAAGGAATCAAAGTACAGAAGAAGAGATCAGCTGTGGTATTCTTCCTCCTTTATCTTAATGGCAGTTTACCCTGTATATTGTTATTAGGCCTTTTTCTTTGGTGCTGAGTAGAGCTTGTGTATCTCTTTGTCTTGGTGAGGGTGAGTTAGTATGAAATTCTCCAGGATGGAGAATGTGGTTCTGCCTTTTTTCCCCACACACACGAGTGCCATCAGCAAGCCCTAGGAGTGTGGGAACTGGCTTTTTTCCTCCTTAATCTTCCTTTAGGGTGACAGGTACTGAACAGCAAAGGATGAAAAGATGTCTCTCTTTTGTTTGTTTTTTTTTAATCCCTTTGTGCTGACACCATAGAGATTCAATGAATAGGATCGAAAGCAGACTTGCATGGATATAGGCAAAGCAGTTCCCTGGCTAGCTGGGCGTACTCGGGTACAGGGAATGACTGGTACATCAAAAAGGGATTATGCTCAATTATTATGGGTGCGTGTTCAGTTTTCAAGGAACTTGTGCACAACTTGATATATATATACATAGAAATGAGCAGATGATGGGGTGTCCTAGCCTATGCAGGTGTTGGTGAGTTTCTCTTCAAGTGGCTTCGCTTCAGGCCACAAGTGAATGACTTGCTTTTGTCAAAGACATTCTAAAAGGAGGCTGTCTGTACCATGTGTTAACACTGAAGTCTCACAGTGTTCACTAGAAGCAATGTGGAAACAATACTATGTTTTTAATTCTCATTTCCTAAGCTTTCATCTCCATTTCTGTAATGTCATTCTTGTGTGTGCTGTTATAACCACACGTCAGCAACGCTTGTGCCTCACATTCAATAATGCCATCGTGGCTGTGATATTAGCAGGTGATTTTTGACTCCTGAATTGAAATGGATCAAGTTGCAATCGAAATAGAGACTGGAAGAAAAATATTTGAAAGATAAATTATAGGGGAAGACCAGAACCCAGCAACTTTGGTCTTTCTGAACCACAGTGAATATGGTCCGCACTGTTGGTGGCTTTCTCTGAATGGGAAATGTGTGTTTATTGCTAACGTTTGTGCATGTTTCACTGATGCCTGTTGTTTGGTTGTCCCAAGCCCAGTAAGGTTTGGGTGCACATATCCCCAAGCATAACGAGCTGGACATTATCAGCTGGAAGTACAAGTTTCTGCCCTGCTATGTCCTGTCCTGGGGATTCATGCTGTTTCACTGCTCTGCAGCTCAAGGTCTCCTACTCCTGGCACAGTATGCACGTACAAATGCATGATCACATTAACGATATGAGTGTTAATGTTAATCGCTGTGTGCGGGTGGCTAACAAGCCAGTGTTGGAAAACCAGTTCCATAACTTTCTTTGCGATGTAGTGACCGGGGTCATCAGAATCACTTCCCCAGCATGCTGAGAACAGGTTTCTAGAAACTCTGAGATGTGACAAGGGAAATTACCACTCAATATGTAAAAACAGAAGTGATCTTTAGGTATCATTAGTCTTCACTTAATAATTTTAAGACCGATTTATAGGATATTAAATTTTGAATGTAAATCTCACTTGAGGTTTTGTTGGGAAATGGAAATTGTGATCACCCCACACACGTGAGATATACAACTTGGATCCTGCATGTGCACAGAACACAAAGTGGTGCATACGCTATGATACCTAAAAGCAATCTTTGATAAACTTTTATTGCTTTTTTTCTGTTGTTGTTGTGTTCTATATCTGTTCTCTCCAGGCTTCGTGGACCCGGCCCGAGAAACAAGAGGTATAAGATTACAAGACCTGTAGCAAACTTCTTAGTTTTTTGGTTTTGGTTGTTTTAAGCATTACAGATTAACAAATCTCTAGTCCAGTAACCATGCCAACTAAACCAGCATTAAATATCAATACATAAAAGAAACAGCTTATAGAGTTAGAAGTTGCTTGGCATATAGTAATGCATTTTTGGATGAGCAAACTAGCTGTGTTGGGGTGAGTAATTCTAGTTCTCACTTTTTAAAAAAAAAAAAAAAAGGCAAAAATAAAAACAAATGTAAAATCTGACAAATACTGCTTTCACCATTTTCTTCTATGCTACCACTGCGAATCATGTCTCTCTTCCAGAGTTTAAAGATTAGCAACAGCATATATGCTGGGAAAGTATTTTTTCCCAAAGATAGCCTCTTCTGCTCCAGCCAACTCATCTGTTTGCTCATGGTACTCCTTAAGTTTGACCTTCTCTTAAAGCACAACTGCATCATGTTCCATTTCAAAATCAATGCAGATAAATCTTTCACAAGTTATATTTCTCAAAAAAATGCTCCAAATTGCTGTATTTTTGTTTGTGTTTGATTTGCAAGGGTCAGTGAGGAGGTGTGGGGTAATGCAGCAACTGAGGTTGGTGCAAATGTGGTTTGTTGCTGTTCTATTTCACATCCAATACTGTATTTTAAAAATAATTGTAATAACCTACTTTGACATGCACCTGATTGGTAGCATTCTTGCTTCAAAATGGACCAGAAAGTATGTTTCCAAGCAAATAACAGGGCTCAGGTAGAGAACGAAGTTAGCTATTAGAACTGGGTGACTCGTATTTGTATTTGTAGGATCAACTTTGAGGAGGCTCTGGGTATCCTGAATTCTTTTTTATTTTTAAGCTGTCTTAAACCATAGAGACCGGTGTGGCCTAAACAAACTTAAGCACTATCTGCCTTTGTTTCATATGAGGCTGAGAAGAAATTTTTACTTCAAAATAATCTGTTGGAATAGATGAATTGTGGCAAGTGAAGGCATCGGATATTCAGACCATTTTGCGTTGAAGAATTTGGACTTTGAGTATGTTGCATCTCTTTGGGCCTCATGTTAATTCCTATTATAGTTGTCGCTGACTCCCTTCTGCCACATCCGTCTCCCCTGCCCAGTGTTTTCACTGTGCTCTCTGTCTCAAGGTTTTTATTAATATGAGCATTAATACTATTAAGCCTGCTGTCTCTAAATTTCTTACTGTGTCTTAAAATATCTAAGTGGCATTCTGTGAGAAGGCTTTTGAAGCTTCTTGTTGCAGCTTGTGTAGGCGTATTTCTTAAATAGCTAGCATGGGGTCTTTTAGCAGTGCATTCCAGTGGCAGGTATTTCAGGTCTGAGGAAGCTGAGTGAATACTTGGCATTAAGTGTTTCACTCTTACTAATGCATTAGCTAGTTTAAAGAAGTCTCTAGGAGCTTCAGTCAGAGCAGCATATATGGGTGTTAAATGTTGCTTTCCTTGCTTCAGAGGCACAATTGCAGTTGACTGCTTCTTCCTCTGCACTACAGTCAGCTGTATTTACTATACACAATCCATAGTCTCAGTTCACCATTCTGGTCCAGCATATAGTGGAAAATTGTTGCAAGTCACATTAGCGGCATATGCTAACAACCCCCCCCCCATATTACCACCCACAGA
>NW_015090916.1:1566997-1657077 GCF_001431845.1 Calidris pugnax | reverse complement strand
TTGCTGACACTCCACCTGACGGCCAATGCAAACCCCCCCCCCCCCCATATTACCACCCACAGACATTAAAGAACACAGTTGCAAGCAAAATCACACCTCAGTTACGCTGAAAACTGGTGATGCTTTTCTTGTAACTGGAAATTAGTGCAACCTTACAAATATTAAGAGCTGCAGATGAGTTCTCGTTAGTACAGTGCAAGCACAGAGCTAGGAGAGACCACTCATCTTCCTTTGCTTGAATTTGTGATCAAGATTTCCAGGTGCTGTTTCATAGTGGTGTCCATTGTGTGGAAAGTGGGTGAGAAGAATATGTGACTGTGAAATTAAGTCATGGATACCTGTTTGTATAAGGACTGAAAAATCATGAAGGTGGAGGGAAGTGGGAGTAAATGCTTTTCCTATTTCTCTCTTCCCTTTTGGTACTGAAGTATTGAAATCTAGGCCAGCTTTTTACACAGGGGCTATGTGTCACATGGAATTGTCAGAATCTGGAGAAAAACATCTCCATGTATCTCAGGTTAAGTTGTAGTAATCGGTGATACAGAGAACCATCATACCCTTTTCTGTAGAGTGGCAATTGCTATGGCATGAATTATCGCCTCTGTCCCTTAGGGTTCTCCCCTCATTAGTATGAAGCATTTTGCTATCCAAAATCCTTGAAATCAGAGAGCCTAGGTAAAGGGATCACAAGTTTCTAGCTATCCTATGTCTCTAATAGCTGGGAAATGATAGCATCTGACAGTCTGAAATGTGAATGAAGAAAACTAGTAGCATACTTTCTTGGATAGACATTTTTTCTCTTCTTTGGAGTATTTTCCCTGATCTTTCTTTTTCTTTACTTGTGCTCTTTGCATTAAGAAACACAGCTTCATCTTCAGAATTTGTTGCGTTACTTGTAAAGTTATAATTTCACTATGACTGCCTAGCACTCTTTTGTTTGTATTAAATCTTGACAAAATGGAGAAATGGCAGGTGACACTGGATGTAAAATTGCATTTGCTGTAATGATCATGTGCTGGTATTTTGCCATGTTTATACTCTTGCCTGCTGATGGGGTCTTAAAGATGAGTATTTAGAATATTCACTCAATTCGTGAGCTGAAAGAAGCTGGGAGCCTCTGCAGATCTGGGCTCTTGATATTTATTGATCCTACTGCAATAGTTTCAGAAGTGAGCTGGGTTTTAGAGTCACAGGTCAGACAAAAGGATAACATCACAATCAACCAGTGAAGAAAGATAAAAGCAGAATTTGGTTGTGTAACATATCACAATGGACTAATGTCACGTTAAGGGTTCCTTCCCTGGTTCTAGGAAATGATGCACATACCACCACCTGTACATGAAATAAAGAACTGTTCCCAGCAACACAAGGGACCAAGCACAGGGGAGGGAGTGGAGCTTGTGGCATTGGTCAGGGATTGCAGTAGACCTCCATGCAGGGTAGCAGATAGCAGAAAAATGCATAAAATTGGTTTTGTGTCATCAAAGGATACTGGTTTTGTGCATATGAAATTTGACAAGCTCAAATGAAGTAATATTCAGAACTAACAGAGGTAAACCACATTTATTTGTAGAGACTTTGTGAGTCTCAGAGATTGAGACCACTAGTTCACAACAGAAAGAGCATTCTGGCCCAGAGGATCTGACCATTTAAGATACCAGAAATGTACTTTGTGCTACAGCTCGGTGCATTTGGCTGTTAAATATCCTCAGGGTTTTTATTCATAATCTCAGCACTTGTCCTGTATCTCCCTGTATCTCCCAAGAAAATTAATGCTCTTAGAGCATTAATTGCATTAGGTGTGGCAGGCTGCAACAGCAGACACAGACATGAGGGTACCTAATCTGTTCACTTATGATTGTGTCACTTTGGAAACTAGATGAGAGAGTAGGTTCTTTAAAGCTTCCAAGCTGAAGAACAAGCAGTGAGAGCTTACACAGGCACCAGAGTGGAAGGTGGAGTCCATGGCCTTGTATTAAGAGAGAACTTGGGCTATGGTCACAGATTGGAGAGAAAAAACCCAAGAAGTGATGCGGTATGGGATCGTTGGATGGCTGCAATCTCTTTGAGCAGATGGTGGTCTGCATTTTACATTCCCTGTCATTGACAACCCCACACTCTATCGCATGTGGGAGCAATTTCTAAACTGGCATATAACCAATGCAGATTGCTTTAGAATTTTCTTGAAGGATAACAAGACCTTGAAGCAGACTTGTCTCTAGAAGGGTCACAGTTTTCTTGCCCTGTCCACTGTACCTTGCTTTCTTCAGTTCCATGTTCAGGTGAAAGTTCTGAACTTTCATTTTGCCTGATTCAGCTCAGAGGTCTGGATCTGCTCTTATTAATGCCATTTCAAGGACATAAAAATAGAACAAGTGTCAGCGAGAGAAGAGGAAGGCCTGAATTCTCTGAGCAGAAACACAGTAGCCATTGGGGAGGTTTTCTACAGGAGCATCCTGGCAAAACATTTTAACCAGAGCTGGTGTGAGGTAGACTTGTCTTTGTTCCCATCCCTTTAGTCTGCACCACAGGCTCAGAGCTCAGCCTCTTAACTCTTTTTTTCCTTTCCTGCCAGACCCTGGATGGGCGCATCATAATACGCAGCCATGCCCGGGTGTCATCCTTGACTCTCAAAGAAATTCAGTACACAGATGCCGGAGAATACGTATGCACAGCCAGCAACACCATCGGGCAGGACTCCCAAGCCATGTACCTTGAAGTGCAGTGTAAGAAGTGGAGGACGGGGCGGGAAGGTTGTTCATGTGTTTAGAGGGGAGACTGTTTTGATTTTCAGTGATGAGACTGAGGCACCTACAGCTAGGAAAATGTGTGGTGTTTAGGTGGAGGGCATGGGAAGCAACTCGATCTGAAATAATTTTGTTGGAGGCATGTTGCTGTGTGCATATGTGCAAATGTTTGTCTCCAGCTGGGATACTATTTGCACCCTGGGAAGACTACGGGCCATGAACGTGCCACAGTCCCATTTGTTGGGTGCATCAGAGTAGAACGTCCTGGTATGCATTTCCCTGCATGCATAGCATGCTGTCTGTCTGCTCCTCCTCCCATACTGTGTTAGGAGCAGCCTTTGGGACTGTGTAGGTTTCCTCCTTACATCCTTCAGCAAAAGACACCCTCCATCCCCACAGATGAGAAGACAGTTCCTATTTCCTATATTAGATTCCCTTCCCCGCATTAAACTGGATCCCAGCCAAGGGATCCTTAAAGTGAGGCTGACTTGGCTACTTTAGGAGATTTTCTGGTTCAAATTGCCTTCACGTGTGTCTGTCTTTCAGATGCCCCCAAGCTTCAGGGCCCTGTTGCTGTCTATACCTGGGAAGGGAATCAAGTGAACATCACCTGTGAGGTATTTGCTTACCCCAGTGCTGTCATCTCCTGGTTCCGGGATGGACAGCTGCTTCCCAGCTCAAACTACAGCAACATCAAGATCTACAACACTCCATCAGCAAGCTACCTGGAGGTGAGGAAAAGCAAGGAGAGAAGGCGTATGCAGCCAGGAAGGCTCAGTGCTATCAAATAATTTATGTTCCTGATGTTGAAGGAGTTAAGTCTTTTGTCATGGCACCCTGTTGGTAGACAAGAAGTTGTGTGGTGTTTCTGGCACATAAATGCGAAGAAAATCAGGTAATAGAAGATACCACCTCCTCTTTGCCTTTGACTTTCTGCCCACTGCAGTTCTCCCCTCTGTGGACTGCACTCAGAGCATTAGCACATGTACTTTATCGCAACTTCTCTCTCCAGCAAAATGCAGAGTGTATTCACAGAGTGTAAAGGGTTTGCTAATCCGAGATTAAACTTCATTCTTTCCACAGGTGACACCAGACTCTGAAAATGACTTTGGGAACTATAACTGCACTGCTGTGAACCGCATTGGCCAGGAGTCCTCAGAGTTCATTCTCGTACAGGCAGGTGAGCATCCCAAGCAGGGAAATAAGGAAATGTGTATGCAACCCTTGAGCTGAGGTGACAGAGTCACCATTCTTTCTAGTTTGTGTTGGTGGGGTAGCAGGAGAACAAGCTTCTACTTTCAGAGAGACTGTTCATACATTTTTGCATTGGGATGAGTTGTAAACAACAAAATCCTCAGCATTTCGGTTTCCATGTTTCTGAAGGGTCTTGTTCTTTTCTGCGCTTCCAGTACTTTTTGACAGAGCTGGGATCTTTGATTTCTGACAGCCATTGTGTATGTGCATATGCACGCACGTGTGCTTCTCCAAATCAGAAAAATATCCCTAATAGTACAGGTAGTGCAAGCTAGAAACCTCAGAGTGCTGTGTACCGACCAAAGAGGCCCAGTGTCTGACTGCATGACAGACTGGAAGGGCCTCTGGTGTCCTCTCATGGCTTCCATAGAGGCAGATTTAGGAACGGTCAAGCTATGCATTGGAGTGCCCTGTGGAAGAGACTGTAGGGACAGAATAGCATCCAGGATGCTCTTGCTACTCTGCTCTGGTTATCCTCTTTTGAAAAAGGTGCTGAAAGTCTCTAGCCTCTTAGAGGAGATAGAGTAGAGACAATATCAAGGTCTCTGCACTGAGGGGAGCCTTAGGCCTACCCTTCTCTCCTTTGTGAAGTCATGACAAGGGTGTGTTTGATATTCCAAGTTTTCTGTTTTCGTTGCCAGTGGAACTGGGGATCCTTGTTTCCTGCTGTCTTCTGTATCACTGGTTGTTTTCCCTTCCTCCCCCAGATACTCCGTCCTCTCCTTCCATTGACAGAGTGGAGCCCTATTCCAGTACTGCCCAGGTGGAGTTTGATGAGCCTGAAGCTACTGGTGGGGTGCCCATCCTGAAGTACAAAGCAGAGTGGAGAGCACTGGGAGAGGGAGAATGGCATTCAAGGTTGTATGATGCAAAAGAAGGTAGGACGATAAAACAAGATGTTACCTCTCCCACCGACATCTTAAAAGACTTACTTTCCTGTATGGGAAAGCCAGAGTGGAGGGTTCCATAGCTTTGCAGTTTCAGCTTGTATATTAAGGCCTCACACAAGTTCTTAAATATTCGCTTTGCAGTGACACTTCGAATTTCTGGTTGGAAATGAGGGCCCTGCTGTGCTGATAGCTATAGGTCTGTGACAGGGCACCAGCCTTCTCCGCCTACAGAGTGTGTGTTTTAGCACTATGTTCATCTTCGTATCCCTTCTTTGTTTGCACCATCCGGTCTGAATAAGGTGAAGAACCCAGTGCCCGGTGTCAAATGAGGTTTCATTTGCTGACTGTGTGCTTCAGGCCTTGTCTGTCAGCCCCTTTAGTTGCCCTTCAGTTCCCCTTGGAATGTAAACCCTCCTATTCCAGAAGCAAGTCTAGCTCCCATTACACCCTGTCTCATTATCTGTAGGAATACTGTATTTGGTTTGCATAGCCAGGTTTTGGTAGTGAGGAGGGTGTACAGAGGTGGCTTCTGTGAGAAACAGCTTTAGAAGCTTCCCCTATGTCCAATAAAGCCAATGTCGGCCACCTCCAAGAGGGACCTACCGCCTGGCCAAGGCTGAGCCCATCAGCGATGGTGGTAGCGCCTCTGGGATGGCATAGTTAAGGGGGAAAAAACCAAAAACCTTCACAACAGCAACCACGAGAGAGGAGTGAGAGAAACAAATATGTAGAAACAAAGGTCAGTGAAGAAGGAGAAGGAAGAGGTGCTCCAGGTGCCAGAGCAGAGATTCCCCCGTAGACTGTGGTGAGGCAGGCTGTCCCCCTGCAGCCCGTGGAGGACCCCACACCAGAGCAGGTGGATGCCTGAAGGAGGCTGTGACCCTGTTGAGAGCTCACACTGGAGCAGACTCCTGGCAGGACCTGTGCCTCCATGGAGAGAGAAGCCCACACTGGAGCAGGTTTGCTGGCAGGACTTGAGACCCTGTGGGGGACCCACGCTGGAGCAGTTTGTGGAGAACTGCAGCCTGTGGGAAGGACTCATGTTGGAGATGTTTATGGAGAACTGTCTCCAGTGGGAGGGACCCCATGCTGGAGCAGAGGAAGAGTCTTCCCCCTGAGGAGGAAGGAGTGGCTGAAACAGCATGTAATGAACTGACCACTACCCCCATTGCCTGTTCCCCTGCACCACTCAAGGGGAGAAGGTAGAGAATTCAGGAGTCAAGTTAAGCCTGGGAAGAAGGGAGGGGTAGGGAGAAGGTGTTCATAAGATTTGGATTTTATTTCTTATTACCTTGCTCTAACTGGGTTGGCAATAAATTAATTTTCCCCAAGTGGAATCTGTTGGGCCCTTGACTGTAATTGCCGAGTGACTGGGGAGTTGGACTAGATGATCTCTACGGTCCCTTCCAACTCTAAAAAATTCAGTGAAATTCAGTGAAATTCAGAGTGATCTCCCTGCCCTTATCGTGACCCATGAGCCTTTCGTTCTATTTTCTCTCCCCTGTCCAGCTGAGGAGGGGGAACGATAGAATGGCTTTGAGCTCCTGGTGTCCAGTCAGGGTCAACCCACCACAAATAAACACTGCTTAAATTGTATCCTTAAGTTCAGTAAATGAAAGGAAAGTGTCTGACTGCATGACAGACTGGAAGGGCCTCTGGTGTCCTCTCATGGCTTCCATAGAGGCAGATTTAGGAACGGTCAAGCTATGCATTGGAGTGCCCTGTGGAAGAGACTGTAGGGACAGAATAGCATCCAGGATGCTCTTGCTACTCTGCTCTGGTTATCCTCTTTTGAAAAAGGTGCTGAAAGTCTCTAGCCTCTTAGAGGAGATAGAGTAGAGACAATATCAAGGTCTCTGCACTGAGGGGAGCCTTAGGCCTACCCTTCTCTCCTTTGTGAAGTCATGACAAGGGTGTGTTTGATATTCCAAGTTTTCTGTTTTCGTTGCCAGTGGAACTGGGGATCCTTGTTTCCTGCTGTCTTCTGTATCACTGGTTGTTTTCCCTTCCTCCCCCAGATACTCCGTCCTCTCCTTCCATTGACAGAGTGGAGCCCTATTCCAGTACTGCCCAGGTGGAGTTTGATGAGCCTGAAGCTACTGGTGGGGTGCCCATCCTGAAGTACAAAGCAGAGTGGAGAGCACTGGGAGAGGGAGAATGGCATTCAAGGTTGTATGATGCAAAAGAAGGTAGGACGATAAAACAAGATGTTACCTCTCCCACCGACATCTTAAAAGACTTACTTTCCTGTATGGGAAAGCCAGAGTGGAGGGTTCCATAGCTTTGCAGTTTCAGCTTGTATATTAAGGCCTCACACAAGTTCTTAAATATTCGCTTTGCAGTGACACTTCGAATTTCTGGTTGGAAATGAGGGCCCTGCTGTGCTGATAGCTATAGGTCTGTGACAGGGCACCAGCCTTCTCCGCCTACAGAGTGTGTGTTTTAGCACTATGTTCATCTTCGTATCCCTTCTTTGTTTGCACCATCCGGTCTGAATAAGGTGAAGAACCCAGTGCCCGGTGTCAAATGAGGTTTCATTTGCTGACTGTGTGCTTCAGGCCTTGTCTGTCAGCCCCTTTAGTTGCCCTTCAGTTCCCCTTGGAATGTAAACCCTCCTATTCCAGAAGCAAGTCTAGCTCCCATTACACCCTGTCTCATTATCTGTAGGAATACTGTATTTGGTTTGCATAGCCAGGTTTTGGTAGTGAGGAGGGTGTACAGAGGTGGCTTCTGTGAGAAACAGCTTTAGAAGCTTCCCCTATGTCCAATAAAGCCAATGTCGGCCACCTCCAAGAGGGACCTACCGCCTGGCCAAGGCTGAGCCCATCAGCGATGGTGGTAGCGCCTCTGGGATGGCATAGTTAAGGGGGAAAAAACCAAAAACCTTCACAACAGCAACCACGAGAGAGGAGTGAGAGAAACAAATATGTAGAAACAAAGGTCAGTGAAGAAGGAGAAGGAAGAGGTGCTCCAGGTGCCAGAGCAGAGATTCCCCCGTAGACTGTGGTGAGGCAGGCTGTCCCCCTGCAGCCCGTGGAGGACCCCACACCAGAGCAGGTGGATGCCTGAAGGAGGCTGTGACCCTGTTGAGAGCTCACACTGGAGCAGACTCCTGGCAGGACCTGTGCCTCCATGGAGAGAGAAGCCCACACTGGAGCAGGTTTGCTGGCAGGACTTGAGACCCTGTGGGGGACCCACGCTGGAGCAGTTTGTGGAGAACTGCAGCCTGTGGGAAGGACTCATGTTGGAGATGTTTATGGAGAACTGTCTCCAGTGGGAGGGACCCCATGCTGGAGCAGAGGAAGAGTCTTCCCCCTGAGGAGGAAGGAGTGGCTGAAACAGCATGTAATGAACTGACCACTACCCCCATTGCCTGTTCCCCTGCACCACTCAAGGGGAGAAGGTAGAGAATTCAGGAGTCAAGTTAAGCCTGGGAAGAAGGGAGGGGTAGGGAGAAGGTGTTCATAAGATTTGGATTTTATTTCTTATTACCTTGCTCTAACTGGGTTGGCAATAAATTAATTTTCCCCAAGTGGAATCTGTTGGGCCCTTGACTGTAATTGCCGAGTGACTGGGGAGTTGGACTAGATGATCTCTACGGTCCCTTCCAACTCTAAAAAATTCAGTGAAATTCAGTGAAATTCAGAGTGATCTCCCTGCCCTTATCGTGACCCATGAGCCTTTCGTTCTATTTTCTCTCCCCTGTCCAGCTGAGGAGGGGGAACGATAGAATGGCTTTGAGCTCCTGGTGTCCAGTCAGGGTCAACCCACCACAAATAAACACTGCTTAAATTGTATCCTTAAGTTCAGTAAATGAAAGGAATTTTAATTTGGGAGCACTATGAAGAGGAGAGTTCTATTTCAGAGCTGAATCTTCTGCCACCAGTTCTGGCTGGAACTGAAAATCTTCTTTTAGGTCCCCACTGCAGTAATGTGATCAAAGATAGGGTTTATTTTTCTAATTTCTCCCTTTGTGTCTGTGCAGGAAAAAGAAGAGCTTATTTCTTTCTTCATATCATGATGACCCCACAGCAGGTTCTTTCCATCTCATACATTGTCTCTGACCTCCTTACAGATTGTTAAAGGAGAGAGATGGCTTTCTCTCCTGCTAAGGGCTTTGCTTTCAGTTGGCTCATGCTGCCTAACAGATGAGCAGTTCTAGGTGTTATGTCTATTACCCCCACATGACAGTGGTCTTGGAGCATTCTTCAAGTTGCTCCTCGGCACAGGCCAAGGGCTGATGCCCTCTGGTGTCTACCGGAACTCCACTATATCCCCTCCAGAGGGACTGTGGCAATTCATCTCTTTAATCAGCTGGTTGACCCAGAGGTGATAGCTCTGACCTTTCTCTTTGCACTGTTTATATAAGGCTGGGCCCAGAAGAGGGCTCTGTTATATGGGGTGAGCGTGGCAAAAGTATACGATACAAACATGCCATTTATTGTTGACTTAAAGCCTGAGCTTTTCTTTGCTCTTCCTCCCTTGTTTCTGCAACAGCAAATGTGGAGGGCATGATCACTATCACTGGCCTGAAACCTGAAACAACCTACTCTGTGAGACTGTCTGCAGTCAACGGCAAGGGCGTGGGTGAAATTAGCCTACCATCTGACTTCAAGACACAACCAGTTCGTAAGTAAAACTGGGACTCCCCTCTGGTTCTCTTTCCTTACATCTTTCCAGGGAATATCTGCCATGCATGGATGACACCATCTTCTTTTGCAGACCTTCCTGCACCCTTTGCTTTTGTTGTGCTTTTTGATCGTGATGAATTTCATTACTAATTAAAAACCTTCTTTGAAGGTAGAAGGTGGAGGAACTGTTTTATTTGTACTAGCTTGTGCCCTAGGTTACTAGTGTAAACTTTGTATTGTCAAAGAGAAGGGAGAGTTTTAATAAGAAAAAGCAGCAAGTTGAGAAGGGCATTGGTTATAGAGAATGTAATGTCATGGTCACAAGGCAGGTTTTTTTGCAAATTGGGAATTAAGAGTTTCAGCATAGGACTGGCCATGAACTGTGGAAGGAGGGGGATGGAGTGAGATTCCTCTTTTCTGCATATCACTGCTTAAGATACCCATGCAGCACGCAAGGCAATTTCCACAACCTCTTGTCTGCTTTACTTGGGTAATCTTCCACTCCAATGGCAGGATGCTCTGCTGTGGCCTAACATTTCCTGCCCTGTTTCAACCAGGAACAAAAGAGACAAGAAGCAAAGACAGGAGAGTTATCCAAGACGGGAAACGAGAGAGAGGGGAAAAAAAAATGCATAGAGTAGGTAGGGGAGATGTGACAAAAGCAGGCAGGGGAGAGGTGGCCTCTTACCCTTGTACACAGTCTCATCCAAGTATTAGGATCTGTATTCAACCTCCCACAACCCCGGGGGTTCTTCTTCCCCATTCCTCTTGCATTTAGATCTACAGCCTATTCTTTTTCCCACCATCGCACCCGTACTTGTGTACCTATTTCATAGATGTTCTGAAGGCACTACGCAGGATCTTTCCTGAATTCAGAGCCTGCCATATTCCTAGCCGATGTATGTGCATGCTTTGAGGCCCTGTGAGCTGTGCATGATCTTGATTATTGTCTGCCAACTTCTGCCTGTTGCTGAGCAGTTCGGGACAGTCCACATGCTTTGTTGCTTGGCAATCCCAAGCCCTGTGCAGTAAGGTAGCCCTCACAACTGAGGTCTGGTCTGTTGTGATAACTCCTGTAACCTACCCCACTCCCTAGGGTTGGATTTGAGACAGCTGATGGTATTTTGATTTTCCAGTTCCATATTCTCTATCTCCTCTTCTCACATCTTCTACATTTTTTTTTTTTTGTCTATCTCTGTCTTTTATTTTTGTCTGTTCCATCCATGGAAAAACTGCAGGCATCCCTCACTCACGTAAGTGCCTCTCTGCATTGCTTTCACTCTCTTTTTATATTCCTAGAGTTCCTCTAACATACATAACATTAGCTTTTAATCTAGTACCTTTTTCCTCTCAGGGTCTTTAGAAGTGAAGTAACTGATACTGTCCATTTCCTAACAAGACTGACACTAGAATAGCCACCCTACTATGGGTAATACTGCTCTTTAGAACAGAATTAGGGGTTAACATCTTTGTCTTTATTGTAAAGCATGCAATTCAAATATTTAACTTAATGATTGTTTAATAATAATAGTTAGCTTGTTGATTACAGAGTGGAGTAATGGAAGGCTTAATGTTTATGAATGGATTAAAAAATTTCAAATTTTAATGAAATGTAGATAATTCAGTAAAAAAAAAAAAAACCACAGTAGAAAGTTTTATCTAAATTGCAGATCTGGTTTAGATCAATTAAGAGCCAACCAAAAACTTCAGAATTTTGAGTATCTTCACAATTTTGAAAGCAAAAACTTGGAGAAAAAAAAAATCACATTTTTTTGACTCTTCTCACTAATACTTTTTATAGTTCGTAGTCTTTTGGAAAGTCTTCCAGCACTTGTGTAGATTGTATACTGAAATAAATAAATAAAACTCATACTAAATAAAAAAAAAAGCATGTTTCCCCCTCCCAATGCAAAATGAGTTAGAAAGATTTGATGGATATGTTTAATGGTCAGTTGGGTTCACTGAAACATTGCATGCTCCATAGCTTTTTGCCTTTCAAATCGGAGTTAAACAATGGCAGCTAAAAAGAAAACTCTTTATTTAAGTGAGCATTATTCTGTTTATTAAACTATATGTCCTTGTGGTGAACTATTGTTACTCCCAAGATTGCATGGGCAAGGTTTATGAAGCTGCTGTTGCGATCTTTTGAGATTTCTGAAGTTGAAATAAAAAATGAAAGAATTTTTTTTTAACCCTAATTGCAGGATTGAATCATGCTTGTGCAATGTTTCCTTAAAGATTGTATTACACAAAAGCTTGGTCTTAGTGGAGCACTAACAAGCTGAATGGATTGGTAGTAAAAAAGGAGGAATGAATAGACAGATGGATAGACAGAATTCAAATTGCAGTAGTTAGAGTCAACTGGGAGACATGTTTCGAGAACTTATGTGCAGTCTGTTGCCTAAAATTGTTTGGAGCCTGTTAATTTCAGTAGAAGTAATATATCCCTTATGTGAAGTTAATTGTGGTTAGTATTTTAAGTATCACGCAAATGATTTGGTAGGCCCTTCTGAATTGGACATAGTCAACAATACCCAAGGGAGATAAGGGCTTAGATATTCAGTCTCTATGCAGATCAGTACCACAGGAAAAGGGAAAAGATCCAATTAAGAAGAGAGGAAAAAGAACATTAAAAGCTTTGTTTCAGCCACATCGACAGATCTGTCTGCTAAGCCTCATGTTCATCACTTGGGGACAGGTACGTGGCTTTGAAGAACATTAAATCACACTTGTAGAGGAGTCTTTTGCCTTTTTTTATTGTGACAATTGGCTATCAATTAGTCTGTAGTCCCTAACTCTTCTCCCTTGTAGGGTAAGTTCCATTTCTTTTTTCCTTCTTTATGGGCTATGATATGGATTTTTTTCATTTGCAAGTTAAATTCTGCTGATACTCTTCCAAGCGCATTTATGCCTTGCAGCTGTGATCCTTCTGAGCATTCAGTTCTCTGATTCTTTTTCTGCTGTCTGGGATTCTCAAAGCCTGTCTCGGATCATGAACTGGGTTGCAGCAGTGGTGAAGAGATTGTTGGCACAGCAGAAACACGTTTTTTCGTCTGTGCTGGAATTCCAGTCACACAGTATTACCTGTATCTGGGAAAAGTCAAAATCAGGAAGAAGTTGGGTGTCCCCTAGTCTGGTGTGATTTGAAGATCAAAGAAATGTTTCACAAATTTTACAGGAAAGAATATAAAAACTGTGTTTTGATACAAGCCAAGGCTGTATTTCCAGACTAGCCAAAGGCAACTAGTTTTCCTTGCACTATAGTTTAAAGTTTCTACTTGAATGTAAAAACGGACATCATTTTTTAATGCCTGCTGGGATATGTCCGTAGTTATTTTGATTTTTTTTCATTTTCCTCAATAAGCAAAAAGCACTTTCTTTCCATCTTAGAGGCACATGAAGGCCCAAGTAATTAGTGTTAATGAGGTACCATACTAGCACAGATGAGAATTGCAGGGCCAGGAGAATATCTGTCTAACTTGACCTGAGCTTGCATTTTCATCCCAACGATTCGCTGGTTTTCTGCATTTCACTTTCCTTATAAATATGAAGGCAAACAAAGGCTGCACACAGACCTTGTAAATGGTTTCTTTTTGTGCTCCAGCTGTTTCTTGGTGCTGTGCAGATGGAACTCAAATGTGTGTTAAACCAAGAGTGTGTGTGTGGATTTGATATCAAAATACCTTAATGTAAAAAAAAAAATAATAATCCCCTCCAAATTCCACCAGATCCAAAATGCAGGTCTGGCAGTGCTCTTACTTTGCTTGCGCTCTGTTTCCAGAGAGGCTTAATCTGATAAAATCTTACAAGCTTGTTTTTTAATTTTCCATCTCTTGGCAGTATTTAACAGCAATCAACTCCCCTCTTCACCTTCCTTTCTCTTTCTTTAGCAAGTACTGCTGCACCCACCTCCCGTTTAGCAGAGAGTGAGTATGGTAGAAGAGGCTGTTGTCTTTGTTCCAATTTGCTCTGCATGCATCTCTTTACTGAGTGTGGTGCAGTCTGCCTAACATCCTTGGGTGTTTTCCTTCTTCTCCTTGCTCCTTTGTCTTCTGTAGTTAGGCAAAAGCTAGCCATGGAGTGCTGCTCTAGAGGGCCTTCCAGAAATTCCAGTACTTAATGGGCTAGCCATATGTGAACCTAGATGGCTATTTGGGCCAAAAGTAGGCAAAAATGCTGTAGTTGTCTCTGAAACTGGATTCAGAGCTTCAAAACTCTTCAGGATGAAAAAGCATCTGTTGGGACCCTTGAAGCCATAGCTTGCCGCAGGAGCCATGCGGTGTAGGCTGGCTTCCTTGTCACCTGGAGGAGCTTGCATCTGGCAGCACAACTCTCCCTGTGGAGAGGAGCTGGAAAACAGCAGTAGCAGAACACAATTTTTGCAGCCTTTTCAGGTAATACACATCTGCCATAAGGATTCAGTGTAATTCTCACTCTCTCCTCATTAGACCTCCTCTCTCACCTTTCTTTCCCTGCTTCTTATAACTTATTTACATGGTATGCTTCACCTTTACGTGTCCTATCTATCCTTCATGTTTCCATAGCAACTCAGCCTCTTGCTGAATCCGAAAGCTCAGACACACCAAGTGAGTAGATGGGAACTGCTCCCCTTTGGTCCGGAGTGCTATTTGTTATGCTGTAGCCCTTCTATCGAGGGAATTAAAGCACTATACTGCATTACGTTGATGTCTGTTTACCAACTATCTGGCACTGATGTGTTGTGTGAGCATGTTAGCTGTTCAGAACCCAGCATGGTACAACTCTTCCTCCTCCTCCTCCTCCTGTTGTCCTGCCAAGCATGCAGTAAAAAGGGAAATACATGGTTTAGAAGAAACATGGAGGAGAAAGAGGGGGGAAAAAAATGTAAACTATCATTCTCAAAAGGAATGCTTTCCTTTCACATTTTCAATTAGTGATTGTAGTGTTAAAGCTGCCTTTGCAAAAGGGGCGTGGACTAAATAATCTTCTTGCTACCCTGCCTTGTTCTATTTCCTGCGAATTTAGGGAGATACAGTTGATATTACAGCTATGGATGCAAATGAGGAGGTAGAATATCTTACAGTGGGAAGGACTGTGGGGAGAGGGAGAATTGTTCCATCTTGCCATTGGTGCCCTGCCTACATTACGAGATTTCACAAGAAGTCTGTATCTGAAAAGTGAACTGGATTCAGATTCCCTCAGTTCTTGCTCAGTTCCTCGTTAGATAGCTATTCCTAGTGAGACAGTCAGATAAGCAGATGCTTCTGCACTGGACCTGAATAGTCTAAGGAAAAATAGCTAAAACTCGCATTAGTTGATTTGTACATAAAGAAACCATTTTGAAATGTCTGTTTTAGACTAGCAGTTAAGAATTCAGCAGCACAGCTTCCTGATACTGAGTGGATGTATCAGGTGTGATTTCAGTCTTTACATGTAGGAGGAGATTTATAGCCAATCACATGCCAATATGAGTGCCAAGTAAATATTTACAATACAGTCCTGGAAGACAAATATACTTGAGGAAGACATAGGTTTATATGGTGCATATGTGTGTTTTGAACAACTAATCATTTCTACAAAGCCAAATGCTTTTTTTTTTTTTTTAATTTGCAATAATAAAAAGTATGTGTTTCTGTGAATATGGTCTTTATGATAAATACCTGTGTGCTTACCTGTGGGTTAGAAATGGTTCATCACTTCTAAACAGAAAATACTAAAAGCATGAAGTATGTGATAATTTGGGGGGTTGGGATGGAGGGAGAGGTTAGTACAGCTAGTCTAAAATTGTCAAAAAATTATAAAAATTAAAATCATAACTGCATTTATGACTGACACATTCCATGATACACATTGCATGAAATGTCATGCCAGTGACCACAATGAATGCTTTCCTTCTTGCAGTATTTTTCCTCTATACAACATGCCAAACCATAATTACTGATGCATCTGAAGTGATAGTGGTTCTGTATTGCTGAAAAGAATGTTTATTTTGAATCAGAGTTGGAGGGTGGGGTAGAGAAGGCAAAGGGCAGGGAAAGGTGGCAACCAGCAGGTCTACTAATAATCTTTTTTTTTATTATTGTTTCTTAGGAGGCAGAGAATCCATTGTGGCTTCTCACATGTGAGGCTAGGAGATAGCTGGACTCGTGAGGGAAAGTGTTTTGTTAATGTTTTGCAGAACATTTTCTTAAAAAGAATAGGTCTTTCTACCCAGAAAAGATACTAAGAGCTAGTTCATCATAAATATTTTCCACATTTTATTTTGTTGTGGGGTGTGTGTCTGTGTTGGGTTTTTTAAGGGTAAAAGTTTTCTGTTTTCACCTACGTTGAAGTTCAGGCTCTTACATGGAACAGAAGCAGATCTGACCTCTTACGCCTCATTGTCACTTGTTTCCATAGCCAGTTTATGCAAACGGTAGACACATTTGTTTTGTATGCTAAGTTGTTCTGCAGCATATTAATATTCTATATTCAACAGAGAAAAAGGGCATTGGCACAAGGCAGATGATCTTATAACTTTGCATTATTTAATTGTTGATGCTGCTACTGAATGATCTTGTGTCTTACCCTAACCTAGCCTCAGTGGTTGCGTGAATGAAATCAAGAGCAATTAGAAATTGACAGCTACCGTGTCATTTTCATGAAGTCAGGAAAATGAACAGTGGATCTAATTGAAATCTAACAGAGCTGAAGAGTTTCTTAACTGAAGTTAGGGAGTTTCTGATGTTATGTGATCAGTAACATATGGGAGATGTCTGTAGTCGTGTACAAGGTTTAGGAACATATATCTCCTTTGGCTTAATCCTCTTGGATTGCTCAGATCAATAGTTCTTTGTCAGTGGCAGTGAAGTTTATCTTGCAGCTCTCTGCACTGTGGAATCTGTTTTGCCTAGCAACGTCTGAGGTCACTTGAAAAAGCGGTGTGGGTTTTTTTTCAGTTGAGGTACTAATTTGGGTCTGTCTTCTATCTAGTCTCCTGGTTTTTCCAGAATCTATAGGAACTTTTGTCATTTACTACATACCGGCCAACAGATTCAAACGTTGCAGGATGCAGGAGGTGGAGGACACTGAGCAAGAGTCATGCAGGTGGAAAGCCAAGTGTTTCTTTTGTTTTATCTTGCACAGTGCCTCCAGTCAATTCAAAATTGACACTCTTGGGAAAAAGGTCACATGGGCATCCCAAGGAGCTGGTGATGCTTTTTGCTTTGGAATTCTTTCCCCATTAAATGGGCCTGGCCACCAAGTATTTGATATAAAAAGACGTGCATGTGTGTCAGAAGCCTATTTACATAAAATGTGAAAGTTTGATAGCAGCTGTTCATGAATTCATTTGGCTTTCACACTCCTTTTCTTTTTCTTTCACTCATTCTAGATTTACCAGGAAGTAAGTACAGATGTGTGTATTGTCTGCCGCTGCCTGTGTCCAACCAGAATCCAACAGCTACTATTGCAGTGCCACAAGGCAAACAATGCTGAAGTCCCTGTCTCCAAAGGAATTTAATATTCAGAGACAACTGATTCAAAGATGTAGTTAGCTATAGAGTTAGGGAAAAGCATTTTCCCAGAACAGACAAAACTATATCTCTCCTTTTCATTCTTTTAAAAAGCATGATCTGCAAGTAAGCTGGTGAATGGTCCCTATCTCTTAACAAGCCCTGATATTAACAGTAGCTATAAAAGACATTTTTGAGGTTTCTTGATCCAATAGTTCTGACGGAGACAGAGCTGACTATGAAAGGCCTTGTGTTTTCAGATTCACACAAGTACTGCCTGTAAATAGAAGCCTCTGTGTACCAAGACCTCATTCCTCTTGCAAGCTCCAAGTCAAATCAGTGTTTGAACTACCTGACTTCTACCCATGACAAGAGAATTAATTTCAAGGTTTTAAGCTAAAGACAGTATTTCCAAATGTCTTCTGTATCTTGGAAGCCTCAGCCAAAGTAGCTTTTGGTTGTATTTATACTACTCATTTTGCCCTTAATCTTTAACTAAAGCTTTCTCTCGTGAGGAAGTGATCTCAAAGGCAACCTCTCTTGCCTTTAACACTAGATTTTTAAATCTAATGTTAAGCTTAGCTTACTGGGGATTTGGAAATATGTTTCTTCATGAGTAGAAGACACTGAATACCTTTCCAGGCAATCTCACAGTGACTCTTAAACTTTCTCCTTTGTGATAAGCTTGTCTAGAGTTCTGTGAGTCTATGTTTGTAACTAGAGAAGATAGATTGAAAGCTTAGATATAACAAATCCATTTTGCATTTTGTACCATCAGTTTTTCCCCTGGTAATGGTAGGCCCTTAAACTTGTCAGATATAAGCACCCAAAAGATTAGGGGTTTAATTCGCTTTGCACCAAATGAACAGGGAAGTACCAGAGTGCTGTGAAGTAGTCTCATTAAGATGAAACAAAGGAATGATCATGAAAAATGCAAGTTATAGATAGTAATTTAGGAAGGGAAACAGAGCATGGAGTTAGTGGTGTCCTCCAGCCTGACAACTGATTTATTTTTTAAATTTTTTTTTCACTCCCCCATCATACAGTCTGCACACTTTTTCATCTCTTTCAGCAGTAGCTGTCTTCCTCATGCCATCAATTGTAACCGATTTTCAGTGCTGAGCTCTTCATTCCTTTCCTTGTTGACAGAAAAACCCCTTTACACACATGAAATCAACAGTGCAATTCATTGTACTCATGCCACTCCTTGAATCTTCAGGCTGAATGTGTTCGATGGAGCTTGTGCACTCTGAGTGATAAGTGTCAGTCTGACCAAAATCTGGTTGCAGCTCTTTGATCGAAAACTCTGTCCTTGGAAATGTATACACATAGGTTTTTCGGTTTTTCTCTTTTTAGGTTATTATTGTTGTTGATATTCAGGAAGACATTTGTTTCTGCAGGGGGAGAATACATCAATGTGAAATGCCTAGGTTTATCTTCACTGAACTGCGTGGGCTGTGATTTTGACCGTTTCACCTCTGCTGCCTGGACTGTTTCTGAATAACAATGTATTCCCTTTTTCTTTCCAACAGTCCTGTGGATTCCTTCAGCTGTCCAAGTTCTGGTGCACACTTTACAGTAATTTTTGTTTCTTCTTTGACTTGGTATTAATACGCAGTGATGCAGCTGTGCCTAACACTCACAAGGTCATAACTCAGTGCTTTCTGTGGTTTAATATTCTTATATTTCCAGGTGATGTTACTGTCTCCCCAGTGTTTCTGATATATACTGGCTAATTTAATTTTGTTTCTATTTTATTTAGTCTGTAATTCTGTTGTTGATTTTTCCCTTGCCCATTGTTTACATCAGTTTTTTAATTTTTTTGTATTTTCCATGTGACCTCCTCCACTTTCCTTTCAACCAATCATGTGCGTGCGTATCATGTGACTTTGTCATGTGGCTTGCATGGTGCTGATGATGTCGTCCACGCTGGTGAACAGAAGGTAAAATACTTTGTTCTGGTTGGTTGCCTAGATCTGGGGTGAGGATTCCCTTCTGGTCAGTGACCGGGGATCTCCAAATTCCATCACTCCAAAATCCTTCTACAAGCCTTTTGGAGAAGTCGCTCACCACTGTCTGCATGTGAAGAACTCAACTTCAGTCTTCCACGCTGAGCTTAGAAAAAATCTGGAGGGGGGGGAAAGAGGAAAAAAAAACAAAACTAAAACAAAAGCAAAAAACAACAAACAAGACAAAAATCGTGGCTCAGTCATTTGCTTCTTTCACTATCAGAATCCAACAATCAGTGTCCCAGTAAGATTCTAAAACTCTCCCTCGCGTTAACACCAATGGCAAAAATCCTTTTGCTTTTCAGGGCAGCAGTGTGCCATCTACACGCTGCTAGGTGGTGGGAGATTGTGCGTAAGATGCTCAGATAATGTGAACACCGTATCTCCTGTTGCTTTAGCAACATTTTGACCCAATACAGTATACATTTATATTGATATAAATATATGCACACACACACTCACATACATTCTTAGCAGCCTATCAAAAGGATCCAAAATTCCTTATCTCTGAAATTTTGTTATTGGTAAGCATGTCACGTTATGATTTAAGAAAGAAATTTTTTCTCTCCTGAGGAAAACTTGAACATACCTAGAGTGGGAACTGTGTTTGTATAAAGTATTATGTATGGGCACACACAGAGGGCATGATGCGAGTAAGACGTTGCACAATTTGCATCAGAAGTACTATTGCACCTTTCATGCCAGAGCACCTCGTGCCTCACACATGCTGCCTCAGAGTGTGGCAAGGGATTTAATCTAAACTCGTTTACCTGCAACAGTTAACAATAGCTGGTGATCTCCATGAAATCAAGAAGCAAATGATTGAGCCTGCAGCTTATGGAGATAAAATCAGTCTCCAAGTAAAGTGTGTGGTAGTGAAAACAATTTCTGCAACATTGTGAGTTTTACAACTTCACTTAATTCTCTGTGCGTAATCTAAAGTCGGGGAGGGAGGGAAACTCCTGCTTTTCTGTTTCCCCAACTAAACAAATAATTTTGAAAACTAGGAATCAATTTGCTTATTTCAGTCTATGAATTCAGAAATCACGTTATTGTCTTGGACCACCACCAGGAAAGAATTTGGTTGGGGTTTGCCAGGAAAACAAAACTAACACCAGTAACCTTCCCACATGACTGCATGCATGGAAGCAGCCCCTCTTCCCCTAGTCTCTTCTCTTTCTGGTTGAAGTCCAGGAGGACTGAAGACTTGGTTGTCTCGTTTTTGCATGTCCTTCTGGTTTTGTTCCTTATTTTGGTTGTTGCTGTTTGCTTCTCTTACGTGCATCCTGAAGAATCCCTACCTATTCTTTCTCACCCCTGCATATTTACCACATGTGGAGACTTTACATAGGTATGGGTGATGTTTGTTTCAAATTGTGACACTGTAGGTCACAATCTAGTCCCATTTACACGATAGCCAAAGATTGCAGAAATCAGCTGCTTCCTTGTTCATGTGTTACATAAATTACCATAGACTGCAGTTGTATTCTCTAAGCACAGCAAGGATGCAGGATCTTTCTTAAGACGGTGCCAGCTGGGCAAGGATTTAAGCTCATAGTCTAAAGAGCTGCAGTTGTCTAGTAACTGATGTAAACTGCTTTTCAAAGGTGGGGAGAAGGAACATATTTGATGGGAGTGGACAAGACATATGATGAAAGGTCTCTGTCATCTGCACTGCTGTCACTTCCAGGGTCCCACATGCATTCAGTGCCCTGTGACTAGGGAAAAGTTTGTGCTGCTTTTTCACATTCTCTTCTCTCCCCACCGCAAGTTTTCACTACAGCTGCATCCAGTCCTGGTGCTTGAGGCACTCTCTGAATCCCAGTTAAAAACAGTTAGCTTCTGAAATCCAACTACATCAGACTAGTATTAGATCAAGGAAGCAGTTTGAATATAAATTAAACAACAAAAGAATACCAGGAAACATTTACGGCTTCCCTGCAGCAGGAGATTATTGGTGCTATTGGCTTAGCAGGAGGGGATAAAAAATAATTTGAAAATGTAATGGCTCAGAGCACTGTCCTCAGCTACCCTCGCATCATGCGTAGGAGCTAACAGGTACCGATTCAGGCTTCAGGAGCCTGCGGAACAATTCCTTATTGCAAGTACAATTGGTCAGATTCATTATAAGTTGCATCTGAAGCCCAAAGAATGGGTCTCTGAGCTTAATACTGGATTACTGGTGATGTGTACCCTGACAGGGCAGGGCCGTCATAAATAGCGCTTCACTTCATGCAGGTACTATCCTGCATTCCTACCAGAACTTGAGTTTTCAGAGCAGAGCAGAGTTTGGTTGGTTTTCTTCATGCACCCCTTTGTGGTTGTCCTGGGGATGAAGCTTAAATCAGTGGAAGTGGTCAAGTTCTAACAAAGTCTGTAGGGTGGCTGAAACCCATAAACTTTACATCTTTGAAAAAATGTCTCCATCTCTCAAGGAGAGTAAAGCATAGGGGTGAAAATTTAGGTTACTTGCCTGCTGCCCTCCAGGGGGCTCCACCTGGGTTATTTGATACTCGCTGCTGGGCTGGATAAGGTGCCATCTCCCTCAGACATAATCAGCATGGTCGCACCGCAGAGTGAAAGCTTAGGAGCCTGCATCCCTCCTTCTGCAGCAGAGTGAATTCTAAGCAGATAGGTGTTTGTAAAATGGTTAGACAGAGGAAGTCTGGCATGCTTGGAGCTGTCTGCTCTCCATAAGCTAAGTAGCAGCATCACAATGGGGATTGTTTAAGGATCCCACATTTTACAGGTGGAATAGGCAGATTTCTGCAATGTGTCCAGTTAGCTTAGTGTAAATGGGAGATCTCCAGGCATGTAGCACATCTTTGTAATGCACTTTACTTTTCAGCCCCCATCCTGTAGGGAGGATGCATGTTCTGTGAGCATGAGTTTTTTTTTTTCTAACCTTCTCACTACAACCTTTTCTCTTCAGCTACTGACACTTTGACTCATAAGGACGCTGATTCTACTGGACTAAACTTTTCCCACTAAACTTCTTCCTCTTTTGTTTGAAACTACACACTAACCCATTTTTACTTTTACAGCCCTGTACCTGGATTACATCTGCCTGCTTAAGATAAATTAAATGTCATGTATTTATGGAGAGAAATGAAAGTATTTTTCACCAGGGCTTGCACTTTTATACCTGTTGAGTTTCAGCCATTAGGAGTGGTCCATATTCTCCTATTTGAAGAGAGTGTTTTTCAGAGCAGAAGTGCATTTAAACTGTTAGGGAAGGAAGGAATCAGGAGCTAGAAACTAGACAATTTAAAGTGAAGGAAAGTTTCAGCAGAGAGGGTAATTAATCATCAGAATGGCTGTGTAATAAGATACAGCAGCATCTCTGACATTTAAAATCTATCAAGAAAGAGCATCTTTCCAAAGGATGTTCCCTCACATTTCGGTCTTGGTGCTCAATCACTGGAAAAAAATTCTAGCCTGTGTTAGATAAGAGGTGGAATTCTTTAAGTACGGTGTTCCCTTATAAGTAAAGATCTCTTTACTTATTACTAATTAGCTCTCTGAAGTGAGAATGGGAAAGAGAACCAAGGAGATGCTGATCTTGTACTGCCTAGTTATCAGTGAAGCCATTCATCAAGTCTACCACAGATATGGCAACAGTTAAGCATTGCTGCTCATAAATGTTTCAGCAGTGTCAAGTATCTCAGTGTCCAGCAAAATAAGTAGCCGTGAATGCCCTACCCCTAGTTGTTACTGGGAGCTAGTTTCTTGTGGGGGGAAAAAAATTAAAGGACAAGACATTGGCTTCTGTTTTCATTTAATTACTGTTTAATAGTCACGACACAATTATTGCAGTAATTTTCAGCATTCATAATTCCAGGAGCAATATGGGCTGGGAAGGGCTTCTTAAATATGCAGCCTCAGTTAATTGGCAGTGAAGATAAAAATCCACCTTCTTGTCTATAAATACATGGCACGTGGGTGATCGTTGATTGAACACAAAATTCTCTTGTTCTTTCTTGAGACATGAATGACCCTATACTCATATACTGTGAGAACCAGGAGAACTCCAGAGGAGTGTGTAGCACCTCTTGTAGCATAACCAGGAAATCCTATGCCTGTGTGCCATCTGCTTTGAACTGCATTAGAGGTCCATGCAAGGGCAGCTCCATGGTCGCCTTGAGAGCATTACCTTTGGGTTTTTAATGTACAATCACTGAGAAGCCTGTCACAGGGTGGAATACAGCTGTTGAGCGTCCAACTTGTATTGTGGGAATCTTGCAGTGGGGATATAGGTAGAGGCGAGGATTTGGAAAGAAAAATGTAATGTGGAAAAAAGGAGTATTCCCTCTTTAAGAGGAGTTACTATGTGGTGAAACACAAATGTGTGTATCTCACATTAAAGAGCTCTGTATATCGATGGATTGTAATTACCTTCTTGGAACAGTTGGTATGTTAGAGCATGTGTTAGCCTGCAAGAAAATCAAATTAATCTTAAATTACTGTTTCAGTCTATGTCTTGCAGTTTTCTCATCGATGTTTCACCAAAAAAAAGAGCTTGAATTCTTTCCTTGGAGGGGAAGGGGATGGAGGAAGGGCTTCAAATTACTTTTGAAGATCAACTTTGAAATACATTGGAAGATTAACATTTCTCTGGCCAGTCAGAGATGCACGTGCTCTCCATTAGTAGCTGAATACAAATCCAAAGAGAATAGATTTAGAATTGAGGATAGTTTTTTGGGTTAACAGAAGCTCCTGTAAATTCTCATGACTGATGTTATCTTTCAAAGTTGATCTTTATACAACCACTGGCTTATTATTTCCTTTTGCTTTCAGTATAATGCAAAGTTTTACTCTAGGCAACAAGCTGAGCTTTTAAGTCACAAATGTTACTTCAGTGTCCTTGTTTTCTTCACATTGGATTACATTCATGCTCTTAAATTGCAAATATCACCATTTCAGAGTTTTTGAATTGTTCTCTTTGGGATACATTCCAAATTGGATCATCTTTTAATTGTATTTCAGCACACTTTGGTGTATCTGTGAACATGAGTTCAAGAAAGCCTATTGTCCAAATCACAAGTGGTACTGCAAGTACAGACAGATGCTTTAGCAGAACCATAGGTCACTTTGAGCTAGAACGGTAAAGTGTGTGCTCAGCGTTAGCAAACCTGTGGGGGCTGTTAGCAAATGCTTGGGGTTGTAAACATTTGGGAAGTGTATTTAGATTCAAGGTGCGCAGCAAAACATAGGATGTGCATTATTTGTTGTATTCCCTGGATATAAATTTCCTGTAGTCAGCTCCAAATGAGCTGTTCATCACTCAGATGGTTACATAGAAATACTTCCAAAATGCATAAAATATGCATAGCTGTGGTTAAACAGAGGTGTAGGAATTTTTTGCTTTTTAACATTTAACTATTGTAATTCTTATATCTAAAACCTGTAAGAATTAGGACCTTGTAATGGGACCAGCCACAGCAGAGTGTAATTAATCTCAGGAGTTTGCTGGAATTGTCAACTGCAGCTGGTTTGTAAGTTTTACCTAACAAATAATTGCAGTGTTGGTTGTGCTCAAATTGCCAATAAAGAAATTGGGCAGAATAGCTTTCAGAGAATAGCAGCTAATATGGTCAAAAATTCTTAAAAGCTTTTAAGCCCAGAATTTATGGCTTAAGCACTAAGACTACATCACAGAGCTGATACTAAAGAATTCAGTAAGTACTGTAAAATGACCTAGTAAGCTTCAGCGAGATTTATGATTTTGTCAAGTCTTACTGACTTTCAGGGCTGCAGAAACAATAGCTCCAACTCCAGTCGCAGATGAGCATTGGTATAGAAGAACCTACGCCATTCTTGCCTTTACATAAAATGGAGCAAAGCAAGCACCCGGACGCTGACAGAAAGTTAGAAGGATCTGAGCTCTCTTGTGGTCTATGTCACTTTTGAGAAGAGAGACCAGTACTCTCTTACCATTTAAGTTCTTTTACTAATTTGATACTTATGTTGTTGGGCACAGGGGTCTGTTCAGTTGGTGTGTTTCTTTTTCCACAAAAGCAAATAAATTGGTCATAATTACTCTTGCATAGTAAATTCACAGGCTGTCAGAGCACTTTGCAAATAATTGATCCCTGGGGTAATACGAAAGTGAAAGGAGAATGCACATCTCTTGAGGAATCTGCTGCAGTTTTTCTGTGGGGGTGTAAATGTGTAATCGGACAATCTGTGGATTTGACTTTTGTTAGGGGAGGCATTATAACAAAGGTGCGAGAAGGAAGTACTTGGGATTGGGGAACCATCCTCTGCAGATTGCATGTGCAGGTTATGGAGGAATTGGCTGGAAAAAGCAGTTGTAGAGACATGGGTGTGAAAGGGTGTGGTTGCAAATCCGTGTTTCAGTTTCCTGCTGTTGTCAAAAGTACAAACTGGGAAATGAAAGCTGTTTCATGTAAAAATGATTATTACAGAAGAGTGAAGGGGTCTAGGTCTCTCCAGCCTGTATTCATTGCAATTAGTTACACCGGTGCAAGCTGAGTGAAAAGATGTGCTGTTGTGATTCACTACCATTTTTTCCATGCTCATTTAAGTGAGCCCACAGGTGAGTCTCTGGTCCAGCAACTATAAAACCTAAACAACATTCAAAGTGCAAACACAGGTCTGTATGACAAGCACAATGTCCCTTTTTGATGATGCTCTTTACATCTCCGTAATGGCTGCAGGAGCAGCCTGCCTGTTTGCCACATGCCCTATCTTGACATTTTCCAGGTGTTTCACATAAGTGTTTTGCAACAGAAATAGTGAGGAACTGGTCATTGCTCTAGGATATTCTTGGGGAAGGGTGGGGGTTTTTTCACTTAGCCTCTGACTCCATTCAGGCACACACAAAAATGGTAGCTTTTATCAGTGAAAACAAACTACTACATGCAAGAAGTATTTGGGTCTTGCAAATATTTGTACGCTATACACACAGTGTATAGCATATCTGGGTCAGAGTGAGGCTGATACCCTAGCAGCTGAGTGTAATGAAGTTTCTTTCTGATTTTGGTGAGTAGTTTTTCCCCAGTGAATTTTCTTTACAATTAAACATAAATCCACTGTTGTTTCAGGGGAACCCAGCGCACCCAAACTGGAAGGTCAGATGGGAGAAGATGGTAACTCCATTAAAGTGAATGTTATCAAGCAGGATGATGGTGGCTCCCCAATTAGACATTATCTCATCAAATACAAAGCTGTAAGTATGACTGACGTGCCAGATTTGTATTTAGCTTGTTCAGTGCTCGGGCTTCACTGTGTTCGGTGACAACCCTGAAGCTTGTAGGCAGGCCAGTATGGGAATACGCGCTGTGCAGATGTGGTGGAAGCGTACAGGGTATGAGACATGACATGCACAGAAGCAACATACAAAATCTTTGTTGTTTGACTATGAAAGATTATTTCTCCATGTTGTCTTCAGTAGAACTGTGAGCATATGGTAATTACATCCTATTGTCTGCACACTTTCTCCGTCTTAATACACCTGGGGGCAGCTCAGCTCTACCGGTGTGTTTGAGCTGAAAGGGGGAAGCTTTCCAGCTATTAAGAGAGCAGGACACTTTCTCAGTGATTGAATCTGGCAGATGTGGTCTTTGGACGGTCAAAAGGACAATTTAGTATCACAGAACCATAAATTCCAGCAGAGATGGAAAAGTGTGTTAGCACACTTGAGTTCCAGAAAACTACCTAAGTCTGTCTCAAGGTACCTTGGCAGTGGCTTTTTCAAATTTATCTGGGTGAAATGTACACCTGGATTCCCTGAAACTGGAGTAGGAATTGTCAAAGTTAATAGCTGTATGCACCTTTAAAAATCTCTTAAACAGTACAGAACAGAATGGCAGTGGTAAGCCAGGTCAGAACCATGTTAAGGGGTAAATCTCTGTCTCTCAGATTATTTAAATTTGACATATTAAGGCATGAAAGAACATTGTTAAAGTGCTTTGCTGGGCAGAGACATGCAGTAGTTGCAGCTTTTCACCTCTGAAATAGAAGTACTCTAGTGATGAGGCAAAGATGGGAGGAAGAACAGAGGGATTTTCTTCAGATGTGTTAACACCACAGAAAAGAGGCTGCTTTGGTATCTCTTGTGCTTTCCACTTAGAGCCAACAGTAGATGATGTTTTGCACCCCTCAATTAGCTGAGGAGTGTGTGCTTGTGTAGAAATCTGCTCGCTTTTCCATTTGTTGCTTAGCCGTTACAGTGTTCTCAAAACTGGCTACTAATGTTGTGCTGTGTGTTTTGCATCCCTGCCTGCCGTCTCGCCGCTCCACAGAAGCATTCCACAGAATGGAAACCAGAGATCAGAATTCCACCTGGCAGTGACCACGTCATGCTCAAGTCCCTGGACTGGAATGCAGAGTATGAGGTGTATGTGATAGCTGAAAACCAGCAAGGGAAGTCCAAGCCAGCTCACTATGCTTTCCGAACTTCTGCTCAGCCTACCGTCATCCCAGGTACAGCAGTCATAAGCTTTTACCATTGTTTTCTGCTTCCAATTAATGCAACAGTGCTGCATCCTTTAATGTGTCTGAGTAACCCTGACAACTTGCTTGCTTAAAGCCATTATCACAATTGGTTACCCATCCAAAGCTTAGTTTTTGCCATGTACATACCTGTACTGTAGTCCATGTTACAGTATGTACATCGTTAGCAGTACACTGTTAGGAATGCTATGTGCCAAATCCTTGTCTGACTGTTTGCAGGGAATGTTGGCTTTTTATATTGGGGTAATAGGGTTGCCAGAGGAGAAAAGCAGTGGATAGGTAACGCTTTCTGAAATGAGAAAGCAAGATGCCCATTTTAAACTAAAGCAAAAGAGACCATTCAGATCTCTGGGGCGATGCTTTTCACAATGCAGATTTCCCTTCCAAATCTGCTTTGGGCTTGCTTACTGCTCTGTTTGTCTGTCCAGCTCAGCCTTTGGAGAAATAAAGGCATAAGGAGTTTGCTAGCAGTTGGAAAGGGAGGGAGTTAAAATCTTTCTCTGAAGGTTTTATTATTAAATGAAATTAAGATAAAATTACAGTAATTTTTAAACAGCACTGTTTTAATGTTGGGTAGGGCACTAGGGAAAAGTAATTAAATAGCATTAGAATGCTGCTGGAAACTCTTGTTTCAGACACACTGTGCTTATGAGTGTGCTTAAAAAGTAAGGTAGAAGCACAAATTCTACAAAAAACAAGCAGATCCTGTTACCTGAGGTGCTAGGAATATAGCAGTTTGCTGGAAGGTGTTGAAAGGACAGTTAGCATTTCTTTTCTACACAGGTGATAGTATTGCACATTACAAAAAAAAAAAGGGAAGAAAAAAAAAACCAAGACAAAACAAAACCTCAAGGATTAAATTACTGAACTACCTATAAATTAAAGTTCTGATTGGTTAAAGGCAGATGGATGAACTTTAAAGCTGATGAGTCAGTCAAAATAAGTCCTCACTGCACTGCCAGAGTTAAGCATATTCATGCCAAGATTGGTGCTGACAGTCCGTATTGAAGGGAGCGATTTGATTTCATTTTGTCTTCTAGATTGTTAATTCAGTCTCTTGTTTTTCTTCAGAACAACTAGAGAGTTTTCTTCAGTCTTTCCCTTGCACTGAGAATTCAATCCCTGGTGTGCCCCCACTGTGCCCACTCCCTTCCTAGCTGAAGGAAACAGCTGAGCCCTTGTACAGCTTGCGTGCTGCAACTCTACTTGACTAAGGCAGATAATGTTGTTAAGCATACAATGAGTGACCTAGTTGGTCGGGGCTGGGAAAATGGGTATGATAGGGATAAGGAAAATGGGGCAAAAGAGAGATTGGGATTGTGTGTGTTTGAACAAGGCTGTAGTTTTGGGTGGAAGGACCCTCAGTAACTCATTAAGCAACTTACTCTCTGATTCTCATTTTCAACAGCTCTAATACTTACTACCCTCGCATATTTGAAGGACAACTGTGACTGATATGGCAGGAGAAAGTGAGGGTAATGTGGCAAAGAGTGCCTTAAGGTCAGTTCAGAGCCGAAGAATCAAATGCGGTAGGCTGGAAACAGCAGAAAGTGGTTCCTTTGCACTGTGATGGGAAATTACAATTACTGATCAGTCTCTTTGTTCCTCCACACTCCTTCATGTGCAACCTTTGTTGCCTTCCTGCGCTGATACTCTCTTTTAGCCTTTGTCACGTGTCCAATGGGACACCAAAGCTACCTGGGACAGCTGGGATGTCTTGCACAGGTGTCTAAGCAAATTTTGAGAGTGCTGTTGCCTTTGGAATACAGTGTTTATACTGTAGTCCATGGCAATGGAAGGAGCAACAAACCCAGATGCCACTAAACCCTTTAAATCCAACAGTAACATGGGCAGGAACCCTCTGAAAAATGCAGGGGGAAAGGAAACCCAGTTTGCTATCACAGGTGTAACTTCTTTGGCCTCTGAAATTATTCCTCACTTAGTCTGGTATGAAGCATAGGAGGAATCGTGATTTGAGGCTGCCACTCAAACATTGCACCTTGAAAAGCAGTCATTTCAGAGTGTAAAACTTGCTGCAAGATTGACCCAACAGATGGATGCAGTTGGTTCTCAGAAAGAATGTGCGCTGGTTTAGGGGCAAGTGGAGCAGGTGAAATGATTACGGTTGGCTATGCTGGATCTGTGACTCTCTTTCTCTAGCTTGTTTTCATTTTGCAGAGAACTATGGTTTCTAGTAGGCCTTTCAAGGTGTTTCCAGACCCTTTTGTTCCCTGAGCTGATCCTCAAACAAAAATGTTGGGGAAAATACTTCCAGAAGGCAGGCTAGATGTTTCTGACATGCAAACCACAGGCCTCTATTGAAACAAAGGCAAGTATGCCAAATTGCAGTCAGGAAGAGGCTCTGTGTATAACCTTCCTTTAGTATCTCTTGTTTTCATGGTGTTTATTTTATGCATTTAGAGCAGATGACTCTAACATGGCATTGCTGTGCTTGACAGTAATAGCTAGGAATTTCCTGCAGACAAAATGTGTATTTATTATGTAGAGTGCTTTGTTACCATCGCCTGTGCAGTGTCCTTAAAGTGGTTGGAAGGGTTAGAGTATTCTTTTCAGTGATGATGATAATTGCATTCGAGTAGTTTACAAGCAGGTGGAAGGTTAAATGGAAAAGTCAGTCCTGTATTCGTGAGACCTTCTTGCTTATCCAGGGTTCCAGTGACTCCAAGTAGTCACTTGGTTCTGTTATCAAAGTCCTTGGTATAGCAGACTTTGGGGGAAGGACTTGGATAGGCAGGTGGATTGTCTGCTACACAAAAGCTTTCCTTTTTTCCATGTGTAAAAGGCAGTGTTGTCCTTTCAAATAACAGATAACCATTTTCTTGTGTTTCTCACTGAGCCTTCTGTTCCATCATTTTTAATCTCATTTGCTTGCATACCTCATAAACCCTGACTTGGACCCTGCTCTGCAGCTTTGGACATTGCTGAGCTTCTGAACCAACCCTTTTGTCGGTGTGAATGTGCTTATGCTCTTCTTTAACCTTTAGCCACTTTAATTTACAAAATTAAATAAACCTTTGATTCTTATGTTTTCTGTATTTATGACCTAATTTTTTTTATCTATTTTTCTCTCTTTCTCTCTTTCTTTCTTTTTCTTCCTCGTCCTTTCTTCCCTCCCCTCTCCCTTCTTCCCCTTACTCCTTTCCTATGTCTGTCGTCACACATGTCACCTTGGATCTCACGGGAAACATCCACGCTTGCCACATGCACCAAATTTGTTTTTAAACAACCATATTTTCCCCTCCTGGGAACCATTGTCTGGCACCTGCAGCGACCTTGGGAAGTCCATCAACGTCGTCCTCCTTTGTTTCATTGCTTCTTTCTGCAGTGACTCTGCTTTTGCTCTGTTAGAAACTTAAAATAAAATAAAGCAATATTTGCTTGCAAAGGCCTGGGTCCCACCAAGGAGTGAATCCAGATAACTTTGCTTCAGAGGATCATGTCAGTTCAGAGGAAAAAAAAAAAACAAACAAACAAACAAAAAAACCACAAACAAAAATACAAGCAAAAAACCCCAAACACAGAACATTTAAAGAAATGTTTAATTTGAAAGAGTTGGTATTTTGTAACAAGGAAAAAAGGTTTAAGCCAAGTTTTTTCTCTTTAACATTTTTTGTTACTTGTAATGAATTTGCCCTTTTTAATGGATGTGAAGAAAGATTTTTGTTGTTGTTTGCTTGCTTGCTGTTTTTCATCAAGGGAAGGTACACTATTGAAAGCCTTATAAGAAACTGGTTTTTACTGATTTCTCTGCACATCTGGTGCTGATAACTACTGCATTGTGCAAAAGGTTTCTAAAGCCCCAACCACAAATCCAAACCCACAAACTATAAAAAGAGAAAGATTTGTCACAGATAATCCTACTGGTTGCCCAAATGTCTCTGTGGGCTTTTGCATGTGGACTCAAATTTATGGCCATTAGGTTTTCCTGATGTGGTGATCTGAATATAAACATCTTGTGGGAACTACACTGAAGAGATTACTTTCTTTCTTCTTTATGTGGTTGAATCCTTGCGACTCCACTGGCCCTTTGTGTGCAGTCAAGTATCTCATGACCCATAACGGATCTGGGGCATAACACAGTCGATGAGCATACAAATTTGCAATGGATGCTTGTCCAACATTTTCTGGTTTTCCATTACTGTATTATCAACTTCAGAGAGATCCCTTTTCTTGCCATTTTAACAGAAAAGATTAGCTTGGATCAAGTTACCTGACCAGCTTAATTATTATTATTACTGATCCTTACTAATGTTCATGGTTAACTGTGCGTGTGACACTACCAGACAGGATTGATCCATGGTGTTAATTGGTGCGATACAATGCATCTTTGTTACCAAGTTCTGTGTATTGCATTTAATTGACCAAATTTCAGTTGACTTTTTTTTCTCCTGTTCTTAAAAAAAAAACAAGACCAAAACACAATAAACCCAAAACAACCCACAAAAAAACAACCAACAACAACAAAAAACCCAGTGACCCTCATGAATTGTCTTTGTGATGGGAAATCCATTTGGCTCTGATGCTCTTCTAAAAATGTGTGTCTCTCCCTCGAGGTCTCTCTTTCTCTGGGAGTGGGCCTAAGGTTGCCAAGGATGAAATTCCTGACAGAGTTGTTGAACTGTCTGTACACAATGTCTCAAATACTATCAGTTGTCTGCAATGGGATTAATCTTTCTAACAGAATTCTTACAAGGACGGACAAAAAAGGCTGCTATCAGTCTTGTCTAACTATGCGTTTTATGCTTTGCACATAAATCTCTGCTGTGTTTATTCAGACCTTGTTCATTATGATTTGTGAACTGCTTCTGTCTAAATGAAAACTTTGTGCAGTGTTGCACACAAAAGCATTTGGATTTCTTTTTTTAAAAACCCTCACCTCCAGTGTTTTAGAGTACTGAAAATTTTTTAGATCTTTTGAATTTACACCTTAGTGTTACTGAAGTACACAAGAGTAATCATAATACTAAAAAGTTGTGTGACCTTCCCCTATAGCTGAATTTATTAAGCTCATCTGTAGATCTTATACCAGCTTCTATTGTGGGTTTCCCCTTACCCACAGATGGAGGTTACTAGCTGAGTTTGAGATATATCTCAACCAGTTCATGCGTTATTAAAACTACCTGGCCTAAACTATAACTTTACATGGTGGTGTGTGGAGAGAGCACAGCGCCTCTGGAGGCTGATCTTCCTATTCAGGGAGAAGGTGGAGATCTAAGGCCGTGGAGCTGCATTATGCTCACCTCTCTGGTGACCAGGCAAGGCCCAGACAAGCAGATGAGAGATCGTGTACATGGCTGAAGTTACTTGAAGCGCATCCCATACTCAGAGGCAAACAGGAATCCAGTCAATGTGGGATATATACAAAAAGAGCTTCTGTCCTGCATTTGCGAAAATAAGGAGCGTAACTGATACTTTTACCACCAGTTTACGCAGATTTGTAACATGTTAGATACTAGATACGCTTTGAATCCTTGAGGTCTGACAGTTAATGGTAGACAAAGTTCCAGACCTTGTTCTTGATGTGAATAAAAATAAAATTTAAAAAAATTTACAGAAAAGCCAGCTCTCTTTTATGTGCTCAAAGGTGAGACATAGATTCAGATCTGGAACCAGAAGACATTCAGACATTCAGATTTTCGGTGCAGACATGCAACCTTGCAAGCACACGTTCTGTGGGAACAAGTCATATCTACAGGAAGACTAGAATCTCAAGCCTTAGAAAAGATGTTTCCATGTGTGTGTGATGAACTGCAGAGCCTTGTAGGATCTCATACGGCCCATGGGATTCCAGCAGCTGTATCCCCAGGTTGTTGTTAAGTCTCTACATCTTTTCAAAGATGTTTGTGAAAGTATTGCTTTGCTTTTGTTTTACACGAAGGCCTTGTTTGATAATGTTCTCCTCCAATCAGGATCAGTTGTAATTGTTCACACCTCCTAGTTTCCGCTAGATGAAAAGAAGTTTTTGAAGCTCTCCTGACTCTTGAAGCTGGTGCAGTGGAAGGAGCAGCCAGTGGCACTGAGGTGTGCACTCTGCAGTAGTGTAGAAGAAGGGCAGCTGTGGCAGAGGGCAGACTGCGGATCAGCTATTCAGATTTACAGTCTGTTTTACTCCTGAAAAGAAGACCTTTGTGTGACTCTTTGCTTACAGTTTTTTCCTTTTTGTATGCTCATATTCTCCTTTCATCTTTGGAAAAGGAGTCAGTCATAGGAAAATAACAGAGCTTGAAGCCAGGAGCAGACCACTAAAGCCACACGGTTTTGATGACATTCTAAAAGGAGTTCAGTAGTAGTTCTGGGAAATATCCATTACTCTCTTTTATTGGAAGGAATGCTTACAGACTGCTGGGCAGTTCTGCTACCTAGTAGCTAAGCTGAAAGCAAGCATAAATTGCTGGGCCTAAATCAGAAGCTATTGTCACTTGGAATAGGAGGTTGCTCGTGTGCTACTTTCTCCGCTGTTAAATTGTGCAGTGTTTGAGAACGAGGTCTGTAAAGTGTGGCACCCCTTGTTTGAAGGATACTTTTAGGTGTTTGCAAATTAAAGCTGTTAGCATCCACTGAGAACAAATAGCTTTTCTCGTGGGGTTTGAGGTTTTTTTTCTTCTGACGCATGAAAAGAGTTTTTATTTGTTTTGTTTGTTCTTCTCTCTTCTGCCAAATATCGTAGGGCTTCTGAAATGCTGAAATCATATCTGCTTCTCTCCATCTCTTTTTTTTTTTTTCTTTGTCTTTTTGTCTGCCTGTGCCTGAACATTATCTGCACACTAGGAAGACACATCTGAGTGTTCTGCTCTCTCTGACAGGGCGAATGTCTGTACGCAGTTGCAAAGAGTAAAATTGATGGCTCATTTTATTGTACGCTGTAAAATAAGGATGATTAGAAAGTTCAGTCTTGCAGGAAGCTCATTTTCCATTGAAAAAATAATTTGTAATTAATAAATTCTTCACTTCTTTAGAATTAAGGACTTGAGAAATTTTTTAACGTTTTGTGTTTCCTTGTTTAACCTGTGGAATTATTATTCCTCTTAGTGCTGAGGATAGCAAAAGGAAATAAATGGAAAGCTTCTCATCAGGTTGAACATGCTCTGGATCAGGTCAGAAATGTCCACCATCTGTCTACACGGTAGCACTCACTGGTGATACACATGTGCTCTCGTACATGCAGTGTTAGCAGCTGATGCTCAACAACCTAACAGTTTGTTTATACACTTTTGTACGCCAAATCCTTTTGGGCCCCAGAACATTCATTAGGGATATTAATAAGTATTTTGTTAATAATAATTAAATATTATTAATAATTATGTCTAAATAGTAGTTTGATTAAATACAACATAAATTTAGCTATAGGATGCAGTGAATAGTTCTTGAAGTATTGATCAGTTGATCAATTTATTTTAATCAAATGTCCCAGCCTGTGAAACTGAATAATGTACTACATGCTTCCTGCATTTTATAGCAACAGCAAAATCCCCTTACAGAATATATAAAGAGCAAAGAAATACAGCACCAACAACCTCCAAGTTCATAGGGTCTTTAAGGATTCTTATATTATACTTACTTATTGCTAGCCTCTGAAAGATTTGGAACACAAAGTCATGTCATGAATTAGAATTTATAAAACTAGAACGAGTGGAAGAGATTTGAAAGTTACTGAAAATTGCAGGGCTTTCTTACTAGCCTGGAAAAAAAAACATTGCAGGTGATTACCTTTGCCCAGTTTCATTGACTGAAACATAAAATCTGAGAACAGCACAAAATCAAGGGCATTCCTCTGCAGATTCGTCCTTATTCTCCCCATCTCCCTACTCTTCTTTCTGGCAGCCTTTCCTACTGTAGCTGCTCGTGCTCTGGGACAGAGGGGCAAAGCAGGAAAGATAATGGTTTGGAGGGAAGGAGGAATAGGGAGGGGAGACTTGTATCTAGTGGGTAGGTCTCCTTTGGGTGTTTAGAGAGAAAAGAGTTATTTGTAGCTCTCGTAGCAGAAATTGGAACAGTACTGGGGGGGCTTGTAACCTTGTGCAGTGTGTTCCAAACTTTCAGGGCCAGTCAGCCTACTACCAGGTTAGGGCAGTTCTTGTGGACAGCTGTCCTGCAGCACTTCGTGTTGGAGTTTCATTGACAGCACAGTCACTCAGTGTTACTTGGGTGCTCTTTGCAACTTTGTGGATCAGCTGCAGATCGTTTTCTGCGGCTGCAAGAGCACAGCAGTCTGGGTTAGAACTGTATCTTTGTGCTAATTTAACAAATTATTTTCTAAGGAAACTCAGAATTATTTTGTATTTATATAGGAGCCCTCCTAGCATAGCATTATAAAGACTTTTTGCCCTTGCTTCCTACCCGTAGAAGATAGGACCCTGAGACAGAGAGGAAGGGTGGTGGGGCACGTCTTTGCTACGAGCTGCTGGTTATATTTGCTTCAGCAAATCTCTGGCAGTTGAAGTGGCTGAAGCTCTACTGTTTCAGGGATGCTTGGGGTCACAGAGAAAATTGATGCCAAATTGATGCTAAGTTTGAACATCTTTATATGTTCTGTTATTGAGAAAACCATCTTTTCTCTGTTATGTCTGGTCTTTTCTAAAGTTTCCTGTGAGAAAAGCCTTGCAGGTTATGTGATAATGTGCTTGTGATTCGGACAAGTTTCATAAAACCTGGGATATCTGCAACAGTTTTCAGATTTCCTGTCTGTGAACATTTAGATTTTTGTTCATGTTACCTTTTCAGGGCCTCACAAGAAGGTGATGGAAGCTACATAAAAGCAAGGGGTATCAGAGAACTAATACTCTGCTTCTCAAGCACTAGTCACAGAAATGCAGATAGGGACTCACAAATACGAGAATCCGCCATTGTCATTTTAAGTGGAATGGCAGGTCTTGTTTGGAACAGAATCTTTTTCTTCCATTTTTGTGTTCTGTTACTAATCCTAAATAGAGACAGGTGAGTCTTCAGACAGGCTTTTCTGCAGTAGTGCTAAATAATCTGCCTAAGATTTTTAGAAAGTTTAGAAAGTGAAGCAGATTTCTATTCAGCCAAATTTGGTGGAGAACGGTATGACATTCTGCTCTCATTTGGTAATTTCTGTTAAAATTTCATACATTATTCCTAGCTAAAGCTCATCCACCTTCTCTTTCCAGCGTTTGAATCTTGTATCTTTGCTCAAATAAAGGGCCTTTATTGTATGTACTGTTCTGCTGCATATAGGGCTACAAAGCCCTAATTCATCCCTGCACATTTCTTTTTTGATGTTACATTGACTGAATCTCCCAAGTAATTTTTTTAAATTCTTCAGCCACGATTGTGATATTTCCCTGAATGGTCGTCTTCCTCAGCATCTTTTCTGAATGGATTTCCCACATTAGTCATACCGATGCCACAGACAGAGGTATTCTTTCATTTCCAGCTCCGTGCATCCCTGTTCATACACATGCCCTGGTATTACCAGAAGGGAAATGGTAACAGGCTGGCGCAGGTTCCCGTGGGAATGCCTGAACCCTTTGATCTCCAGTGGCACAGCGAACTGAGTCCTGCACAGGGAAGAAACTAGTTCCTTCCTTACTGTTCATGTAAGGCAGATTCCCCCAAGTCCAATACCACACATAAACACTAAAGCGCTTGAAAACAGCCACTGCTGAGGACCCAGAAGCTTTGGCTGTGCCCCACAGGCAGCAGCTGTACTTGTCCTAAGGGGTTTGCAGCTTTTGCAGTTGTTCTTGCAGTTTGCATGGGTCGTGGCATGGCTCACAGACAAGATGTGGGCAGTGCATAAGGCTATTGATGTGGTTTATACCACAGATAATTCCTGATCTTAAGGAGCTTACAGCTGATAATGACAGGTCTTTAAAAGCTGGTGGGGAGAGGAAGTGAAGAGTGGGACTCTCCTTTTGACTGGAATTTTCCAGATGTCTTCTAGCACATCAGAAAACTCCATCTGTCCCAGGATTAAATATTTTGTCTTGACCCAGCTCTGGTGAGTGAGATGAGGTATGTTTTGGAGGCACAACAAGGAACTGTTATCCTGTAATGCTGTCTGGGATGCTTTCTTTAGTGCACCTTTACTAGGCTGCCAAGGAGCTCATTCCCAGAAAGATGATGTAGATGAGAACAGTTTGACACATCTTTAGCTTCTTCTCCAGAAGCTGGTGTGAACAGGAACATGTTAATTATTGAATAATCTGTGCAAGAATCCTGAATAAATTAAAAGAGTGATTAATTAATTTAATTATGCAGCTTGCTTCAGGGTGCTGGCAGGGGTCTAGTCTGTGGCACAAGTGTTCTGCTGAGTATTTAATGGACTTACGATCCCAGTGTCAGAGTTGGGTGCCTCAGAGAGACTTAGATAGTCAAATGCAGAAAGAAACTTTCCTGTTCAAGTCTAAATTTCTTAATACATATCAGGGTCACAAAATGAAATAATACTAAGCTGCCTCACGCTAAGGATGTTCTGTCTCCTGTTTTTTAAGTAATAAAATCTGTGGCGGAGGGTATGGTGCTGTGTGTGTGAGCCCTAGAAATGGTCTCTCCACCATATATCAGGCTGGGCAGAAAGAGGTGCTTTGCTGGGCTTTGCTGGGCTTTTCTGCAAAGAAAAGATTCTCAGTGTTCGGGGATTGTGACTTGTCTTAATTGAAAGGGGGGAGGGGAGAAAAAAATCACAAAACAAAATACTATGGATAACGAGCAACATGCTCCTCCTATTCAGCTGTCTCAGTAAACATCAGTAAGGAGCTCTGTCAGATTCACAGGCCTTTACTGAGTGCACAGTCCCATCGTGAGACAGATTATATGTTGGTTGGGACTAGCAAACTGGTTTTGAGCAGTTTGTTACCTCTAAATAGGCGTTGAACTGCATAAGCCAACACCCAAATGTTCTGCCTGCAAATAGCAGCTTGGGAAGAATTATTCTGAATAAAGCCAGGGGAACAAAAAGTACTTTGTATTCAGGGTATGACAGTAAGAGGCTGGAAAGCTGTAGCTGGCAACATTCAAGGCTGTGCCTTTTGGGTTTGTGGGGATCAAAGGCTTTGATAGGATTAACTGGTGTGTTTAACCACTCCCTGTTTCTAAGAAAGTACTCAGCGTTTTACAAGCAGGTAGAAAGTTAAAGGCGCTTCCCCTGAAGTTAGTATATGGGCAGCCCCAAGCATTTTCTAGGCCTCCATCACTACTCTCACCTGCAGTCCTTTTGTCTACTGGAAAAAGCAAGGTATTCTTTTCTATTCTGTAGCTGGGGAAACTTGGTGGAGATGGGGTGTGGTGGAGAGGGCAGCTGCTGCAACCAGGACAATGTTAACAGAGTGACAGCCTGCTTATCTTTACCATCTGCTTCCTCAGAAGGCTACTGGTATTGCTGTCTGTACCTGAGCCAAAACGCTCCTAGAGCATTCACTGAGAAGCTCAGCTGTCTCTGGATAAGACACAAAAAGCTTATGCCTTTCCAGTTCTGGGTAGCTGGGTCTTACCTGAGCAACAGGAAGGGTTTTAATTCCTCCTTTCATTTTCACCACCTAAGGGGCTAATCAGCACTGAGGCACCACCACAGGTATACCCAGTATTCTGTGTCCCACCAGGGCAAGTCATGCTACAGAGTCTAGCCTTCACTTATGCTTGCCCTTGTGCCAGGCTGGTAATGCCAAAGTCACTCTGGACCCTAGACACAGCCTTCACGTTGAGGAAGTGGTGGAAGGAAACGGGAGCCGTTCAGAGTTCCAGCTGGGTATACACTACAGTGGAAGAGGTTTCTGTCATCTGCTTTCCATGCCTTAGCCCAATAGAGATGGGAAAAGCCCCATTAGATCCAAGCGAATCTGTCAGGTAGATTGTCCTGCATGTCTCTAGGATTGCCAGTTACAGCATAAGGCTGCTAGAGGGAGGGTGTACTTTCTCGAAGTTTCCCATGCTTGCAATCTAAGCGTAGCCAAAATTGAGGTGTAACTAGCCCCAACTCGCCTTTTAACTACAATGCCCTCTTTTCTTCTCTTTTTGGTCTCTAAAGCCAGCACTAGCCCTACATCAGGCCTTGGGACAGCTGCCATTGTAGGCATTCTCATTGTTATCTTTGTGCTGCTCCTGGTGGCTGTGGATGTCACCTGCTACTTCCTGAACAAGTGTGGCCTGCTGATGTGCATTGCTGTCAACTTATGTGGCAAATCTGGCCCAGGAGCCAAGGGCAAAGACATGGAGGAGGGCAAAGCCGCCTTCTCGTGAGTACTGTCATCATTTACATTGCTCCTTCTGTTGATCAATGTGCCCCCTCAGCAACTCTGGAAAAAAAAAAACTTGGTTTAGGGAGTTCTGGGTTTCTCCCCTCTGATGGGAGGGTACTGAAAAGATCTGGGGCCACGCTGGTTCTGCTTTATATTTCCCGGAAGGGGTTTCTTCAGCTGTTTCTCAGGTCTTGTCCTATTCCTGTAAGTAGCCATCAAATGGCTGGCCTAAGCACCGGACATCACAGTGGTCTTCCATGCTGTAGGTAATGACTGGAAGGGGAAGTGACAAAAAAAAGTCATCTGCTGTTTAGGCCAGTCTGTTACTGTCATTCACTATCGATATTTGCAGCATGTCTTTGCAGGAAGATATTTAGTGTGAATGGGAACCAATCTTCATGCAGTTTGCTTTTTACAGGAAAGATGAGTCCAAGGAGCCTATTGTGGAGGTGCGGACTGAAGAGGAGCGGACCCCCAACCACGATGGGGGAAAACACACAGAGCCCAATGAGACCACGCCGCTGACGGAGCCAGAGTATGTTTGCATTAGTCAATCTTAGCACTGGGTCAATATGTTGCCCTCAGTTGCCTTAATCCCTTAATAAGAGAGGATGAAAGGTAGTATCTCTGCACTCCATTTGTGACATACCAGTCAGGAAAAGCCCTCTCTCGTTGCCAAGATTCAGTGACTTATTGCCAGCACTGGAAGGGGAGTAGAGCAATACTTCTTGAAAGGCCTGTCTGTCAGTCCTGTCCAGTATGTAAACCAGGCACCTGTCCAGGTTCACCACAAAGGATCCAGAGCAAAAGCAGCCCCCAGCTGGCACCGACTCCTGCTTGAGCTCTGCCCTGGCAATGCTGGAGGAGTGCTTGAATGCCCCATGGTGGAAGCAGTCCTCTCTGCTGACAGGAGAGCAGCTATGCTCTGGGTGTTGGGAGAGGCATGGCACATCTGATTATTCTGTGAGAGGGCTGAGAGCAACCTACGAGCTTTGTTTATATTGGAGAACTTGCTTGGGGCCTGAGTCTGCTGATCTATGTTAGCTAGGATTGGCAAGGTTTAAGTATTGCCCACTGTCTTTATTAAGCTCTTTCCTAAACGGCTGCAGTTCTAGTGTCCTCTGACTTCTTCATAGCTTCTGGAGCAGTATTGGGAAGAATTCACTTTAGGAGGCTGCTGAAATGCTTGTTAATATTTAGGTCAGATTTGGAATTGATGACATGAGTTGCGTTCGCTTCCTTCAGCAGAGACATCACAGTGATGAGGGGGTCAGGCTCTTCCACCTGCGTACTGCTTGCCGCCTTTGATTATGTTAGCAGTGGGCCCTGCTGGTTAAATGTCTCTGCTGGAAGTCTCTGTGAGGTTAGAGGAGAAAGTAGGCTATATCTGCAAGCAACACTGAAATGTGGATGTGCAGCACTGAGAAATAGCTAGGATTTATATTGTCCTGATTTTCTTGGCTAGTCTTACCAGATTTTTAACTCAATTATTCTCCTCTATGAAGGTTTTCTCTCTGTTAATAAGCCTGAGGTTGTGTTCTCAGGCACGCTGGCTTCTCACAGAACAAACCATTCATTTTTCCAGCCTGGCATCACTACATTTGTTAAGGCAACCAGTGATACGTCATGACTGCTAAAGCATAGTTACACTGTCAAACATTGTCCTAAAGGAAACCTTATTCTAGCTAACAAAACAGACTGGAATCTGGAAAAGTGCAGAAAACATCACCTCAAAGCTGCATGTATATATGTGTATGTACATATATATAAAGAACGCATTACGTGTGTGTGAGAAAAAGAATTACATTCTGTGTGGTTCGATGAAGGCTTTAGACTTGCAGGCAAAAGGACAGGGCCAAGATGAGAGAGCAGCTTCAGGGGTCCTACGCTGGGACCTTGTTGCGTGGTGACAAATGGCACTGGGGCTGCAAACTCAGGGAATTGGTAGAAAGCTTCCTTGTGAGGTTAGGTGGAAGAGGCCGAGAAGAAAGTTAGGCTAAAAGAAAAGAGAATAGATGACAGGGTTACATTTGGCTAAGACTTGAACCAAAATCTGTGTGAGCAAGCTGTTCCTGAAGGGTGTGTCCTCTTTGCTTTTTCCTCTTCCTAGTTACTCAGTCATCCCAGCCAGCCCTTGCTACCCTTTGCACATTTGACCTCTGAAAGTTTTCTGCTCCTCTGAGTACCTCTCCGTGTTCTGTGTGTGTTGTAACCACATGCCATGCTGCTGCTTCACCCACCTGCCTTCTCACTCTTACGCTCTGCTCCCCTTTCCTCTGCTGTCATTTACGGGCTTCATTGTCTCTATTTCTCTTCTACTCCTGTCCTCTTCACAGGCACCCTGCTGATACCGCAGCTACTGTTGAGGACATGCTGCCTTCTGTAACTACGGGCACCACTAACTCTGACACTATCACTGAAACCTTTGCCACTGCTCAGAACAGCCCCACCAGCGAGACCACTACGCTGACCTCCAGTGCTGCCCTGCCAGCCACGGCCATTCCTGACTCAAACTCCATGTCACCTGGCCAGGCTACTCCAGCCAAAGGGGCAGCCACCTCAGTCTCTTCACCGTCACCCTCTTCCACCCCCAAAGTGGCCCCCCTTGTTGATCTCAGCGATACCCCAAGCTCTACTCCAGCTACTAATAATTTGTCTTCAAGCGTTGTGTCCAGCCAAGGTGCAGTGCTCAGCCCCAGCGCTGTTGCTAACGTGGCCGAGACGTCCAAAGTGGCAGCTGGTAACAAGCCGGCAGCTCCCAGCCCTGCAAACCTCACTAGCCCCCCAGCTCCATCAGAGCCCAAGCAGGAGGCCTCAAGCACCAAGAGCCCTGAAAAGGAAGCCGTGCAGCCCAGTACAGTGAAGAGCCCAACAGAGACAACCAAGAACCCAAGCAATCTGAAGAGCGAGGCTGCTTCAGGCAGCACCATAAACCCCTCACAGAATGAGGACTTTAAAATGGACGAAGGGACCTTCAAGACACCAGACATTGACCTTGCAAAGGATGTTTTTGCAGCTCTTGGCACTACTACTCCTGCCAGTGTGACTAGTGGGCAAGCTCGTGAGCTTGCTTCTTCCCCTGCAGACAGCTCTGTACCTGCTGCACCTGCAAAGACCGAGTATGGCTGCCTTTAATCTTCTGTTGGTTGTGTCCTGTGTCTCTTGTGCACTGGTGCTTGTGCTGTGTTCTTGTTGGGTGTTGTCTTAACTAATCTCATTGTTTCCTTAGCAAACTAACTCACCTGTGAACTAACTAAACAGGGCTTGGTTTAAAGGTCCAGGAGGAAAGCAGGAATAATCTGTGCCAGGAAAGCAGAGAAAAGACAAACCCAGGAGTTTATCATAAATGTTCTTTAGGCTTTTATGCAGCTTGTAGGTTATTGTAGGTTATTTTTTTATGAAAGAGATCAGAAACAGTTCAGTTTGATGCAAAGGAGGTGCTGTCTTTAGAGGTGTCGGATTCCTGCAGTTCAATGAGAAGAGCCACCCAAATTCAATTTCTCAACAGATCAGTGCAGCCCTTCAGAACCTATTTCTGTGTAAGGTGGGGCAGAAACTAGTGCCATGTGAACATGGTACCTCTGGATTCATCCCGAAAGTGGCAAAAGGATAAGGCAATATGATCCTGTCTGAGGGTGGGGGGAGCAGTCACAGCACAGTTGGGTTAGGATAACTTGGCAGTATGTTGTCCTGGTATGTTAGAGATGAGTCTCCATCCACTGTGCTGGGTTTCTTCTTTACCCAGCTGATTTATTCAGAGACCACCAGCATGCTTCTAGGCAGGACAGCCCTAAGGGTCCTTTGGAGCTTTATCCCGTCTGGACAGAATCTGATTTCCTCATCTGAGATGAGTCTGCACCTTGTGTTTGGCAGGAGACACCGTAACTGGAGAGTGAAAACACCATGAAGTGTTTTCACCACGAAAACAGCTGGGTAACTGGGGGGGGTCGGGTCCCCAGCTGTTGTGCAGATGTTGGACAAGAACACTCTTACTTTGTCGGTCTGGATGGCAGTTGCTGACAGAGACATGAGCACAGAAGCCTGGAAAATACTGACTGAAAATGGATAAGCCACCCTTGAGGGGACAATTGCCTAAGATCCATGTTCCTTCTGGCTTCCTGTTTGGACACCACACATGATATCATGATAGAGGCAGGATAAAATAGGAGTAGCTTATCTTTCCTGCTTTAGCGGGGTCTGTGCTTTATCATGAGAAAGAGTCCTGAAAAGGCAGCTCAGATTTGTTCTGGGAGTGCTCCCAAAGACAAGAGACTGAGTTCACACTGCATCTTTAGCTTCTGCAAAGGCAAGCGTATTGAGGACACTGGACTCTGCACTGTCAGCGAGATCACTGCCAAGAATCGAACTAGCTGTTCTAGAGCTGGGTTTACAGCTCAGTCAGATAAATGTAGGCTGTGCTACGGCAACCACACTGGAGACATACCCTAAGTCACAGCTTTGGTTAGAACTTTTTCCATTTCCACATCTCCAGGAAAATTATCTCATTCTGGAAGCTTTGTATTTAATCCAAAATAAAGCATTGGCCTCGATCGTTGGCTTTGATGATCACTGTGATCTGTGATTGCAGTGTGCATCAGCACTCACAGAAAAGCAGTCAGTCAGACACTGTAGAACCAAGAACCAAGTTCTTTCCCAAATCTTAGTGAAAACCCATGCTGGTTTACTGTATTATTCAGGTGCTTTTACATCTTACAGCTCTAGCCTTCCTACCTCCCTGCTCTGCTCCTCTCCACCCTTAAGTCAGGAGACATTCCTGCCGTGTGACTGCTCCACAGCACTGCTTGTGTCCCACACAGTTACGGAGCATCTGGCCCTTCCTGGCAAGCCTCAGTGTCACAGCAGATGTGCAGGGTTGGAGGGAACCAGGCAGCCTTGATGGGAGCAGCTCAGCAGAGAAATCCACATTCACATCGGTTCACTGCACCTAAAGCCACTGCCCTGTCATGCTCTGTGCGACAGAGACAAACAGAGCAGAGAACTGTGGTCTGGTACAGAGGTGAAAGGACGTAGGAAACGGTTTGCCCATAGTAAGGAAACATTTCAACTGAATTAATGCATCTTGGTTTGTGTCATGTAAATGAATTCTTGGTATGATAGAATGAAGAGCTGTGTTCTTTCTGCTGATCCAGCCAACACCTTCCACCTGTGCTGCTTTCTGAAATTCTGGGACTGTCTTCTTGTAGAGACAAAGATTTTCTGCTAAAATGGCAGTCTGTTTCCCTTGGGGCAAAGAAGTATTGCAAACATAGGCTTATATCCATCTCACCTGCTCACCAGGGTTGAATTTAGATTGCGGTTGTCTCAGACTAGCTTTGTGACTAATGGGCTGGAACGGGCACTTCTACAGGGAGGCCACCACATACGCTTTGTGGGGCACTTTTCATCACTGTGGAGAGAGCGCTGGGCGAACGGGCTTCTTTCGTTCTTCAGTCAAGTGCCAAAAGACAGGCTGATGAACATGAGCTTTAGCCTGTGAAGGTGTTGACCTCCTTACACTTTGTGAAAATGGGTTTGACAAAATTCACTTCTATCTGTTTACCTTCCTGCAACACTGGGACTCTCTGGGACTGGGAAACTCTGGGACTGACTCCTTGTAGAGAAAAAGATTTTCTGCTAAAATGGCAGTCTGTTTTAATAGGACATTTGGGTGACATAAATGAGTAATGGTAAAATCAAATTCCTTTGCAACTGTGAGTTTTCCCTTTTGCTCCTTTTTTCACACCACACCACGCCTTGAGCCTCTGCTGCAGCCTGAGACCTGATCCTGCTGTGTTAGTGTGTTAACCGTGGGCAGGAGGAAAAAGAAAAAAGATTTCACTAAAGCTAAATGAAGCTGGGGCGGGGGGAGTCGGGGAAGTTTGGTTTTACTTATTTCTGCATTTGCTCTGGCAAGGTGATACATTTGCTTGTTTCCAGAAACATATTCTTTCCTTATCAGTAATTCAACAAGACACAGTCTATATTTCTCTGTCTCTAAACCGTGCCATTTTGGTCATTCTTCTTCAGGAAAATCCCAGTAGAAGACAAATCTGAAGTGCAAGCAACGGAAACTAAGACACCTCCAGCAGAAGTCAAGACGGTCCCTAATGAAGCCACACAAACAAATGAAAATGAGAGCAAAGCATGATCAGCGACAGATGAAAACAAATGACAGAACAACTTCACCCAAGCATTTAAAACACAAAACACATCTCATTCCTCTAGTGTCTGTTGCCTTTTTTTAAAAAACAAACAAAACAGAAAATGCATAAATGGGGGGAGGGGGGGAATCTCTCTTTTTCCTTTCTTTTCTTTTTTCTTTTATTTTTTTTAAAGATTTCTAGAAAGGTTCTATTTGTTGTGCACTTGCTTTTAAAAAGTAATAATTTTAAAAACAGGGTTAAACCCGTAACCAAATCAGGGCTTAGCTGACCCTGTGTATATTCAAATAAGCAACATTGCAAATGCTATTTGCAACGTGGTTGGGAAGCTCAAAATCAACTAGTAAAAAAGACAAAAAAAAAAGACCCTGTTCTTTCCTTCATTAGAATAGCAGATATAACCACTGTACTACTGGGTACGGCTGGTACTTAATGAACAAAGTCCACAATTTATTTTTATACTTTTCAGTCGAGTTTGAAATATGTAAAGCCTCATAAATAAGTTATAATTTCTGTTCACCTCGTATTTGTTCAGTATGCAAAGTGTCTCGAGCTCTTTGTGACTGAATTCTGTTCTCCACGTTAGACATTTATTTGGGTTTAATTATTATCTTTTTTTAGGAAGAATGCCAAAATTGCAGCTCCGGGGATATATTTCAATTTGCAGTATTCAGACTCCACATTTCTTTAAATTTTACGTTAATTTTTGCCAAGTTCTGTTCTTTCCAATGTTTACAATTGACAATTTTTTTAAACTTTTGTTGTGTTTAAATTTATGTGTAAAATAGCTGCCTTTTTTTTTTTTTTAAGTAAATACAGTCTACAGATACTAGGTTAGCAGCATGCTTGCTTTGCAAAGGGAGACATTTTAAAACATGGATGTTTACAGTAGTTGTTTCCCCTTTATCTTAATTATTGTTATTATTATTATTGTTATTATTATTATTATTATTTCTTACTGGAGTAAGAAGAAAAGTAATGCTGGGGTTTGGTTTGGGTTTTTTGGGTGGGTGGGGGGGTATTCAAACCACTTGTCTCCAGTCAAGGTCTTTACCCAGCAATCCACATAAACACACACTTGGAATGAGAGAGTTGCTGGATAGAGTCCTTCTATACTTAAATTTCTTTTAAGTCCCTTGCTGGACCTGGGCCTGACTGCATAAGAGAAATATCATCTCTGCTTTTTTAGGACATTCTCCCCTTTCCTTCATGGAACCTTCCCGGAGCTTTGAGAAGCAGAAGGGAGATTGTACAGTTAGGGCTGGTCTGGTCTCATTTCAGATGTTTGACTGTATCAGTTCCTCCTTAGTATGTCAGTAAATACCATTTCCTTTGACCCTAGAAATCTGATTTAGAAGCAAAGACTTTTTGCCAGGGTGCTTGGCAGCATGCAAGACCCCTCCTGCAGAGCCAGCTCCATCAGCGGTTGGACCAGATGATCGTTGCAGGTCTTTTCCAACTGAACTATTCTATTCTGTCACATCATGTGTATTGAGTCATCTGTGTATGCTCTGCAGAATCAAAACCATGAAAGCAAGAGCAAGTGCTTGGAAATCAATGCCAGGACTCCCGTTGACTTCCCTTGTCTTGCCATTGTGCTTTCACAGTTGGAAAAGGGGGCTGATGTAGCAGATGTATTACCATTACGGGAGGTTATGATTGGGATTCATGGAGTAGCACTGAGATTTTGGGGTGAAAAGAAAGGAGGCTTGAGTGGAAGGAAGGCAGAGGTATATTAGGGGAAGACCAGCCCATTGTATAGAGATGTTCCTTCTGTTGGGGTTTTAGGGGTTTTTTTTCTTGGTTTTTTTTTTTCTTCTGTTTTCTTTTTTATTCTACTTTAGATCTGCAAGCTTGTGCACTGTGGGTGCGTGACTATTTTAGTGTGAAACGTGTTTTTTGTCATAGTATTGAAATAATAAAAGCTTCAACATAGTTTGGATGTGGAAGGTGTAGCGATAGTTCAGATTTGAAAAAAGAATATATTCAGGAATAAAAAGAGAACAACTCTTAAAAGGAACAGAAACCTTTAAATGAAAAATCAAACTGAGCTGACTATGGCATCCATTCCATTGCGCTAAGGTGATGAACAGAAGGATGATGGGGGTTGGGTAGACTGCAGTTTGGCTCAGGTAAGTTGAGCCACTTTTATCAGTGTATTCTTATAATTATGCAGTCTTTTACAGCAGCATCACATAATTTCAAACTGTGAAAAATAATAGTCTTGTCATTTGCTAAGTGTGGGGGTTTTTGCATTTTCTCCTTAGCTCCTGGGATGCAAACGGAGGATGACTGGATTTGTAGGCATCGACACTCATGCACTACCCATCCTGAGCAGGATATCGGGGCAGGGTGTGTCCTCACTTCAAAGCCTTGTGTCAAATTCGGCCTTTGCATGACCAATCACAGCACCGTCAATATAATTATGGGGAAGTTTGGCCCAGGGTCCCTAGGATTTTTTTTCTAAGGATTCAATCCATATAAATGCAGCAAAAAAAAATGCTACCATGGTCTGTCTGTGGTTGGGGAGAGTCCTCGGGGCAGCAGAAGACTAGTGGGCAGGCAGTGTGTACCTCCATTCCTGTGGATGAGCACAACAATTTGTTCCTTGTTTCTGCAAAGTTTTTGACTGCTTTTGTCATCTCTCTGTTATACCTTCTGAGTTCTAACTCACCGAGAGCTGAGCAACTGATAAGAAACAAATGCTGTATATGCTAAGAACCAGAAACGCGTCCAGTGAAACTGGCCAGCACCTGTTCGGTGAAAATTGGAGTGACTATCACCTGGACTGGCATTTCTGTCCTAAAAGGTAACCAGCTCAATGCCCGATCCAACGCCCAGCTGCATCATTAGAGAATACCCTTCTGAATGCAGTGGGTTTGTGTTGAGATCGATGGAGCGAGCACCGTTCCAAGGCAGAAGTGAACCCGGTGACTGCCTGAACACTAGGAGTGTCCATGCAGCTCTTTTTTGATGCCCTCGTGACACCTCCCAATACACGTAGATTAATTCATAGGGTTGTTTTATACTCACCCTCAGTGGAGAAGAATTTCTTCTAATTTGGAAGTACCCCATTTCCAAAATAGCTTAGGCTTTACTGCTTTTACTTAAACCTTTGAAGAGGGACCAACCTGATGCCATTTACGCTGTATATGTTTATATATGTATCCATGCCATACATATATAGCTATATGGCAAAGCAGACCGATCAGCTTCTAGTTGTGGAGTGATTACATTTCATGCTGCACCATACGTAAAGATGATAATAGTGCATCCAGTCGTTCAGCTTTTAGAGTGGAGTTTTATTTTCACACTTTTCTATGGAGCCTTCAAACCCCAGATTTTCACACTAGGCTGTTTTGATAGTTGTTCTCAGCCCCTCCATTGACATCCTTACCCAGCATTCCCTACTTTCGGGGGCCTTCTATCTTGTTAAAAAAACAAAAAAACAAAAAATCTTTTTACCAAGTGAAACAGCGATTCCACCTTTATTCCCATTCTCACTGGTGTAAATACTGATACTAACTGAGGATTTTGACTTTGCATTCTGTCAGAATACTGTGTTCAAATAAAAATTACAAAAAAAAAAAAAAAGCTCCTGTGTACAGTCTGCCCTTCTTTAGATGCTCTGCTCGGTCCTGTGTGCAGACGTGGATTCCCAGGGCTGCATTTGCACGTGAGCTTAACACGGAGTGAGCAGTCCCGTTGTGGCGTGCCCACAGCCTGGGTTAGGCATCCGTCCGGGGCTTCAGGCTATAGACAAGCAGGAAAGGCAACTGTCTGCACAGGGATGTCAGCGAAGCTCATGGTTGAAGCTGGTGCATCTCTAAAGGGTGGCAGAGGGCTACTGTAGCCTTTCCAGGCTTCAGATGTGCAGAAAGAACAGCTGCCAGCACCAGACAGGCTCTTCCAAAGTGCTGAGTGTCACAATAAGGAGAATTTTTAGTTTGTTTCTCTGTCCCACTGTAGATAATTCCCTTGAGATAAGGAACACAAATGCAGTTTCATGTGCACTGAGAATCAGGGGTGGCTGGACTTCCCATGAAAATGTGCTCCTCTGTTCAATGGCTATGAAAGGGGGGTGGCTATGTGTGTGTGCATGTGAGTGTTGGCTTTAAAAGGTGTCCTTAACCCATCCTGAATTAGGTCCCTGAACTTGATTAATATGTGATGAATCTAACTAAATTTAATTCTGTCCTAAGCATTGATCTCGCAGGACATGGAAGGGGAAATGAGAGCTCAGATACCTATCAATACTTGGGTGCCAGCATTGTTCACAGAAAAAGAACAAAATAAATGTACTGAGCTAAATTACTTGTTATCTGAAGAGGATAACCTTTCTGCTGCCTCTCCAGCACTTTGCCCTTTATTCTTGACTGCTGTTGACACTGAAACAGCAACTCTTATTTTCCACAGCTGCATTATTATCTTCATCCTGCCCACAGAGGCTCAGGTCCTGCAGGCTTCTCTTCATGTGTCTCTGGCTCACTGGTGCAGCTTGTCACCTCACTGCTGGAGGCACCGGCACGTCAGAGACCCTCCAGCAGCAATGCTCCCTGGCTGCTGCCTACGCTGTAAGTTATAACCTTATAGGAACACGTGAACAGCATTGGGAGGGAGCAGCAGCTTTCCATGCAGCGCTAGCAAAATGATGCTTTTTCTTCTGTAGCCTTCCTGCAGAGCCTGATGGATGGGAGAAATAAACAAAGGATCTGATGGCAGAATGAAATGCAGCTTCTGGTACGGAGAGAGAAAGGGAAGCTGAACAGGAGGAGCAGAAGTAAAGATGCAGGTAAAGATTTTGATGCAGGTGGCTGGGAGTAAAGGCAGGATCTGGAGATAAGAGATGCTGCATCTTTAAGATGAAAGGCTTTGCTCTCCAGGCCACTGAGCGAAGGGAGGAGAGTGCAAAGCTGGGAGTGCGCTGGAGGCTGAACTGCAGCAGCCAGTCCACCTGATGTGAGGGGAGAGACTACAGGAACAGCGCGTGCTCCACTTTCCACCCATTTGGAGGGAGTTTATCTGTGCAGATTCACGGCCATTGGAGAGAACCTCTCTGACTGCCCCTCCCTTGTCTCCATCAAGCCTCTCACGATGCCATTGCGGCAGAGGCAGGCGCACAGTCTCCCTCCACCGCTGCACAGTCTTTTAATGAACCAACAAGCCGAGCTCTTTCTACTGTGTGTGGTTTACTTGTAACAGTTTTTATTCTCTTAGACTTCAAGTTCATCCCCACACCGCAAGTGTAGCTTTACTGCCCAAATGAAAGCTACACTGCTAAGCATCCCAGTGACACAGCTATTACCTCCTGAGTATCTATAACTGGGCACCACAGACATGGGATTTGAAACAGCTTCATTAGAGGAAAAAAACCCACCTTTGGGATGGAGGCTTAGCTGATCAAGGGCAGAGCTGTCTTGCAGCAAAGAGAGAGAAAGGAGCTATTTTGTTTTATGCATGAGGAATGGGGAAAGGAATCTTCTGGCAGTTCCTACAGCAAAGGAGGGTTTGGAAGGGACAGGGGATCCCGGCTGCCTCTTGAGTCACGCAGCCCAGCGCCTTGTTGGCACACATAGCTCAGGAAAGCATTTCTCCTTCTGGGAAGTGTGGTAGGACATTGAAGAGGAGGCAGATGAATGTGGCTGTGGTTTGTAACTTCACAGTGAGATTTCTAATTTCACGCCCAGCAGACACCAGCGTGGCCTGCTTTTCTTGGTATCCCTCGCCTTAGGCAACGCTGCCGTTTTGAGACTTCCGAGGCCCCCCCTGCCTCCGCTCTGCCTCTGTTTCTCGCCTTTCTCTCCTAAAACGGCTGGGTTATAATGTGTCCAGAATTAAAATAGCCTGGGAGTGCAGCAGGGACTCACTGATGCTCTGACTCCCATTAGTGGCTGACAGCCTCCATTAACTGCCACCTCTAATCTTCTGGTTCTGAAAGCATAGCCCTAGAGCGTCTCCCAAAAGTGGTGACAAGGATCCACCTGGCCACTGGCACCATGTATGTGCATGCCCATGTCCGTGCTTTGTGTGAAGTGCTAGCATGAGGGCAAAATGGATGTTCATCGATACTGCTCTGAACCACAAGTCTGACATATCCCAGCAGGGCCACATGGTGCAAAGGAGGGCTAGGATTCTCTTGCAAGGGTGACTGGTCATCAGAGCCTGAAAAGGCTGAAAGACACATCCCTCAACTATTGCATGTGCTGCTAGAGATCAGCCAGCCCCTGTGCTTCCTGTTCTGCGGCCTCCTCCACCCGGACAGACCGTGCATCCACAGCACGGCTGGATGGGCAGCTCAGATTTGGCAGTGCACAAGCCTGGCTGGCAGGAGCACAGAGGCTGATTTGAGGACACAAGCAGCAAAACAGGAAAAAGGCCTGAAATCACAGCTTTGTTCCCAGCTGGCCAGCTGCTTTTTGTGCTGGAGGATGGTGCCACCCTCTGGCTGTCTCGCTGGTGACAGGCTGCGTGTCCCACCCCGGAAAGGGCTGCGCTGGCTCCCATGAAGCCTCCCTGGGCATCAGAACCCCCGAGACGCTGCAACCTCCTAGGACCCACGTCCCAGGAACACACCACCTTGTCTGGAGGATACAGAAATCCTCTGTACTGTCAAGTGGCCGCTTCTCAGATGCTGCTGAGACCCTCTGATCCCTTTAATGGGAAGAAGTGCCTGTTTTGAATGAGGGTTTAACCCTCAGCAAACTCTGGTCTTTCTCCTTCCTAATCAAAAATCGATTGAGACAGCCCCAGTCGTCTATAAAGGGTATCTTAAAAAAATAAAAACAATCCAATTCTGGTATTAAACTCAGGGCAATAGGGGCTAGAACCATTGGTTGGGGATGAGTGTTCGCGTTTCTTCTTTCAGGTTCCCTCTCCCAGTTGGTAGGTCTGCTAAAATTCAGCTAAGCTAATCTTTATGTTAACCAAAGTCATCCCTTCAACTGATTTTTTGCCCATGCTACCCCATTCCTATCCCCTGTGTATGAACGCAAGATGACCGCAAGCTTTAAAAAAAGCCAGATGAAAAGGACCTGAAACGCTTTTCGGAACAATGACAGGCCAGTGCCTGGGCTGATGCACTCCCTGCTGCGAGATGCCAGCAGGGCAGCTTGTCTCCTGACTGCCGAATCAAACCCAGATGTGGGTATTGATAAAACAACAAGCAGGAGGGGAGCGGCAGCAGATCTCGCTTCTGCTTTGCATTTGTTCAGGCTGCAAGGCAAGGGTGGACCTCTTTAGCAGAGGAAAAGGAGCACATTCAGCTCAGCGACCGGTGAAGCGTTTCTCTAACTTACCAAGCCAAAAATTAAGCAAGGAAAGGCAGGATGAAGATAGCTGCCCTCCACCAGCTCTGGACTAGAAGGCTCTCTGCTGTGCTATAGATATTTCTCCACGGGTCACCTGGAAGGCCTTTGCTAGAGGGGCCCTCTGTAGCCCCTGTCAGCCATTCCACTGCAGTAGAAAGACAAGCGGTTCTTGACATCAGAGGGATTTAATCTAGGAGTGACAGCAAGGAAGAAAAGCCACTGCCTGCTAATGCTCTGACGCACACTGCAGCTGTAAAAGCATCCTTTTCCCCTGCAGTAGCATGGCTCTAAAAGAGCATTCAAGGGAAATCTGCAAAAAGAGGAGGTAGGGATGTCCTTTATGCAGCTCTGTACCAGTGCTACGGCTTCCCCCGTATCTGTGCTCTTATCGCTCCTCGGGCCGCGAAATGGCGGCCAGCGAGGCACCGCCCCTTCGTTTGCATAACCACGCCCCCGCCCCGCTCCCTCTGGCGCTGCGTCAAGAGCGTGGCCGGCCGGCGTTGTCTCCACGGCAACGGCGGGGCGGCTGCGCTTCTTCCGGCTCGGCGGGTTCCCTCCCGGCCGGTGTCCCCGCGGCCATGCCGACCGACCGTGAGCAGGAGGAGGATTTCCAGCAGTTCCTCCGCCGTGTGGACGATGTCGGTAAGCGTGCTGTGGGGCCGGGGCGGAGCTGGCCGCCCCTGGCGGGGCACGGGGCAATGCGGCAGGCCGGGGCGCGTGGGACATTCCGGTTTTCTTCAGTTAGGGTGCTAGGGGTGGAAAGGGAAAGGGGGTGGACAAAGGAAGGCAGAAAAGGAATGGAAAAGAGGAAAACTCCCGCTCCGAGTTTGTTTTGTGTGGAGTCTCCTTATGAGCTCAGGTGTGGTCAGGCTTTGCAGGTGCCACGACTTGCTTTCTAAACCTGGGAAATTTTCTAACACAGAAGCTATAGGTAGCTCTTGGAAGTGAGATGAAGTAGTATTTGTAAATGTTTCCGTTTATAAAGGCCATCCTGGTCACAGGTGCCTTCAAAAACGTATGTCATTCGAGATGCAACTGAACTCCTTGTCCTCCCAGTCATGTGTGTATATCTCTTTTTTTGTCCTATTAGCAAACTTAGTGCAAAGCTTGAATTCCGCAGACCCAGATGTCAAGGAAAAAGCCATCGCTGAGGCAGAGAAAAGGCTCCATGAGCAAGAAAAGAGCAAGGAGGAAGAAAGCAAGACTGTGGTGAACAGAACAGTCATCAACACGCAAGCTTCAGTAAGAGTTTTTTTTTTTCCCTTGAAAGTTAGAGCAGTTTAGGTCTTTTAAATAATACTAAGTCACATTCTTTGTCCAGGAGAAAAAAATCTTGAATGAAACTGACAAGTATGTTCTGAATTTGACTTTGTTTCTTTCACTAGTCATCTTATTGGGTTATCATACTCGATGACGTACTGTCTTTGCCTAAGACTACTAATAACACAGAACTGGATTTATCCACGTTGTACGTAAGCACTGAGTTGCCATAACTTGTAGCTTTTGCCTGTGCTTCAGGAACTTGAGCAAAACTAGTTGGAGACACAAGAGTCTCTTTGCTAATTTCATTAAGCCTTGATTCCCACAGTACGGTTTGGATTTCAGTGATGTGCCTTGTTAAAGGTAAGAATGGAAGCTTTCTGGTAGTGTAAAAAATAATTAAGTCCTTACCATCCTTTGTTCAAGTGTCATTTTAATACTCCTGATATGCATCAATCTGGATATTTCAGAGGCCCTGTGGCTTTGCACAACTTAAGCAAGTGTTCCTTTGCTGCTATGGTTTTTACTAAAACGTCTGTGTGAGTACATGTATATGCTGTGTTTCTCCTTTTTTTAGGACACGGCAAGTGCAGAGGCAGTGAACAAAGGTAGGACAGTGCTCCCTCTAGCACTTAGCATCTCTTCGATCTGTTTTAGCAGAGATGGAGTAAGGCTTGCTGTTACTTCCCACAAGACCTAATTCCTGCCAAAGTCAAAGCTAACTTTTCTAGTATTTAAATTAAAATTCAGTTAGATCTGGGAACACATTCAAGGATCTTACCAGTATGGCTGTACTTGTTACCTTCGTAGGAAGGAAGCTTGTTGGTGTAGTTTGTTAATCATATTCTGACCTCTCATCTTAAAAGTTAGTTTTCTGAAGTTAAAAGGAAACAAATTTATCTCTAGAGCTGAGATACTTCATAGAAAGTATGCAAATCCCGAGTGGCAGCCTAGCCTTTATGTGTAATAGCTTGTCATTCGTGTTTCAGTTAAATTGTTGAAGTATCCCCTTACTATTTTCTTTGTAGAGGAATGCCTCAGAAATACCTTAGAAATTACTTTTTTCTCACCTGTAGATTGATTTTAATGAAGCTTCTTCTTTTTTCTTTTTCTTTTTTTTTTTTTTTTTTAATAAAAATCCCCCCCATCCCCTGGCCCAAAGGCCTCCTCTGGCCCAGCTCCAACAGCTCCATGTCCTTCTGATGTTGGTGGCCCCAGGGCTGGACACAGTGCTCCAGCTGGGGTCTCACCAGAGCGGAGCAGAGGGGCAGAATCCCCTCCCTCGCCCTGCTCAACATAGTATTTTTTGACGCTCTTTTGATAGACAGCTATTGATTAACTGAACAGATAATGAGATTAACAGAAGTGAAGCAGAATGAATTTGTGGGAGGTAATGTCTTTTGTCAAGAAGATATTTAGTTTCCGTACCAGTCACACCTCTGGCAACATCAGTGAAGGCAGCAGTCCTCCTCCAGCTGATACTGCAGGCGAGTCGTACAATCTAGAACAACTCTCTAGGTGTGAAAAGTTAAGAAGGTCACAGAAAATAGATATAATTGACCTGGGTTTTCACTTCACAGAGTGAAAAGTTCATATACACATTTTGATAAAGGCCCTGAAGGCCTATATATAAACCAGATAGTAGATAAGTGATCCATACGACAGATATCCAGCACTGACACATGACATAAGGCAATTACAGAAGTACTAAATGTCAAACTGTTTAATGCTATTCTTTTAGATAATGATTGTTGTTGTAAATAAACCAATTTTTCAAGACTAAAGGTCAGTAGGTCATAAAATTTGATAACTGTGATTTCTTATCAGCAGCCAAAAGAGAAGATAAAAAATGCCTCTTTTTTTTTTTTTTTTTTTTTTTTTTAACTAAAATGCCACCAACTCTCCTGGCTCAAAGATGACTTTCTGGCAATTTTGGAAGCAGATGCAAAAGAACGCGCTAAAAGAAGGAAGAGAAATGAGTGCTTAGCAAATGGTAATTGCTAAAGGGTTTTTTATCTAATGCCTTCACAAACTACTTAGCAGGAACTAGGCTGATTTAAGAGGCTTTGGCCTACTCTGTTATTGCCATTCTTATGCACACTGAGCGAGTGCTTTGGTTATCTGAGGCACAGCATTGATTAGGTGGATGTAACAGGTTTATATACTCATAAAGTTTGCAACCTGTTCTTTTCCATACTACCCTGCTTCTGATAGGGAGGGAGCGAGTTTGAGTATTTGAGAGGTGGGCTGGGCAAAAAGAAATACTCAGTTTTCGCTCAGAAAGAGGGATCATGTGCACTGAATAGCTCAGAAGTCACATGCAAATTGTGGCTAATGAAGACAGCTGCAGTGAAGCTGGACTGGAATTTTGATGACTATTCCAACAGGAGAATATGCCCCCTGTTTCTGCAGTCACCATTTGGGGAAATAAAAGCCAAATGTCATTTTTTTAATGCACATACGTTCTTTTGCAGCTCTGAAAGAGAAGGGAAACGATGCCTTCAGGAAAGGAGACTATGTCATAGCCATTCAGAGGTACACTGAAGGTCTGGAAAAACTGAAAGATAAGCAGGAACTTTACACAAACAGAGCACAGGTCAGCATGTGGAAATGAGCTACCACTATACTGTTACTTTGCCAGGATACAATCCAAAAATGATTGTTCTGTTATCTCAGTGAATTTCATAAAAGGTAACATTTGTTGCATTACAGAGAAACTTAAAAATGGGAGAAAGCAACTTTTCCTGGCGGCCCTCTGCTACCAGGAATTAATGCGTTCTGTTTTGCTGCTGTATAGTCAACAGTAACTTTTTATCGCGGTTGGAAGTTAACAGCAAGGTAGTGCAGACTGGAGGTTTTAATCTTTTTATAAACTTAACAAAAGAGTTGCACAAAGGAGATCATTAGAGGTGTTACTTACTTCCCTCACAATTGATGTGTCTGACTTTTTTAATTTTATTTTTTTTAAACTAGCTAATGTTTGTATAACAGTTAGTGGAAGTTCATTGAAGTATTCTAATTCTCCTGCCTGGACTCTCTTGGTTTTATTTCAGGCCTACCTGAAGATGCATGAATATGAAAAAGCCATTGGTGACTGTGAATGGGCTTTAAAGGTAATTTCAGCATTCTGTCTTTTTTGATCAAGTGCTCCTGGAAGGTCGGTTTCTGTGTAACTGATGATATGGAGACAACTTGCCAATGGAAATGGAAGAATGTGGTGGTGTTGCACAGGTTCCTGCATCCTGAGTTCAAGTTAACTATTTCAGTGCTGCCGGTGTGCAGAATCTTTTCTAGCTCTTAAGAGATTTAATTATAAAGCTTGTTACAAGCAATAATAAACTATTAACTGCACGTGTTGGCACACAGTATCTTGCCCGTCCTTCTGAAAAAGGAAAGGGGACTCTTCAAGCTTACAAAGATCAGATCTGGTGGGAAAAGCAAAGATTATATCAAATGCTATAGAGCAGAATCCAGATTCAGTTGTGTTACATCAGTGATGGCCACAATTTACAGGTTATCAATAATATTGGCCACATCACTTAAAGAAATCAATACTTTTGATACACAATTGAACTGGAAAAGATGACCTCATCCGTTAGTGTTGAGCTAGATGTTTCCTCAATTTTTAATTTTTTTTCTAATTTTTTTTTTCTGTGCACAGCTAATGAAAATTACTGCTTATTTCATTCCTGGCAGAACTAATCAAAAGACGTACAGATAGTCTGTTGTTATAAAAGTTCTGTGGTTCTGGACTAGTTGATGCAGGCCTTAATGTTGCCTAATTGTATGAGCCTGTATTGCCTGAAGTGCAGTTTTCTGGGAAGGATTTTAGCACCAGCTGCTTTTCACCTTTAACCACACCAAAGCCTGTGTTCCTTGCATAGGGAAGGAAAGTTGGTACTTGGAGCTAATAATTCAGCATGTAAATTTTAGATGCCTTTAGCAGATAGTATGAGTACCCTCTTTTGTGCTTACAAGTACTTTGGGTAACTTAACTATTAATCAAAGGCTGGAAGAAATATTTAAGGGTTACAATTTCTAAATACTTAATTAATAATTCCTTTTTTTAACACAGTGCAATGGAAAGTGTATTAAAGCCTATTTTCTGATGGGGAAAGCTCACCTGGCACTTAAGCACTACAGTGAGGTAAGCTAACTAAATCTTGTGGCCGTGGGACCATGTTTTTTTGTTCTTTTGACGTGATGTTGTGGGTGAGAGGGAGAAATTTGTAGTCTCAAGAACTGGACAAATGAAAGTATGTTGAGCTTTTAGATTTGAGAGAAACTTTCTGTGCTTTGCGAAGACTAATAATTCTAAAATCAAGTCTTTCCGCATCTTAGTAAAATAACCGTAGAGCATGGACAATACATGTCTACATGAAGTGCACTTTGAGGGGTTCTTGACACCTTGGTCTGTGAAGAAGGTTCTTTGTTACAGGCTTGGTGATCAGTTTAATTCTAAGCATATGCTCAAGATACACAAAATGCACGAACAGAAGATAAAGATACAAGATGCACAGGTCTAATTGCTGGTGATAGTTACAGTTCCTGCAGTTTTAGTGCTGTGCCTCGTTTTCTGTTTGCTTTGCTCTTTTTGTTCCTACTAGTACATTCCTAGGTTTTTACTTGAAAATTTCCTTTTAGTTTCAAATAGCGGGCACATGTAGGAACTGAGAATAATATTCAACTTACGCTTTTAATTATGAAAGTTTTGACTGGTATGTCTCAATATTTTATTTTCCATACTTAAGTACTGTGGCCCAAGAACTTTTCAGTTTAAATGAGATGACTCTGACTAGGATATAATATTTATCATCTTCCCATTTTTATTTTAAATTGAGAGCCCAATTCTTTTCTCTGTTAAGTCTAGGCTGTGTTATGAGAAGATCTTACAAATTAATCCCCAAAAGGAAAGCCTATTTAAAGGTAAGAAACAGAAATTTTTACACTGTTCTCCCTTGTTTTCTGTTCATGATGGAACTTGACTGAAATCGCTCCTCTCTCTTCAGAACTTTTGATGAAGTTTTCTCCCATAGCTTTTGTTTGTGATTATTTATTCTTTAAGCTCTGTTTCACTCACCAGAGCCATAGCTTATTCTGTATGTGTAAGGTACGGCTCTCTCTGTCATGGAGTCTACTTCATTTTTTTAACTTGAAACTTGACCAGATGAAAACATGTAACTGACATGCTTTGTTTTCTTTTGATTTCCAAGATTGCATGAACAAGGTAAACTTGGAGGAAAAAAGAATGAAAGATGAAGAGAGAGCAATGAAGGAAGTTCAGTCTGGAAAGCTAGCCGCCCTGTCCATAAAAGAACTACTGCAGAAACTTGATAGGCCTGACCAGAATATCCTCTACTATACAGGAGGGATCAGACTTTTGACAGGAGCCATTAAAGATTGTAAGTATTTGATGCAAAGGTTGTTGATCATGGGAGATGTGATCAAAGTATATGAATACAAGTGGAGTAGTCTTTAAAGGAACAGAAAAACTATTTGTATATCTCAAACAGAAAATCAGCAATGTTTCATATTTTGAAATTTATGACCGGTAAATATTTTAGAACTAAAGCAATGTTGTAGCTGAGCTGTTAAGACTTGTTATGGATTTGGGTCTCTTAAGAAGAGTTTCCTTCGTTTTGAAATATTTGTAATTCTCTGTTAAAGCATATTGATTTGCAAAGCCAGTCTTGTGTTTTAGCCTTCCTAAAAAGCCTTTAACTTGAAGTCAATTGTTCTTTATAACACCAGGCATGAATTAGAGCAGTCTTCAGCTTCAAAGCTGTTTCTACTTCAAGTGGCATTCTTGGAGTTTTTCCCCTCTTTTAACGATATTCTTTTCCCAAAGCTGTTGGTGCAGTGACCTTTTCTTTTAACACTGTGTTATAGGAGAGCAGGAATGTGCCTTCACAACGATACATCGGCCAGGTGGATCATAGAGCTGATTTGTTTATCTCTGAATTTTTCAGGCACTGGGCAAACTCTCTTTCGAACAAACAATGGATTCAGTATCCTCAAAGACAACGAGGCTGTAAGACGGTAAGAGCTCTCCAAAGGAAAACAGTAGGGTGTTACAGCATGAGGAAATGAAAATACTGTTTTCAAGAAAGACAGTCACCTCTTCAAATGGCCAAAAGATAATGTAATAACAGGATTTAATGTCTGAACAGACTGACTTATATCTGACTCTTGTACAAACAGTGCTCTCTTAGATGCAGTGAACAGAATTAATGAATTTCTGCTTCTGTCTCATATTTCTGTACAGTTATCCTATCTCATGGTGAGAGCAGGTTTGTAAAAAAACTTAATATAAAAGAACATCTGAAAGCACTTAGTCACTTTAAGTATACCTGGCTAGACTCCTTGGTGCTATGTTCAGCACCAAGTATCAGTAAATATTTGGCCATATAGTTTTTTAATGGAACCTGTGAAACTCTCTAACCTCATAATCAGGAAGAGGATCATCTCTGGGAACCTATATCTTCTGCTGCTGTATTATCTTGGCTGCTATAATATTGTATTTCAGTAATCACGAAACAAACTTGACTAATATTTTTCTGTATTGCTTTATAAACTTTGTCTTTACATGGATTTCTTGTCCACATGTATATTTCTTCTTCAGGGTTCATCAGTATTTTGGGTGTTGGCTGTAAATAGACTTAAGAGATGAAGCACTTCCCAACTTGCACAAAATTATTATACCCTGGCTATTCACAACTGTCTCAGCACAGAACTGAATTTATCATCTGTATTGTGCTATGTAATGCTCATATAGAGCCTGTGTTTAGGGTAGAGTAGAGCCAGTAGATCACAAATCTGGTGTCAGAGGAGGTCCTCTGGAAAACAGGTCTGATAGTTCAAAAAATGTTTAACCAATGAGCTGGGTTTAGGGCCTATGAGCTTAACTGTTCATGTGGCAGATCCTTGTCTCTGTGGGGCTTTGCTGATTTCCCTAGCCAAAGAGCTCACTGTTTGATCTGTCCTGTGCTCTTTCTACAAACCAATGTTTCAAATTTAGGGGCTTCTGTGCAGAGAGGAAAAACACTGCTGAAGTGGATCTGTCTGTTTCTCTTCTCTTCCTTTGGCAAGCTGTCTGCGCTGGGAATGGTAAAACTATGTAATCAACATTAATCATTGTTAATGTACTATTAATATGGCACTTAATATTTCTAAAATGGCTGTTTGGTATGAACATCACTTCCCCAGAGCACTTGGGTCTAGACCTTATTGTAAACCAAGTTTCACAGGTCAAATGCAAGTGTTTGTGGTTGCTGCTAGCGGTATACCTCCATTTGGGTGGTTCTGTGCATCATGAGATGAAATTTCCAGTCGATTTCTGTGAGCATTTTAAATCTACTGGAGAGGTGGAAAGTAAACTCGTGTGATTATTGCTGCTGGTAAGATAATATCACTTGTAGCTTTTTGTTGTTTTTAAGCAGTTATACCAGCAAGAAGCAGGGGTTATAGAAGTGCCATTGGAGAAGGCTGAATTCCTTTGGCAGTCACAGTCAGTAGTCATTGGGCAGGTAGCCCTCGCATCTATTTCTGAGTGTATGCCTAGATGAGAAATGGGCTGCAGTGGTGGTGGGTGGTAAAGTGGTAGAGAATGCCACACAGGGAAAATACAGAATGCTCGAAGTTGGCATCTGTGTTGACTTGCGTTATCACGGGATCCAGCTGATACCCAAGAGAATATACCTAACACAAGTTAAGGAGAAAACTTGTTTTATATTCTGCCTATAGACAGTTAGCAGTAAAAACAGACTAATGTGCAGACTTGTATACTGCCCTACCAGGCACAAACACGTAAGCTACACTATTGGGCCTGGACTGTAGCAGTTTGCAGGCAGCTGATAAGTGAGAAGCACTTTCTGCTCACAATTCTGGTGTCTCTGTTTGAAACACTTAACACCTGAGAAGTTAGCATGTTGCTAGTGAGAGCAGAAATTCAACCACCAGTGCATGTGTTGAACTAATGGAGCTGAGAGAAGATTAGTGCGTGTTCTGCCTTACCATTGCTCTGCAGGAGTATTATGCAAAATTAACACATTAGTGAATGAAATAAAGACATTAAACCTGTTAAATCAGCACCTAGGAAAAAAAAAAGTAGTAAGAGTATAATATGAAAACTAACTATAACAGCAATGCGGATGCCATTGTGGGGGACATAGCTCTTACATCTTCTCTCTTTTCAGAAGAAAATCAGCGTCTTCTATTGACTTGTTCTGATGTGAATGCACAACTACCAAAACTGCTTTCTTCTGGAGCACCAGAGATCCAAAAGGAGACATTGGCCCTAATCTCTCTTTACTCAGACAATGAGAATGGGAGGAGACTGCTGGTCAGGCACCAGGACCTAACCAAGTAATAAATGCTACTATACCTCAGAAAGAATTCCTTAATGCAGGGGTTCACAGATGTTCAAAACTCATCCCACTAGCACCAAGGTGACAGGCTTTCTGAAAGGAACCTAATGCCATTGAGACTTCTGTCTTGAGGGATAGGTAGACCTAATTAAGCAAAAGTAAGTTAGGTATGTGGGGAAAACTTGAGTAAACTTTATATCTGAAGATGTCTGTGAAGCTAAGTAGAAAGCACTTATTCCTGAGGACATTCATGTAATGTTGAGGCAGGGTTACTTTTTTTTTTTTATGATTATTGAGTGTTGCCATGACTCACTGACTGGAGAGAGAAACAACATTTTATTACCTTTATCCTATTGTCTTGCTATTTCCTTCTAGAGTTAAGCACAAGAGAAGCTTAAATTTACTGGTTTGCACTACATGTTTTGGAAGTAGCAGATGAATAGAAAAAATTTTCCAACAGTTCTACATAGTTCACTGCATTATATACAACATTAATCCAGAGACATTTTTCCTTGGAGGAAAGGTTAAAGAAATGAGCCACACCTGAGAGGATGCTTTAAAAAAGGCAGATAATATTACTGTGGCTTTGAAATATCAGGAGGCTAAAAAATTTCTGTCAACTTCTGAAAGAGACCCTGGGCCTGATTGCTCGAGAAGAGTTAGGATGTTCAGAAGATAAGGTTGCAGATACTGATATTATCAGCATTTGGGCTTGTCATCAAAAAGGGATGAGACTATAGGTTCTTTTACTGTGCTACAAAGTTGGAGATAAGTGGCTGAGAATTTCAGCTCAGCAGAGGAGCACGTGGAAACCCTAGTGCTGTACTGCAGAGCTTATGGGTTCACAATCTGAAGTCCTGTGAACTGTATGCAGGCTAAATCCTACAGCCGCAAGCAGACACTGTTCCAAAAGCTCAAAAGGTGTGATGCTCTTTTCAGGCAGATTAATTTTTCTTTTCTACTATAGTTAAACCCCTCCAAAGACTGTTGTGTTTGCTTAGCGTGTCCTTTTAAGCCAAAAGCAAGCATCAACTGACTTTACCTGCAGGCCTTTACAATCTGTTGAAGCTGTTCACTACTGGGCTGTGCTGATGGTGTTCTCATTTCTGAGTGTTGCATTCTACTTGTCTGTCCTTAAGATGTTTGCCAGCAGCAAAGCAGCTTAATTTCAAATATCTGTGAAACTTACATGCTGATGAATTGTTCTAATGCTGACAGAAATTGGTATGTGGGTTAAAACCATTGTACTTGTGCAAAAAGGGACAATATTGTGAGAGAACCTAGTGCCAAAATATTGTTCTAATGGCAGTCAGGGGACCGCATATATTTGGAGGGCCTGGTACTTCCGGGTTGGTCAAAACCCCACTGAACACTAAGAAGTTTAAGATCATAAATTGTGTTGGTGCAATTAAAATATAATTTTGATCTTTAGTAATTAAACCAAAGCTGACATATTTTTTGGGTTTGTGGTTGTTTTTTTTTAATAACAGATGGCTACAGATTTTGATAACATTTGTCAACAGCACTGATGCCAAGGCTAGCAGTGCCATGAACATACTATCTGCTTTAACTGAAGAGGAAGGGTAACTTGCATTTCTTCATTCATTTTTATAAAGTCGTGCTTTGAAATGTACTAAATAAGCTAGTGATAGAGGCTCTTGGCCTTCTTTGCTGTGAGGGTACATTGCTGACTGATGTTCACCTTGTCTTTATGTTGCTGTTGTGTTGCCTTTATCTGTGATTTTTTTTTTTCTCTAAAGCTTTAAGTGACTAAATGTGGCTTTTTTTTATCCCCCAACAGGTTCAAAACCCAGTGTCGTGTCATGCTTTCCACAGGTGTTTTACCTCTATTCACCCAGTTGCTGGTATGAAAGATCTCAGTTTCTATATTTCTGGTTTCCTGTTGTGTAATATGTCTTATGACCACTCTTTCTAGCTTTACAACCAGTTGCTCCTAGACAGAGCCTCTCTGTGATAGAATTACAGTCGTTACTGTGTCACTAGTTCTGTAGGCATAAGAAATCCAGTTTTGTCATATGCTTCCCTCAGGAAAATGTTCTCAGTTTCCAGTACTTAGTGCTTCATTTCTGTACATTACTAGTTTTATATTCAGTGAAAACTCTGCTTGAATGCAGACTCCCATTGGAAATCTGTCAGGCTAGGATTTCATACTCAGTTTTGTGTTACACTCTTAATGTGATTTTTAATCCACTGTCACTAACTGGTTATATCCTGGATAGTGCCTTTTTCTGTTTCTTTCTAATCTAGAGATCAGAGTGAAGAGATGACATTAGGTCACAAGCTAAAGATTTTAGTGGTTCACATCCCTGTCCTGGTTATCTTTTATTTAAACTACAAGCTTACAATACTGTTGGTACAGAAACTCAGGAAGAGGGAAGACAGGTTTTGTTGCAGAACAGCAGATATAGTTGGAAAGTAAAATACTTCCACTTCTCCAAACGAGCACCAAGACAATGCAATAATTACAGCATTTTTACATTGCTTGTTGCCCTCTCCTTTGAACATACCGTACTGGAATTACAGCTGCAGCGGAGGCTGTTCTGTTCTGTGACCTAAGTAAGTGCTAGTAGGAAAAATTCGTGTTAGGGACCACAGAATCCAGTCACTTTTCCCCAAGACTCTTCAAATGTCATCGGGAGATTCACTGTGAAAATGAAGGTGATTCAAACTTTGGACAATTGCAATTTAACATAGATGAGAGATATTTTGGAATCCCGTTTTCCATTGCCAGAGGGATAGAAACACCTATTTGTTGTTTCCTTGCCATTTGTTCTTAATTTCTGTTTTTAGACCTCTGCCGAGCTGGTGAACCAGGCAGCCCTTGCCCATTGCATCGGCATCATGGGGAATCTGTGTGCAGATGCAGCCATTCGAATGCAGATGGCTGAGTGCAAAGAGTGCTGGCAGGCGTGCTTAAAGCTTGTGGTAAAGAAACTTGATGACTCCCTAGAATAGCGTTTTCAGCCTTATCTCCTGTGGAAATGGCACTTGTGTGATTGTTTCTGTCTGCCTCCCCTCATAGCTCTGAACCCTTGACTGAGATCTTTCAGATCTGGTAGTTGGATAAAGGTCTCAAAGTGGTCTGTTGTCCACATAAGTTGTGGATGAATAGATGGGTGGGGAAGAGCAAGTGGTCCCTTAAGTGGTCCCTCATTTCAGGGTAAGCATGCAGTTTGAACTCGGTTCTCAGAAACTAAAAAATTCAGAGACTGGGAAAGGCTCTTGTTAATTGCCTAAACATCAGAAGTTTGGAGTGTGCAACTTTAGATACCAAAGTGAAAGAAACGTAAGAACGAATCTGTATCAAAAAAGCATCATTAGCTCTGGTGCTCGTGGTGCATATTGTGAACCTCTGAATCAATTGCACTTTTCTCCCTTTTTACGCAGGATGAATGCTATGATGTCAGCACACCCAAATACCAGGAGTGTTTGTTTGCAGTGCTGGGCCTAATGATGAACTTACTGCTTGAATCAAATGGTATCATACAGGTATATGAGATCTGTGAATGTTCTTTGGGGTTCTTTTGATAATCGCTTCCTTAGCAATTCAGAACTGCTTGAGCAGTGAGAGCATCCTTGTTCCTTGTCACCATGAATGGGCCTGATGCAAGTCACTGAAGTCATATCAAAACATCCAAATAGAACAGGTGAGGGAACAACCATGGAATATTGTGAACGTTTCAGTCTGTACAGGGAAAAAGAGCTTGACTGCGTTACATGGACTTGGAGCTTTCTTTCACATCAAGTGTGCTGAAGCACTTAAAGGCTGCCATCCTTAAATTTTGCTGGTGGTCAGTTAATTTTTACTGCTGTTTAAGGTTATCATTAAGGGTAGCTGACAATTTAAGTAAGCTAAACATTAAAAAAAAAATATCCTCCACTTCCCCCATATACACACATTCATGAGGGGAAAAAATACAGTGTTAAGCGCAGTACCTTCCCCTAGTGATGTACATGTTTTGTTTGGCATCAGTCTCCAATTCTGGGATATTCTTAGATGCTTGGTACGTTCCAAAATTATCCAAAGCTGAGAATTCCATCAAGAAAGAAGAGTTTCCAAAGTTACATCTGGGTACTGAAGTGTTAGGAACTTGCTGCCATGTGTGCCCCGATCTCCATTGGATTCTTTGTTGTACTTTGTCTATTAATGCATTTCTGCTCTAATTCTTCCCAGCAATCAGCTGGACCTGAGTTTTTCATGTTGTTGTTTCAGCACTTTGCTGTGGACATAAGTGCCAGGTGCATGTCTCTCCTCGGGGAAAAGGATGGAAGGATTGTGACAGTAAGTGGGGTATCTATGGACCAATGAAAGATTGTATTAGCTGACCAGACCTGAACACTTCAGGGCAAACTGGTGCCCTATGCAGATCTGTCCATTAGGCTTTGAAGATTAAAACATTCATAATTATTAGTAGCAAAGAAATAATAAGCTGCTTATTATTCAGGGTTCTGTATTGTTTGATGCAAGAGGTTCTCAATGTTCTCTTCAAATCTACTTAATAGAAGCTCTTACAAATCATTTCACCCTTATAATGGTTTTCAATATAAAGCTCTTAAATCAATCTGGAAGCAAAGGAGCAAGAACCATTTGTGTGTTTAGCAGCTGTTTCTTATTACAGTTCTTGTATGTGAATCATACCTAGGAGATTGTACTCCTATTAATGGTGTGTAACTCCCACAGATGGCAGTTACTCAAGGCAAATGGGCAGGAGCAGATGTGGACTCAGAGTCCGTTCTGAACTCACAGGAATTGTTCTGATGTGTTCTACTTGACTCAATACCAGCAGTGCTGGGCCGGTTTCTACTAGGAATTTGTTTCAATAAATAAACATACAGGGAGTTGTCCTCATCTCAGGACATCTAAAGACTCAATGAGTCTTTAGAAGCTGTGTTGAGTTCAGTTTCTAGTAAGCAATAAAAAAGCCCTGTCCTAAAGATGTTGTTCGTTATATTTCCAAACTTTTCTCCTTTTATCACTTCAATTACTTTAGTTTTATTCTGCCATCTGCAAAAACAAAGTAATTTGAAAACTCCTTTAAAGTTACCGGGACAAATAAATGTTTGTTTCATTCTCTCACACTGTTTTCTACTTAGAGAGCCATTGGAGTGCTAAGTCGCATCCTGCCAACATCCTCCTCAGCAGTAGAAGAAGTAGTGAAAGGAGGAGTGGTGAAGAAAATGATCAAATTCTTGAAAGTAAACTAATTTTACAAAATTCATTTTATTTCTGCTTTTATTGTCCCTTAAGAAAACCATAGTTGCCCCTGTGTTTAGCTTCCTTTCCCTAGGACAAAGACCTGTGCAGTCGCTCTGGCTGCATGTGTGTGCATCTGTGTTGACCACTATAATAGTGCTCTCAAGTTTAATTTTAAGCTGGGTAGCCAGCTTGGAGACTAGACTGCCTTCTTGGTCTAGGTCATAGCCCAGATTTTTCATTTGTTTCTGTATGAGCCAGATCCCTGTGTACAGCTCTACTTGCAGAGACCTGCAAATTCAAGATTCCACAACTGCAGGCCTAGTTGGGAGGGCTAAAGCTTAAAATTGGTGTGATCTAATTCAGATCACTGAAAAGTGATGAGCTCTTTCCCCTAAATATATGAGATATATACTCTACAAAGGTCTTAGTTTGGTATTTGAGCTTAAGCACAAGCAATACCTAACTGTCTCTGTGGTACCCTAAGCTATTCTGTAACCTTGAGTAAATTGGGGTATGAACTGCATGTTTGTTAGTGTATGCTTTATTCTAATCAAATCTAGGCTGGAGGACAGATCACATCTAATTATGGTATAAAGACCCTTTCCATCTGCACCAGAAGTAATAGACAAGCTCAAGAAGATCTAGTGAAGTCAGATAAAAGTAAGTGACAACTTCAGTGGTTAAGTGACTGAGTGTGGAAATGTAATCTCAATATCATCCAATTACTTTCTTCTCCTCCAGAATGGAACTGAAGACTGGATTTTACTCTTGCAAGACTTAAGCAGTGTTTTCGTCTCCCTTAACCTCTTGAAATAGTGCTTAACGACCTTTAGCTTGATGTGTGGATGGAAATAGGCACATCAGACAATGAGCCTGAGAGAGACAAAATGCACTTCACTCTAGAAAAATGGCTTGATATGCTTTTTCAGGCCCAGAAATAAGCACTTCTTTCAAGATAAACAAAAAACTGTAACTGAACTGGATTCTATTTCCTTAAGTTAGTGGCTAAAATAACAAACTTCATTTAGATGTGTGATTTCCAGAGGCTGAGGCTGTTTATAGTTTCCTTCAATTTACATGTGGATATTTGGTCTGGTATTAGAAGGAAATAGGCGTGGAAACAGAGTGAGAATATCAGACCAGTTGTCTCAGGTTATTTTTGAGTAAACTTGTGTGGTATAACTCTACTTAGATTGCTTTAAAATCCAGGTTCAATTAATGCTAATGTAACTACAACAGAGAATACTTAAGTTTTATCTAAATGGTTGAACCTGTCAAGAAACTGTCAGCTCATGTAGTTCAACTTGAACCCTAAGGATTTTCACTCATTAAAAGCCTCTCAGAGTATCATCTTCCTTTTGTATGCCCCATATTAGTTTCACTGTCATCTGTAGATGAAGCTCTCATTTCCTCAAATTAGCAACAACACTCTCATTCTTTCTGCCAAAGCTCTGGGTATTAATCTTGTGAAAAATCACTATTTCTTATTTTTGTCATCTCTGTTTGCCAGCAGATGCCAGCAAGAGCTATACAACTCTGTGTCAAGAGTATACACAAAATACTGTGCCACCGTACATTAGCACAGGTTACAGAAGTAGATGAGCTGAGCTGCTTTATGTTAGCTTTTTTATGTTCCTTTTTTCAGCTATTCTTTCCAGAACAGCACTTCTGTCTAAACACATTTAGCTTTGTGCTGTACATGCTCTACTCTGTGCTTGCCTTGCTAGTACGGTAGGGTGAGAGGCCAGTGCAAGGTCCCGCGAGCAGCAAAGGTGGTGCTTTCCAAGAACTATTAAACAAATGCAGAAACACTGGCTCCATGCTAGAGAACCTCTTCAAGTGTAGACTAAATTCTGTGAGAAAGCCATCTAGACAGGTGAAGCTGAGACAGTGTCCTGGGTCTTGAACCTTGCTATGAAATTCCCTTGCTCCTGCAGGTTGTCTAGAAAAACACCCCACGCAGAACAAGGCTCACTCTCTAGGAGTTTAAGTAAAGACAGGAGAAAATACCATTGTTATTTGAACAAATCTGTGCACATTCTGTACAATTAATCTCTTTTTCTCCCAGAGTTCAGTGTGCTGCTGAAGCTCTTGGAGTCAGAGAATGAAATTATTGTGGGAAATGCTGCTTTCTGCCTTGGCCAGTGCCTTGAAGTTCCTGGAGCAGCGACGTCCTTACTGAATTCCAATGTTGTGATGATATTGTTGAAACATGCTGGTGGTGATGCCACACGAACTTCTGTGCAGGAGAATGCAGCAATTGCCCTCGGGAAGCTTTGTGTGGCTGAACGAAGGTATTGTAAAAAAGGCTATTGTACTCCAGCACTGTCTGGTTGCTATTAGGTGATAATTCTTGAAAAACTGACTAGTGTAAGTCAATTCTAAGAGCAAGCAGGTACAGGGCAGATGATTAGCTTATATAAACACCCCGTGAATTCTACCACCCTTCCTCCAACTAGAATTCTCATTTGTGATACTGTCCCCACAGTTCTGCTTTAGGGTTCCTGTCTTGTTATCAAATGTAGCATTAAACATCCTTGATACTTTGGGCATGGAGTATAGCAGAGCAGTGGAAGCTTAAAACTTTTATTGTTAGTCATCTTATATTCCCTCAGAGCAACCTTTCTGTCACTTTTTCAGGCATATTGTTCAACTGCGGAAACTCAATGGACTGGCCATCCTGAACTCCTCTATGAAATATGTGCATAGCATCTGAAATCTTCGACAGCTTTGAAAAACGCTGTTAATGGCGCTTGTTGTTGAGTATTTTCTGCTATTTAATAAGAATAACTCAAAGAACGTGAACTTCTCTGTCCCTTTTCAAAGTGTTTGCTGGTCCTCCAGTGAAAGCCAGTGAATATAAGTATTAGGAGAAAGAAGTTAATTTATTATCTAGGCTAACATCTAAAATAACAACTTGTATTAAGCTTGTGTTTGCTTTAATAAACGATGTTGGTCTTTCTACTGGCTCATCTAGCTTACTTTCCAGTTTGGGTCCCTGGTGTATTAGAAGAAAATAGAAATATATTGTGAGTTATGACTTTGAAGAATCCTGTTTCCCTCCCCCTATTCTGTCCTCTAGTGGCTAGATTATGATTCAGTATCTTATATGTGATAGCACCTCACAGGTTGCTTAAACCTTAAGCCTCGTACTTAGCTGCTAAAATAGGTTGGTCTTAATTTCACTAAGCCTTGAGTCTGACAAGGAGGTTTGTGTATGAATGATGGGCTGTTTATTTTAGTAAAGCTGTAAACTTTGTAAAGTTAAAGGGATCCCTTTGTCACTCACTTTGGCGTGGAGTAAGAACAGTAGTTGACTTTCATTTTAGGTACTTTCTCACAGCTGCTTGTGTTCATCCTAATCTCCTCTGTAGTTGTTCATTTTTTTTTAAGCAATAACACAAATGGCACGTCATTCTAGTGTATGTGTTTTCTGAAGAGGTCAAAAATTAATTACTGCTAATGGCAAGTGTGATTTGAAAATAAAGGCAGTAATGCATTGCTCTTACCTCTTGTGTGTTCTTCCAAAAAGGCAGTTGAAAACACATGAATGAGAAGCTGTTCCAAAGCCTGCTTTCTGCACTAAAGCATAGCAGCTTTATTGTTGAGGTTCATCGTCATCTGTAAAACAAAGCCTTAGAGTCAAGGCAAAGCACTAGGAATGCACATGAATCATCTGTAAAGAAAAAACCCCACAGCTTTAGTTGGTGTTTAAGATGATTCTGGAAAGCCTATCTGTTGAGGGCTCTGCTGGTGGTGCTCTAAGAACAGAAGCTATAATGCTGCTGGTGGAAGCCTGTCAACTTTAACGAATAGTTTCCTCACGAATAAACGGGTGCATGTAGACACAAGTCTGTATCACAAGCTTGTAGGACTTAAGCTAGATGAGGACTTTGGCCATAAATATAATACTTCTTGGTTTTGAGCACAGGAAACAACAAAAAAAAATTACATTTATATGAAGAAGCACAGGCCAATCCTGTTTGACTTTAAAAGGGCTCTTCAGTTTGCCTCCTTAACACCTGTAGGTGTCTATTCTGTATGTAATCGTGTCCCTTTAGAACAGTGGCTGACAAATTATATATCATCTCCTTTTCAAAATAGCAGCTGAATCATCTTCCCACTTCAGAAGAAGGAAATTCTCGCACCTGGTTTTTCTCCCCACACAGTGAAAAGCATACAATTGATAATCTCACTGTCTTTTTTTTTTTTAACCTCCTCTCATTATGTTACACCCTGTCAAGACAAATCTGTAACACTATACGTGGTGTTCAAATCCTAATAGGCTCTAAACCTGACGAACACTGAGCATTGTCTTAAGGAAACAAAGTTATTGAATCTCTTGTTTACAGAGGAAAGATGTCAGAGGGGAACAGCAGGTGTAATGTGTCACCAGAAAATTACAGGAGAGTCAAAATCATCTTAAAAGCCTAAAAACTAAAGACCTTTCTTGGGTTTGACTGGTAAGCTGGGGTTTGCTTAATGGAACCTTTCACATACCAGTTGCTATTGTCCCCGGAAGAAAATGGTGATTGGGTAAGAGAATTGTTTCTATCTTCTTTCTGCACAAGGTGTTTGAGAACTGATTTGTCCTCCTCCAAAAGAACTACTATTGCATAAGTTTTGTGAGCAGTTGAGGCTACCAGCAGGAGCTATTGCCATTTGGGGATGGGAAGCAGACATGAGCAATCAAGCAGTTACAGAGGGGACATTGGGCTTGTACGAGCTCTAGTCCCATTTGAGGAACAAAGAACCTGCCAGTAGTTCCTAGCTGGGGGGGCACCATGGGTTTATTGATCACTTTTGTAGCATCTTTACACTTTTAAAACAGTCACAGCAGATTTTATCGTTCAGGAATATGTCTTGATATGGCTTGAACTGCAGATCGCAAACTTTGATCACAGTACCTAGGAGGTAAAATAGCGTATCTGTTCTAATCTGAGTAACGCAGTGGTACAGACTTGGGTAGACTCACTGTTGTGTGAAGCCAAGACCAGGCAATGGTTAGATTGTCAGCCAGTGGAAGAAGCAAAACACAACTTGGAGATGTGGAACTTCAGGAAATTGAGCTTTCCTGAAAGTGTTTAATGTGTTAGCTGATGTGACAAATTAGCGTCTGCTGCTTTTGGGTAGAGGCACCAACTAAAATTAGGGCCTTCTCTGTCATGTGCTGTACAAATACCAATCAGGATGTTTTTCTTTCACAGACAACTTAGAGAGTGGGAAAAAGACGAAATGACCTGACCTTGGCTACCCCGTTCAGGTGAGTGACATGGCTAGGACTGGAAACGATATCTGTCAGCACCTAACCTGTTGTATTATCTGCTGGACTACATTTTATCAGTTTGCTGAAGGGTGGATAACAGTTTATTGTTATTTCCCTCAAAAGCAATCACTTTGTCCTCAGTGTCTTTTGCAGTGCTTTTCTGAGCTGTCATTGTGCTACTTATCTGGCTTTTGCTCATTTTTTTTTACATATGATTTCTACTGCACTCACAACAGTCGTGGCTATGTAATAACGTTTTCACTTATCTCCTTAACCTGCATTGCCCTAAACTTCCTGTCTCCAAGAGTTTCTCTCACGATTTGTGCGTGTGGGTGCCTGGCATTAAAAAGATGCCTGATCTACACTACGTAATATGTTCAGGTGAATATTTGCACCTTGGTCACTTCAGGGCTGACCAAAAGTTAAAGCATGTTATTAAGAGCATTGTTGACATGCTTTTTAAACAGTGACAGCCATGGACTTTGATAACCTCTCTAGGAAGCCTTTTCCAGTGTTTGACCACCCTCTTGGTACAAAGATGTTTTCCAATGCCCAGTCTGAACCTCCCCTGGCACAGCTTTAAGCCATTCCCACATGTCCTATTGCTGGATCCCAGGGAGAAGAACACCTCCCTCTTCACATGCCCTCCTCAGGAAGCTGTAGCAAGCCATGAGATCGCCCCTCAGCTTCCTTTTCTCCAAACTAGACAAACCCAAAGTCTTCAGCTGCTCCTCACAGGAGGTGTCTTCCAGTCCTTTTATCAGCTTTGTTGCCTTCCTCTGGATGCATTCAAGGACCTTTGCATCCTTTTAAAATGGTGGGGCCCAGAACTGCACACAATACTCAAGGTAGGATTTTAACTCTTTCTTCAGAGATAAAGAGCTGCCTTGCTTAAGGAACCTCTCATGTTGACAGTCACGTTTTTGCTACACAGGTGAATACCCTCTCTTAAGTGTTAAAAATCAATTGATTCCAATTGGTGCAGGCTTTCTTTTTTTCTTGGAAGAGATTATTGGCTGCTGTCTTGCCTAAGCTCTTATAAAGTAACCCAATACTCTGCCCTTCCAGAACAAAGACAGCAAATGCCCATTGCTAAGAGGCAGCAGTGACTCCTTAGCAAGCTGCTTCCTGTCTACATTGTTATTGGGGTGACTCAGGAGCTGCTTCACAAGATGCGGGGAAAATTCCCCAGCTTTATTCTGATTGCAGCTGGACTATTGGATCTATCTGGTGAGTGACTTGTTTTGTTCTAATTTCAGTTGCTGCCTTTCTGCCTTCTTTTCCTCTATAATGAGTGAGCAAGAAAACTATGCTAAATATTGTGCCATCAGTCTTAGGTGTGTGGCAACAATGAAATGAAGGAGCAACCTCCTTCTGTTTGTGCAGGTGCTGTAAGGCTCAAGATGTTTTGTTATAGGAGTATTAGTGGCCCCAAATCAGCTGTGATACTTACTCAAGCTAAAGAATATATTGTCTCCTTCAAGCAGGGGAAAGCAAAGGAAAAATAGTCACTTTTCACAAAGTAGGTCCATAGCAGAACTGAGGATCAAATTCGTGTCCGTTGAAGCCTTGCTCAGAATATACTTTTCCAGGCACCACTGTTTATCGCATTAAGCACGGGCTCCCCTCTTCACCATGCAGTAACACATTGTTCTACATTTTCTTTGGGAACAGCTGTCCTGCCAAGTATTTCTGATAGCATGAAATCAATGATGAGTTTGTAATGCTGTTGTGCCTCAAACAAGTTCCTAGGGCTGCTGTCACTCATTGCAGGGAACCAGTCAGCCTTTGCCTTCTACCTCTTACTGTGTTCCTGTGAGCATACCCTCCAAGTGTACATAAAATTAACTTGGCTAATGAAAGCAGTCTTGTGTTTTCAGGCAGAATATTCTCTTCTCTTCAGTAAAGATAAAGGGGGGAGTGTGTCAAAGAATTTTCCACCCAATTAGTAATTCTATTCTTTTTGTGCATTTTGTTTATGTCTTTTTTAAATTACATTTTAATTACATTGTTCCATTGCAAGGAACATTTGTATTTGTAGATATTTAGACCACCTTGATTCAGTAAGTGCATGTCTTTGTAGACAGAGCACTTGTGTTGCTTTGCTGAGTTGGGGCTGAACTATGGCAGTTCCATTTGTTTATACAAAACCACAATTCAAAATATTTTACAGGTTTAACATAGCAGTCTTCATCATCCATTAACTTCCATTACTTTTTTAGCAATGTATCATCAGCTTTTTGGGTTCCCTTATACTCCTTACCCTGCTCACTGTTGACTGAAAGTAGCACTGGTTCTCCAAGTGACCCTAGAGAAGTTATACTCTCCTCTTAAGGCACTTGGATGCCAACCCCAGGGATTTCATCTGAAGCAAAACTGCTAAACCTCTGCTTTGCCTTTGTCAAAAACCACAACTTAAATGCATAACACTTAAATGCATAATCACTTTTTAGCTTTTAGATAGGTGTATTTGCTGGCAGGTGCCTAACAGAAAATGTTTGAAGTTTTTGTAGAGGAAAGTACACTGATATTTTACTTCATGGTTTGGAAAGTATAATTGGGAATATTAACCTCTGAATGTGAAAGCAGAAAAAAGTAGAATGTGTAAAAGGTACAAAGCTAAAAGTAGAGAAGTTATTGTGTTCTGTCTGCTCTGTGTCACTGCCACAAAACAAACCAGCTTTGTCCTGCCTGGTCACCCAGTATGCATCAAGAAACCTGTCATAGGACTGGGATACTGGGGGAGGAGGAGGGGTTAACAAGGGCCAGGTGAGTGAGCTCATTCATGTATATATTAGTCTTGCTTTGCTATTAAAGAGCTACCAGCCTACCCTCAGGCAACCCGAGGGTTTTAGTCTCACTGCATCTTTGGCTGTCATTTATATCCTTATACAATTAAGATAAAGGGTTTCTCTCTGGCTGGTTAATACTTAGCATCATTATGGCAGGAGTACGAAGTGTCATCCTTCATGTGACACTGAATATAAACAGCAGAGGATCTGATGTATAGCAGCTGGCTGTAAGAATGGCAGTGCCAGAGCTGCCCATCCTCCCTCGTGTATAGTTCTGAATGGAGCCTGTGGCCACTTAACTTTTACGCTTCCCACTCAGCCTGTTGGAAAGCACTGCTGCAAGCTCTTAAAAGTTCATGTGCAACTGAATAGGCTTCTTTTCTGTTCATTAGGTGCCTCCAGGAATGAACATCATGTCAGTGAAGTATTAGGCCTGAGTCTTCCTGGAGAAGTCCAACCAAGAGCTGAGAGCAGCCCAGTGCCCAGCGAAGTGTTTTCTGTTACAGAAGATAACTCAGATGAGGTGACCTTTAATTTCCAGAGTCCAGGAGTTGATTCTACCAATGAAATGACAGCTAACTTTGTTCCTGTCCATACAGAGACAGCTGCAAAAAGAACAGCCGTGCTGCCTAAAGAGTTGGTTAGAGACTTGGAGGTGCCTGCGCAGCTGCACACAGAAGCACCAGCTTTAAAGCTCCAGGATGGACACCCATCTCCTAGCAAGCTCTTGAGTACCATAAGCAGCCCTGCCTCCACAAAAGGAACACAGACCACCACACGTCCAGAACAGCCAGACAGGTCACTGCAAGAAAAACCAGAAAATACTACTGAGGCTGGTTTCAGTCCTACTAGCTCTAGCTCTGGGCTGCCCCAGCCCGTTCTCAGTGGAGGGACACAGCAAGACTCTCCTGTCTTTTCCATTCCTGTCAGCAAGCAGATGGAGATGCCAAGTCCTAAAACGTCTCTTCTGACTTCAATGGTAAACTTTCATCCTCCAGGAAAAGAAATAGCAGCATCCCCATTTCCCACCAGAATTAATATTGCTTTTGAAAGTGCAAGGGTGGATTGGTTACCAAGAGGAACTCCCCCTACTAGCAAAAGGCCAAAAGACCCAAATCCACAAGTCCAGCCTGACAGGAAAGCTGGTGTGACACCTGTATACCTGAAGAAGACGCAGAATATGGATGCTGAAGTTACAACTTCTGCATTCCTACAAAAGCCAGCTTCGGGGGACCTTGATAGAGTCTATTCCAGAATGATGCAGACAACTGCTATTCAATTTTCCCCTGTTTTATCTCTGAAGCAAGAAACAACAGGCAGCAAAGCCAGAAACTCGCCAACAGCTGTAATAAATGGTTCTGGACATCAAACCCAGTTCCCTGCTCTTCAGACACGCTCACAAGGCTACGTACATTCTTCTTCATTATTGATGCATCTGGAAGCTCTGGGTCATGATGACTTACTTCCATCTCCATTTCAAGGGCCCATTAGCACAACTGATAGAAAACAGCCCCTCTCTTTGTTCCAGACTCTCAACTGTACTAAACAGCATGTTTCCCAAGAAACCAACAGGAGCTCTCAAGACATCACGGTTCTCGTTTTGCAAAGAGATACCAATCCTCAGACAGTGACAAGTAAACCTGAAAAACCCAGATTCCCTGGGAGCCCGCAGACTTCTGCTAATTCATCCTCATTAAGCCAATCCTGGATTTCTATATTAAAACTTCCCCAAACTACTAAAGAGCTAAAAGGAGTAACATCTGCACTCTTTCCAAGTACATCTACCTTTGAGAATGCAACCATTCAACCTGTAAGCACTTTTGATTCTGTTCATGCAGGGCTTCAGCCACCAGGCAGATCTTTTCCTGCTTACACTGGAGTGCAGCTAATGGGCATCCCCACTTCTGCTGAGAAAGGACTTCACATACCAACTTCATCTACATCTACTGGTTCTGGGTCTCAGGTTCAAGGCGTTTCTTCCCCTCCTGTATCTCAGGAGATCTTCCCTGTGATGCTGCAGGCGAGCACAGTAGAAGACTCCCAGAGAAAGAAAAGTCTCCCAGAACAAATAGATAAAACTGTTTCTCCCCCACTGACTCCACAAGCCACCCCAGTTCCCAGCCTCTCTGGACTGCATGACAATGGTAACCAGAAAGTCCCTCTTCACAGCTTTGCCCCTTCAGCCTCCCAGATCCAGCAAGCTGGCAGCCTGGTAGCCTTTGCTTCAGAACTGCCCTCACTCCATGCACAGGAAATCCAATCCAGCTCAACAACAGCACATCCTGAACCGGTGGTGCCTGGTGTTTCTGATGAGACCCCAGCATATCTGGCACAAGCACTAGTGCAGCAGTTCGGTATCTCACATGCTGTAGCTACCAAAAACCTCAGTGCTTTTAGAGCTGGTCAACTTACATCATCCCCATACTTGTACTTTCTGCTTAAAAATGCTAATGGTATGATATGCCTGCAGCCCATGCAAGATTCTCCTCTACCTACGAAATTCCCAAACGCCAGCATTGGGGGTCTGATTTCCATTCAGCAAATCCTGGCAGCATCAAATTCTTCAGTGCTGGACCTTGCAAACCTAAAAAATCTGACTCCTTCTAGCTTAATTCTGGTTAAGCCTGTATTTATCCTTTTGCCCACTGACAGACCAGATTTAGAGATGGTGCCCCCTCCTGAGGGTGAAGATGATCACAAAGCTGCCCTCTTCTTCGTGAACAAGCAAGATCTGAATTTAGGTACTCCTGAAAGCAGCCATGATATCCCAATGAAAACTAGCTTCTCTTATCCTACTAGTAAGTCATTGAGGCCTGAAACTACTCTCGCCACGGCATCTAACCAACAAGCGGAGATAACAAAAGTAACTTCTCAGCCAGTGCTAACTAATCCTAATTATACAGCCACAGCTAGTTTGTTTCAAGCTGTTACCTCAGCATCAAATCATTTGCTGGACCCAGGGGTGAGGATTAGCACTACGGTGCAGGCCACGCATCTGCACACATTGCCTGAAGAGATGCAAGTACCTGCTCCCAACTCCCAAGAGGCCAAGGGGTCTGATTTGCTTTTACTGAACGGTACGTTAATGCCTTTCACCTCCCCTGTGCCATTAGTAATGTCTGCACAGCATAGCCCCCATATTTCCCCCAAAGTACTTTTCACTGCTGACAAGCCACAGTCTTCTGTAATTCCTTTGCTGTCAACAAAGGGAGACTCGGATTTTCAAATGCCTGCCCAACCTCTGTTTACTGTCACAGGGTCTGTAGATCAGGTTCAGCACAGTAAGGAACTAATACTGCAAACTACTGGCCATCACCAGGGCTTAGTTTCCATACCTGCCTCTGTCCACGCTCAATGCACAGCGTGTTCGACCTTGCACTCAGCCGGAACCATAAAATACCCGTTAAAGTTGTTCACAAGCATCATGCCTTTGCAGTCCACATCACAAAGCCTCCTAAGTACTGAGTCACTTCAAAGGCTGCCACCACAAGTTCAGTTTGTACCCAGCACATCATCAGCTTTCTCCACGCTTCCGGCTGGAAATGATGGCAAAGATTCAGCAGCAGGCAGCACAACATGTTCAGGAGGAGTTACAGTGTGTGGTAAAGCACCACAAACCCTCACCACTTCTGTAAGACCTGATCTTACTAAACATTTGGAATTTACACCCATTGTTCCTAAACCCTTTACGATGACAGAGAGACCAACAATAGCACTCGCACATACTCCATTTTCAACAAAGGTTCAAATGAAAACAGCAGTTCCTGGGGAACTTTTGGCTGCAATTACCCATCCAAGGGTGTATACCAGCTCTCCGGCAAGCCCACCTTCACCTGTGTCTACACACATTCCCCCACTATCAGCCATGAAACGTCACCAAATCCATCAAACCCCTACTAAATTGTTCTCACAGGCCAACATGGGAGAAAATACAAAGCCAACTGAAATCAGCACAAGTTCAAGAAAAATAGGAACTGGTAAGATCTTGGGAACAAGCATGTCTCTGACAGCCGTGTTTAACACAAGGGCGCAGCAACCCCTTGGGAATAAGGTTGTTTTAACTCCAGTACAACCATCTGTGTCTGCAGAAACTACTATGGCTCTTGAGAGACAGCCTAAATTGATACAGACCACATCACAGTCTTCATTAGCAATGACTTCTCACTCTGCAGCTAAGAATGATTATATCACTACTTCACTTGCAAGCAAAAAAGCATTTCTCCTGCCAATATCAACTATCCGATCTGACCCAAGCACGGTGCTGCCTACAATTGCCAGTGTGAACAAATCAGCTGTGGTCTCTGCATCAACAGAGAAGAGTGAGGACATGCTAGTGAAAGGAGATGCAGCCACTGCTAGCCAGCTGCCCACTCAGGCATCCATGTATTCGTCGTATCAGCCATCAGCACAACACCCTTTGGAGAAAGTATCACTGGAAGATAACACTGAACATGAGACTGGCCATTCAAGCCCTGGCGCTGGGCCATCTACATCAGAGGCATTTTCTGTCTCTGCTAATAGGCTTGTAAATAAGGTCACTAATCAGTCTGCTGTTTTGAATAAAATAGCAGTTAATGATGCTGAGATGCTTCTAGCCAGAGATCTAATCCAGTCCCTTCCAAGCATAGAAAGCCCCTCGTATTTCTCTCAGAGTCTGATAGCACTTACGCCACATGGGAATTCCTTGCTGAGTGTTGCCAGCACTGGACAATCAGAGAGGCTGTTCTTGAACACAGAGGCAGAAGACATGGTTAGAACAGACAAAGTAACAGAAGAAGCAGCTGAAGGCTTAGTAACTGTTCTAACACTGCTGGATTCAGGACCCAGCGCACTACTGAGTGAATCACATCAGAGGAGGGTTTTGCAGTCAGATGCGACCATTCTGAATGGGTAATTATCTCAGTGTAGTTGCTGTTGTATACTTATACTGTGTAATTTAAGGAGGGGGAAGGTAATATCCAAACTGCTCCGTGGGCTCAGTAACATGAGTATGCTGTATTGTGGTTTTAAAAACATTTAGTGCGTGGAACAATGATACCGCACTAAAATAAAAAGGGTCTTTTCACATTTCAGATAACAATATTGTCCCTTAGTCCTAGTTTTCTTTTTCGCAGTAGCCTATGATGCTCTGCCTCTCCTCGCAAAACCAATCTACATAAAATTTTGCAAGTGGGAACATTTGATATAGCACAAGTGCTCAAACGCTCTAGAAAAGAAGGTAGATATTCCCACAGTAAAACACTTCCAAGTTCCCCTCAGTTCAAATGATTCTGCAGAGAGGCAGGAGGTGGGAAGCTCTATTACATCAGGGTCTATGTGTTGCTCATTTGTTCCAACTTACTGAGGAAACTCACCCTTGATGCTGTTTTGTTCCTAACAGGCTGTGGAGCCTGTCTGGGCCTCAGCTTTTTTTCCTTCTTTCCCTAAAGCCTTGCAGTTGTGAGTGATGATGCCTGCGGCTCCGGTAACTACACTGTGCAGATGAGCCTGCGTCCTGCTGCAGAAGCAGGCCCTGTGGCTGAAGGGTCAACACCTTCCCAGGAGACATTCCTGGCTTTAATCGCTGTGCAGAGCAACAACAGCCAGCCTGAGCTGCAGGTCCGGTCGTGCTGTGTGACACCCTCCGCCAGCCCAAGGGGACCAGGCGCCATGTGCTGCCTGTTCCGCAGGTCAGACACGGGGCCACAGGGGTGGGCACAGCATCGCACTGCTCAAGGGGCCTGGGCTGGGAAGGGGTTGGTCCTTAGAGGAGCCTCTCTCTTGTATCCTGTGTCCCTTTGGAGTTCGGAGTAAGCTCAAAGCAGTGAGAACAAGTCCAAGAGTGTTCTGCTCCTGTAGCTGTCTTGTAATTAATACCAAGGGCATGATAAGACACATAACCCTCAGGGAATAAAAATCTCCTTTCACCCTTTGATTTATGTAAAAAATCCATCCCGCTTCTCCACGCTGTGCTGTCACAGCTGCCAGGTTTACAGCACCCTCCTGCACTTTCTGCGAGGGGACGGCACAGCGTGGGAGCGGAGCAGAGCAGTCAAAGGGTTGGAGCCAGGCTTCTCCACAGGCTTCCACTCCACCATCAGCATTTCACAGCTATTCTTGCCTAACCTGTCTGGGTTGAACACAGGGAAATTGGGGGATTCATTAGTTGATGTTTGTAAAACCACTCGGGCACATTACATTGTGCGTTAGAAGCGCTACACATTATTGTCATCAGTAAAAGAGCTTTCTGATTTGCCCATATTGGCTATAGTAGGAGATCACCTCTGCAGTATTTCTGCATTTGTCTAGGTCAGGGAACGATTATCATGCTATGGCAGCCATTTTGACAGTTCTAGCAAAATCAACCTCCAAGAAACAATTCTATTGCTCTAGGACTGCGATCTGCATCCGCTGTACAGGGTAGGTACAGCCTGAGATGTTGACGTATTGTGGATTTTTGTTTAACTCTGACTCTGTAGATGCAGGTACCTGTCTTAGAACTTGCGCAGACCGGTGTGAGCAGATCCCCCTTTTCCCTGCCTTCAGTCAGGGAGAGCTGGAATTTGAAACTGCTATGTGTCCTTGCTAGGTTGCCATTTGAATGCAGACACATCCAGTTACTGCAGAGCAGTAAGTCCAGAGCTGCTAGCTTCACCATCCAGCTGTTCCAGATGCTGAATCACTCAGTGGCCTATTTGCACTGTGAGCTGAATGTCTGCCTACGTGGCAAAACTGGATGTGAACAGGTATGTGGGACAGGTCCATTCTCACTGTTCTAAGGAACTTTTGAAAAGATCTGGTGCTTACAGCAAGTACAGTCGATTCAGTATAGAATCTTGATGGTAGATTATCGAGCTCCACCTTCTTCCAGCTCATACAGTTCTCTCTTAATCTCCTGCATACTCCGTGTCTCCTAAAGTCCCAGCTGAATTTCTACTCTCAATTTAGCTAACTAAGCTCATGGTACTTTATTTTCACTTTACATGTAATCAGCATGTCAGCATATCAACAAATAAGCAAGTAGCAACCGTATAGGAAAATCACAAGGAAAAAGCTTAGCAGAGTTACATAATTTTGCATTGCATAATTACATTAGAGGGGTCAAATCTGTCTCTGGATTGTCCTGGGTCTGGGATATGGAAGTTTTCAGGCTTCCACAAGCTTGGAGGGCTCAGGGATAAAGCTACTGTGAAATACTTGGCACCGTGTCTCACACTTAACCATAGGCCACGCTGTGGATTTAAAAGGCACAGCACTACAGAAGTAGTGTAAATAGGTGTTTGAGCAGGACATAAAAGAGAGATTCATGAAAGTTTGAATGGTTGAGCTGCATGGTAAAGCTAGAAAAGTTCTGAAAATTCAGCCAGTCAGGCTGAATTCAGCCAGTTAGGCTTCCTAAAAGCCTAAGGTGCTTTTAGGAAGCTTTGGCAGGAATTAGAAAAACATTGTATGGGTAGGTGAAAGATGAAAGCCTGCATCTTGCTTATGCCCTATTTGCTCTAGCAGTAGTTCCTGGTCTGCAGACACAACCATTGGGCCTAAAAAGAGAACTGGACTCTCTGGGAAAGAACTCAGCCACGTCCTGTAATGGCCACCACATCAGAATCATCCCATATCTGGTCAATCTCTTCATTAAAACTCTGGAAGATGAGTTAATGATATGAAATGGTAGCAGTAGTTGCTAATCCCTAGGGAAAAGGAATGAGGGAAGAGGGACATATGGGCGGGTCCAAGCATTAGGCATCTCATTTTTTGGAATGAGAGCAGAGCTGGACAAAGACTGAATCTGAGGAGACCTGTTCCGATCAGCACTGTGTGTGATGCTACCGACTGCGCGCAGTCACTGGTGCAGGAGATTCTGTTCAGGCACCATCACTACACTTTCTAACGTTTTTCATACGTCTTTCTTAGGACTGCTTTGAAAGTGTGGAGCCACTTCTCCAACCAAGTGACAGGAACAGTTATGGAAACCTGCACAACCTGATCTCATTTGGTCCAGTTTTCAGAATGAAGAACAAGTTTCTATATAAACCTGTGGAAAGTGGGTCTCCTGTTTTTAATTTTCTCTCTCGGTCCCTCTTTTGCAGAAGTTTCTGTTTCACTTTTCCTGCTGTAAGAAAAACAGTACACTTCTAAAAACATTCTTTACAGCCAGCTGATATGACTAGATTGCATCCCAACAACTCCCCACCTTTATTTTGGCCTTCTTAAATCTCAAACATGATGGTTAATCACTATCAAATCCAGCAGACTTTCAGCTAAGAGAGGCAAATGCATCCTCTGTGGGAACTGAAGCTTTAGGAGGAGGAGAGGGGAGAAAAATGTGGCAGTGTGTCCTCTAGCTAAAAAGACTTTTCCTGCATGTTGCAATATTTTGGTGAAACATGTTGACGGAAGATTAGGAATGTCATTAAAATTACTTTGAGATATATTCACTAACTTGTTCCTTCAAGTGGCTGGGTTTTAAATGCAATGAGATGGGAGAAGTCAAGGTATAGGGACCGCCTCTTAAATACTTTTTTTGTTAGCATTGCAGCTTTTAGAATGAAAGAGTAATGCAATGATTTGTTGTACTAAGCTTAGGGAAGAGTCTCCGTATTTAGGGGTAGTTATCTGGTACAGCAAGGAAACAATATCCACAATAACTGGACAAAAATCTCACTTAAGAACATTAGGTTGGTCATGAGTCCTTTCTTTTTTCTTTCTGGTCAGAGCTGAAATACAGCAGCTGGTTAATGTTAATTAGACATTGTCCAGCTATTAGAAAGGAGTGATGTTGAACCTTATACATCATGAACATGAGAGGTTTCTTAAATCCACTGGCACCATCCCTGAGAGTCACCCAGCTTCTTGTGTCTTTACTTTTTTATGCAAAGAATATTTACTGCTGGGATCTTACGGCAAAGGCAGTGTGTTTGAAAACACACTACCCACTCAGACTACGCAATAGATAAAACCTACATACCTGCTTGGCATGCTATAAAGACGAATGGGAGTTTAACCTTCTCTTTCTTCTCCCTCCCTCTCTTAACACTGTTCACAGCTTGATGACTTATTTCTTTACTTCCAGGTCCAGATTCTGCCATGCTGGTACCCATTCTGCTGGGATCCCTTACTGGCTTTGCTGTCTTGGGCACTGCATTTACAAGCCTCTGGCTGCATCATAGACAGAAAACCAAAAATACATGCTATCCACAACTTGGAGAAATTCATGGCCTGTGAACTACGAGCAGCTGAGTGGTCCTGCAGATCCCACCCGACTGCTACAATGATCAGAAAAGCAATTGATTTTGCTTTGCACGTTGTATTGCTTTTGTAGAGCTTCTGCTGACCCAGGGAGCAAGATACTCAATCTCTGCTTTGAGTACGCCCCTCCTTCCTTTCTTTCCTTCTGCATGAGCGACTCCACAAACTGCAGAGTAGAGAAAGAACTGTAGTAGTGGTCTAGCTATGAGGGAGAGCAGAGCTTAATGCAGTATGTGCAAGCACCAGCATGGAGTCTGTTCCCAGAAACAGGAAAGCAGACAGGAAATAAGGGTACAGAAGAGCCACATAAAATAAAGCACTGTAGACTAGAGCCAGGTCATCAGGGAGAACAGATTGTTAGGAAAAATGACGAAACCAAATTTACTGACTGGGAATCAGGACGGGACTCGAGCTCCAGAGACCCAGCTTTTCTCACATCTAAGGAGCCAAGTGCCTTTATCCTTTGGCTTTACTCAAGTCACTGGTTTCTCATGTTTGGTGGAAGTGAGTTTCCATTAACTGCCCGTTTGTAAAAACCCACACAGTGGGAGAAAGTTAAGAATGCAAAAACCTTGTCTGTAAAGCTGAATTTGAGAGCACATGAAAAGAACTCACCACATTCAACTACTAGGTCCAGTCTCTTTACTGGTTTTGCCAGAATGCAAGCAGGAAAGGGGCAACAGCCAGAGTACCTCGTGTCAAATGCAACAGAGAAGGAGCTTGCACTCCCACCTGGATCAGTCTTCCTCCTCTGAAGAATTTCTTCAGATCTGATATCCAGCTAAAAATTCCAAACCAAGACTCAATGACAATTACTTTTCACAAATACTAATTATTATTTGTACTGCAGCAGCCCTGAGGAAACCAGCACCACATTGTATTTGACATTGACTTAGCTACAGCGACAGGCATTGTGCTAAGTTGTTAAAAACATATATACACAAGGCCCAGACAAGTGTCATTAAATCTTTTTTACAGCTGGGGATAAAGCAACTAAAAGCACACATACACCAATACCCTGATAGAGACAGGAAGGAATTAATCTTGCTTGTGCTCCAACCCTGCTCTTTAACCAAAGGACTGTTCTCTTTCCTGAATTAAGTTTGTAAACAGTGTCTCTGAGACTGACACAGCAGGTTCTGTACAAAATAGCAACGAAAGTAATAGCAACATAAAAAGCTGTACTACCTTTTTGCACTAAAATGTACCTGAAATGCAGTTATATTTGAAGTACAGCAGCTTCTTCTAACACAAATAGCAGCACTTTGTGGTTCTGAAGGAGTCTGATGTGGTGCCCAGGTACAGCTGCGGGCAGAGCGGGGTACTGCATCCTGGACACAATGGGGGCCATGACTGGGAGGAGAGGGGGGATCAACAGCTGCCTTGCAGCGAGGTGTCAGCGATCGCCTTGGCAATTTATCTTTGCAGGCAGGTCGGGAACCGTCTTCAAGGGGATTGGCAACAGCCTTTCTGAGTACAGTAATCAAGCGTCTCAGGGAAGAGGTGTTCAGCATTCATCTTACTGTGAGGAGTGACAGAAGCATCTCAGAGTGAGGGGGTTCAGAGTTAACGGGGAGGAGATGGTCAGCAACCACCTTGAGGTTGGTCAGCAACAGCATTTTGCCCTCTTTTTTTTGCTAAATTAACCAGGTAGAGTGCTATGCCAACTGCTGTGATACAGCCTTCTACCACTTTGCAGATGTTTTGTTGGCAACTGTAAAGCTTTTGAGAGTCCAAGCAGAATTTTCTTTACTGTCTGGCCTTTCTTCCAGCTCTGCAGAGGCGGGGGGAACACCTCATCAGCTGAGGAGAGAGCAGCACAACTGCTGGCACATGCTTAGCTGTGGCCCCAAGAGCCAGGTTTGTCTCGAGTGTCCTTAACGCTGAGGACTGTCCAGGGGGGTCAATGTACAGGTTACGGGTGGCTTTTCAACTGTTTTCTCTTTGCCCACCTTCCTTTGTGCACGTCAGCTTTTGGGTTCCCGATGGCGAGCAATGTGATGAAGTTGCTTTTCACACCATTGCTAGGCAAGTGTCAGGTGAAATGGTTGTATCCAGCCAGTTAATTGACAGTTCCCAGCAGTCAGAGACAGGATGGAAAAGTCTCGGCTACAGGCTGACCTTTCAGTCCTGTGACAAGGCACTGAGCCGCCAGGAGGTGGCAGAGATGCAGCTGAAGAATAAGGAAAGAAACAATCTTTCAGAAGGAAATAAACCAATGCTTGCGAGTAACTCTTCGGTAGGGCACTGTAGGTTGTTCTCAGGTGCTCAAGCAGCATCTGCACTTGTTGCTGATCTGGAAAATGTGGCCTATATCTTGTTGGGCCTAACGCCGTGGGTTACTGCAGTGCCTCCTACGAAGGCGGTGGGGACTTCAAGTACCTGCGCATGTTCTACATGTGGAAATTCCTGTTAAAGAAGACCAAGCACCTTCCTGTTCTCTGTGTCATGAAAATTCACTTTTTAAAGCGGAGCCTTTCTTTGCTAGGGTCCTGTGAGACTGGACTTGATCTCCTTGCTGGTTCCAATGCACTTTTCCTACTCGCGCGCTTGTGTTTGCCCGGTACCTTGTACTGGTGGTGGCTGCATCCAATCCGCCGGGCGACGGAGGGCCTTTCCCCTTCCCAAGGGCTGTCTGAGCGCCGGGAACTCTGCGCCGGTGTTCGGAGCCCCCCCGACCCCTACGGGCCGGAGCCGCCCGGACGGTCCCGCTGCGGGGCGAGGCAGGGGGCGCGAGGCCGCGGCAGGCGCCGGTCACGCTTCCTCCTCTGAAGAATTTCTTCAGATCTGATATCCAGCTAAAAATTCCAAACCAAGACTCAATGACAATTACTTTTCACAAATACTAATTATTATTTGTACTGCAGCAGCCCTGAGGAAACCAGCACCACATTGTATTTGACATTGACTTAGCTACAGCGACAGGCATTGTGCTAAGTTGTTAAAAACATATATACACAAGGCCCAGACAAGTGTCATTAAATCTTTTTTACAGCTGGGGATAAAGCAACTAAAAGCACACATACACCAATACCCTGATAGAGACAGGAAGGAATTAATCTTGCTTGTGCTCCAACCCTGCTCTTTAACCAAAGGACTGTTCTCTTTCCTGAATTAAGTTTGTAAACAGTGTCTCTGAGACTGACACAGCAGGTTCTGTACAAAATAGCAACGAAGGTAATAGCAACATAAAAATCTGTACTACGTTTTTGCACTAAAATGTACCTGAAATGCAGTTATATTTGAAGTACAGCAGCTTCTTCTAACACAAATAGCAGCACTTTGTGGTTCTGAAGGAGTCTGATGTGGTGCCCAGGTACAGCTGCGGGCAGAGCGGGGTACTGCATCCTGGACACAATGGGGGCCATGACTGGGAGGAGAGGGGGGATCAACAGCTGCCTTGCAGCGAGGTGTCAGCGATCGCCTTGGCAATTTATCTTTGCAGGCAGGTCGGGAACCGTCTTCAAGGGGATTGGCAACAGCCTTTCTGAGTACAGTAATCAAGCGTCTCAGGGAAGAGGTGTTCAGCATTCATCTTACTGTGAGGAGTGACAGAAGCATCTCAGAGTGAGGGGGTTCAGAGTTAACGGGGAGGAGATGGTCAGCAACCACCTTGAGGTTGGTCAGCAACAGCATTTTGCCCTCTTTTTTTTGCTAAATTAACCAGGTAGAGTGCTATGCCAACTGCTGTGATACAGCCTTCTACCACTTTGCAGATGTTTTGTTGGCAACTGTAAAGCTTTTGAGAGTCCAAGCAGAATTTTCTTTACTGTCTGGCCTTTCTTCCAGCTCTGCAGAGGCGGGGGGAACACCTCATCAGCTGAGGAGAGAGCAGCACAACTGCTGGCACATGCTTAGCTGTGGCCCCAAGAGCCAGGTTTGTCTCGAGTGTCCTTAACGCTGAGGACTGTCCAGGGGGGTCAATGTACAGGTTACGGGTGGCTTTTCAACTGTTTTCTCTTTGCCCACCTTCCTTTGTGCACGTCAGCTTTTGGGTTCCCGATGGCGAGCAATGTGATGAAGTTGCTTTTCACACCATTGCTAGGCAAGTGTCAGGTGAAATGGTTGTATCCAGCCAGTTAATTGACAGTTCCCAGCAGTCAGAGACAGGATGGAAAAGTCTCGGCTACAGGCTGACCTTTCAGTCCTGTGACAAGGCACTGAGCCGCCAGGAGGTGGCAGAGATGCAGCTGAAGAATAAGGAAAGAAACAATCTTTCAGAAGGAAATAAACCAATGCTTGCGAGTAACTCTTCGGTAGGGCACTGTAGGTTGTTCTCAGGTGCTCAAGCAGCATCTGCACTTGTTGCTGATCTGGAAAATGTGGCCTATATCTTGTTGGGCCTAACGCCGTGGGTTACTGCAGTGCCTCCTACGAAGGCGGTGGGGACTTCAAGTACCTGCGCATGTTCTACATGTGGAAATTCCTGTTAAAGAAGACCAAGCACCTTCCTGTTCTCTGTGTCATGAAAATTCACTTTTTAAAGCGGAGCCTTTCTTTGCTAGGGTCCTGTGAGACTGGACTTGATCTCCTTGCTGGTTCCAATGCACTTTTCCTACTCGCGCGCTTGTGTTTGCCCGGTACCTTGTACTGGTGGTGGCTGCATCCAATCCGCCGGGCGACGGAGGGCCTTTCCCCTTCCCAAGGGCTGTCTGAGCGCCGGGAACTCTGCGCCGGTGTTCGGAGCCCCCCCGACCCCTACGGGCCGGAGCCGCCCGGACGGTCCCGCTGCGGGGCGAGGCAGGGGGCGCGAGGCCGCGGCAGGCGCCGGTCACGTGCGGCC
>NW_015090916.1:1561138-1565345 GCF_001431845.1 Calidris pugnax | reverse complement strand
GGGGTAGGGGGTAGGTGTGGGAGGACGGCCGGGGTCGGGCGGTGCGCTGGAGAGCTCCCTCCGGGGGCCGGCCCGGCGTCCCTCTGTCCTCCAAGGGGAGGAGCGGGGGCTTCTCGGTCCTGACCACGTCCTTTTGCCGTTGCAGCAGCTTCTGGTGGAGAAGAAGGAAGAGGCATCCATCGTGCGTGGAAGGAACCGCCAGGCAGGAGCGAGGAGAAGAGGAGTGGGGAGTGGCAGCGGACTGAAGAAGGGGCACAAGAACGGCACTCCTGGGAAGGCACCTTCCTGTCTCCAGCGCTGTGGTCACATAAAGCATCCCTGGCCCTTTGGGGATGTTTTCTGTGCCTCTGGAGCAGGTACTTGGCTCATTGCAATTCCCGAGATCTGTAGAAGTGCTTCAATTCTGCGTTAAGTTGACACGACTTCCCAAAGTGCTCTGAAAACTACTTTTTGTACCTTGATATTGCTGCACCAGCTGTGGGGGGTGGAAGGGCTCTGCAGACGCCCAAAGTGTCCTTTGAGGCTGTGTGCACACCGGGGAACGAGTTTTTGGGAGCAGGGATTTTGAGGTGGTTTCCGCTGTTCTGAATGCTTCTCTTTCAGCATCTGCACAGGGGAGGAAGCTGCTGGACCTCAGCCTCTGGAAGAAGACGTTCCTCCTCTCTGTCCTGAAACAGCTTCTGCCCCCGCCCTTTTCCCAGCTCTTCAGTGCTGAGGGCACTCAATAAAATGCTTTCTCCAACAATATATTAGTGTGTTACCTACTTTCCTGCCCAGCTGTGGTTTAACTGATGCCAGCAAAATTACACCACATATGCACCTTTAATGTTCAGCAGCCATTGGAATTTTTGCTGTTTGTGTTGGTCCTGGCTGGTTGGAAGGGGACTCTCGGGGGGATCAGGTGGTGGTTTCCAGAGATGAGTTTGGTGGTAGGGCGATGTTTTGATTTTTGTCAGTTCATCTTTGGTCTGGGCTGTAGCTGGCAGGGCACCAGTTCAGAGCCAGGGCATGGACGTATGAGTTGTTAGGGGCAGAGCTGCGGTTGCACGTGTTGTGCAATGGGACTGGCGTGCAGAGCAAATTGAAGTTGGCTTTTTGAGAGCGGGCAGCGCCTCACCTCTGACCATCACAGCCTCATCCTTCTGCCTCAAGGTCTCAAGGCTGAGGAGGCTACTCTCGATAACTACAGTATTTCCACTCACTTCAGAGCAGCACCGCAAGTTTGTGCCTTAGGAAATTCAAAAGAAAGCGTCACAATTGCCAACTAGTGAGTTTGTGCACCAATTCCACAGTTAAGGTGTTTTTCAGAGTTGACTGGCGTAAAATTGCTCCCCAGTTTGGGGCAGAAGCAGGAAAGATTCATTTAAAGAAATGTAAGCTGTTGTCAACAAAGGTGTAAATGATCAGCATGACTGTGTCATTTCTGAACCTGTGGTTTCAACGCCATTAAATTTGAGGTAAACCCTAGAATGTGCCTGAGCTAATTGCCAAGAAATGCAGCCCAGCTGTAAGCTCTGTGGAGGAAGTGAAGCTGCTGCCATTCTGCAGCCACAGAGTGCTTTCCTCCAGTCCCTCACCTTCTCCTGAACTTCTACAATAAAACTTTAGAATTTCAGTAAGGTTTTGTCCTTCCTGTGCCTGACCATGGAGAAATAGAGCCTCATTGCGCTTGTCCTCAGCTCTGAAGTTGTGTTGGTGGGTGAGTGCTGGCATGTGGGAGCGGAGGTGGCTAGGGGCACTACCTGGGGCAGAAGCATCACGCTTGGTGGGCAGTAATTAAGGAGTGGGCAGGGAATCAATTATGTGTCAGACTCTGGTGCTTTTTTCCCTCCTAAAAGGCTGCAGAGCCTGACTGGCTTTTTTCCTTTTCCTTCTTTCCCTAAAGCCTCGCAGTTGTGAGTAATGAGCCATTGCCAGACCACCTTGTGTCAAATGCAAAAGAGAAGTAGCTTGCACTTCCACTTGGATGAGTCTTCCTCCAGGGATTTCTTTAGATCTGATGTCTTGCTAAAAATTCCAGGACAAGACTCAATGACAATTACTCTTTAAAAATATTAATTTTTACTTGTATTGCAGTACTACTGAGGAAACCAGTATCACGTTGTATTTCGCTTTATATAGTGATAGTCACTGTGCAAAGTCATTAAGGACATAATGCACAAGACCCAGATGAATGTCATTAAACCATTTTTGCAGTTTTACGTTTTACATAAAACAACTAAAAGCATGCATGCTGTTACTAGTGCTCACATGGCAATGGTTTAACCGCTCAGACCAGCTCTTCAGTATTCTCTTGTTTCTTCGAATGCCCCTTGCAGGCATCCAGCGGCATACTTTATCCCTCAGGTAACCACTCCTGCTCACCACCTTTTCCTGTATTTTCTCAGGTTCGTGTTCGCATGTTTGCCACATACTAGTTCCAGGGTCCTCTCTGTTCTTCATCTTTTTGGAGTGTTTTCTACTTTTCTTCTTCATCTGGCTCACGTGCTAATGCTGCACAGGAACCTTGGGGATTTTTCTCTGCATAAGGCCTTCCCTCCCTTTAAGTATCAGCCCGACTCACTTTCACCCTCAGGTGAGGAATCCCCTCTTCAGCACAGTGCATTGCTAAAGGATTGATGCATTGCACCATTTTTCATCTTGTATTCTTTCAGTATTTGCCCACCCAGTGCTTGATATGAGAGAGAAGGGCAGCCTTACGGAAGTCCAGACATGTACCCAGCCTGGCACAAGTGCCTGTAAGTAAGGCAGCTCATCTGCATACCAAATGAGAGTGACACTTGGGATCCACCTCTTGGCAGTAAGCAACACGGCTCATCTCAGGTAACTCCCTCCCTCACTTTGTAAGTCAGAAGCAGGAAGAGCTCCTTTATTCTTCTCTGATAGCATCTGAGCAGGAGGCAGAGAGCCAGGCTGCCTTTTTGGTCATGACTTCGGAGAAAGACCGGCAACTTGGGAGCTTAACTGTCTTCAATAAGGAGGATTTTGAAGAAGATTGGATTAAAGTGGCCAGTGGAGGCTTTGGGCATGTGTACCAAGTCAAGCATAAGAGGTGGAGAACGGTTTATGCCGTGAAATGCTCTCCGTACCTGCTACAGGACTCCAGCGTGGAAAGGTAACTGTGCAGTCTCTTCTGGCTCAACAGTTCCAACTGTCAGTTAGAGCTGTCTGTGGTGTTGGTGCTAAAGCCCTGAAGGAAACGTTCACATGGCTTCTTCTCCCTGGGAAGTGAACCTTTTAGTACCCAAAGGAAGTGGGGGAAAAAAAGTGATCTAGAGTGTCTTTCTGTCTTGTGTGATGTGCATGTGCAAGAGGGAAAGGAACAATTATTCAGAACAATTAGTGTTGAAATCTGGAGGCTGAAGTAGTTATGTTAAACTGAACATGGGCATGTGTGTAAAAACAGCCTGATTACTTATTTGCAGCTTTCACTGGACATTTGGACTAATGAGTATCTATTAAACTAAATTAGTCATTAAAATCACCAGGTTGAATGCTGAGGGACAGAGAATTTCAGCTGTTGTTGCTGGGCTCATGGAGATCTCTGCTCCCTCACTTGTCTTACCCTCCAGATATGCTCTTTTCTCTTGATGGTGCACCTGCACCTTCAGTTTACTTTTTGCTCTCTCACCTGCAGAGAGTCTTCTGCTGACTACCTTGGGTCTGGAGATAAAACAGAGCCAGGTAATCACATACAATATAGGCAGTCCTGATGAAAAAAAAGAAGAGTCAATTAAGTTATGTATTCTAAAATTGTATTTTGTTCAAGTTGGAAGGATCCCACCTGGTTAAAAATCACGTGCTTGTATGACTTTTCTTGTCATGTTTCTGACAACAATTGAGATGGTTCAATTTGAGAAGTGACTGTCCTCTTTAGTTTGTACTGCTTATACTCTTGAGATGTTATGTTTGCATTTCATTCTCTTTTGGGAAAAAAAAATTAGTCAAGTTAATTGAGGTTACTTCTGCATGTGTCAATTCTAGTCAATTCTAGAAATCATAGGGCTTTCATGGATTATCTGAACTCCTATTGTGTACTCTGGAAGAATGGTTGAATGTGAATAGAAATGTTCACTGGTTTTTGTTGTTTTTTGTTTTTTTGTTTTTTTTTTTTTTTTTTTTTTTTTTTTTTTTAAATATATATATATCTTTCTGCAATAAAAAAAAAAAAAAAAAAAAAAAAAGTTCTAGGAAAAATATTAAACCC
>NW_015090916.1:1509235-1561089 GCF_001431845.1 Calidris pugnax | reverse complement strand
TTTTTTTGTTTTTTTTTTTTTTTTTTTTTTATTTTACTTTAAATATATATATATCTTTCTGCAATCACCAGGATCTGAAAAACTAAATCTGAAAATCTGAGGTTGGGTAAAATATCTAACAGTACATGTCCCTTTAACAGTCACTGTACTGGTCTACCAGGGACTGAAGTTGTACTATTTTGTCATTTAAACAACTTTTCACTTCAGTGTGGTGTTATAAAACACATTCCCACCCCTTACATATGTCCAAACAGCCTTGAGGCTGGTCTGACTTCAATTACAATTTTCAGGAAGTCCTGTGAATTCTGGATTACAAAGCGAGACTGTACTATCCTGCACTATGGCTGTGCCAAAAAATCCTTCCTTTTCCTGGGGGTTGTCAGAAGGGCCAGCATCAGTCCTGTAGTTCTGTGCATCTGGGTTATAGTTCAATGGCTGTTTCTACTTGTTTTAGAAAGATTTGCTGATCTGAACAATGTTTAGACCTATTAATGGCCTGGCATAATGTTGTTGCAAGCTCAGATTCATTCCCAGGGTGTGCTTTTTAAATGCAATTTTGGCATTTTACCGCTTAGCTGCTGTCAACATACCCTAGGCACCCCAACTCGTTCAGCGGGTTGGGAAACGTTGTAAAGGTTTAGTGAAACAGGTCTGCCAAAACTGGCAACAGTGGACAGACGTGTCTAGACTCCCCTTGTGACCAGATTCACCATACTCCCCAACAGAAAGCCTCAGGTATAGGTATGGCCAAGGCATGCCCTCTGGCCCTACAAGCCTCCATCTACTCAAGCTCAGCAGGTTAGTGTGCTGTTGGACCCTGGATGCCTGCGAGCAGCGTGCAGGCTACCACTGGGGCTACCGTGCGGACATACGGTGCATGAAAAAAGCATGGTTCACCATGCTGTGCCTGCTTCTGACATCATGCTTTCAGGGAAGCATCACTTGGGTATTTCACCACAGTGTGAAAACAAGCACACAGACCAGGCTTTCTGTGGTCGCTGAAGGTCTTCTAAGAGCTGGACTAAGATGGAAGTTTTGGTCGTTTTCTATAGGAGCCTAGTGGTTGAATTTGCCCAAAGCAACCCTCAGGTCATTTTGAAAAGTCATGACACCTTGTATGTTAGATTTTAGTCTGCAAAAGATCATGATGTGATTGGATTATCAACGATTCAAGGGGAAAATTGGAATTAATCTTTTTGGGGTAGGCAGGGCTGCTTGGAAAGGGTGTATATCACTAAGCTACTGTACAGTGACTTAGCTTGTAGAACTGAGAAATGATATCAGTCAATTCTCTTTTTTCTTTTTTATTTTTCCAGGACCAGTATGAACTGTCTAATGGAAGAGGCAACCAAGATGGAGAAAATCAAATTCCAGCACATTGTCACTATCTATGGCATCTGCAACAGTCCTTTGGGGATAGTGATGGAATATATGGCGAGAGGGTCCTTGGAGAAAATTCTTCCCACTCACAAAATGTCATGGCAGCTCAAATTCCGGGTTATCCATGAAATGGGCTTGGCTATGAATTTCCTGCATAGCATGACACCTCCTTTGCTGCACTTAGATCTAAAACCAGGGAACATTCTCCTAGATGGGAATATGCATGTCAAGGTATGACCTTAATGCCATGTTTGTAAAGACAGCGTATTTCACAAATAAGAGAAAGGTTATTTTTGCCAAGTATGTCCAGAATCCTGCCTAATAAATTAGGTTCTTCAGGAGCACTCAATAAAAGATTGACCAGTGTGGCTTATAAGAAGCAGCTGGTAAACAAATTACATGGTATTCTCAAGAGTATGCAAGTAATCTGTGCCAGAACTGGGAACTTAAGGCTTCAACTTAGGAGGAAATGCTGATCTCCTGGACTAAATGAAAAGCACTGACTACAATTTTACCAGGGTTTTATGGCGTTTCAACTGCTAGTCACCTCCTCATATCCCTGATCGTGAAGGATGGAGGTATCTCCCAGCTAAAATAAGGAGGGGTGAGATTGTGAGCATTATGAGGGATCTCTGATTATTTTTTTTTTTTCTGCTGATAGATCTCAGACTTTGGGCTATCAAAATGGATGGAGCAATCTAGCCGAATGCAATATATTGAAAGCTCTGCTTTGAGAGGCACTTTGAGCTACATCCCTCCAGAAATGTTTCTCCAGAACAGCAAGCCCCCGGGAATCAAATATGATGTGTACAGGTAAGGGCTGCCTTTCTGTTCAGCGGTCACACGAGGTTGCCACCTACCTCTTACGCAGAGCAAGAGGGACTGGCACAGTGCCTCATTTTGTTTATATTCTGGTGCTCTGCCTTGCATAATGTCCGTGGTGGGGAGCACACTGGGAGTGATATGTGCCACTGCAACCTCAGTGGTGGGGAGTGGGATTATCTGTGGATAATCATCTCTCTTACCAGATGCACCTCTATGCAGCACCGATCCCATGTGAGCTGCAGACTGTATTGCCTTAGGTTCTACCCTGTTAGCTTGCTGGAAGTTATTATAGAAAGATTAGAGTACAGAACAGAGTGTCTGCTCTTTCACAGCAGTTGCGGCTTACATTTCTTTTGATTTTCCAACAACTGTAATATTGCTTGTCTACTTCGGTATGCAGCTTCATTTTGGTCAGTACCAGGTGGAGAACAGATTTTAACTTTACTTTTTTCCATTTGGCCAAAGTGCTTTGCGGCTCACTTACACCAGCTACATATATATGTTCTGGAAGTTAGTCAGCTCCTTAGCCACTACACTACACAGTAACCCAAGACAAGAAGCAAATGAGGATTTGCATGGCTGTATGAACTTGCAGTAGTCAAGGGCTCTAAAACCCAATGTGAATAAAGTGGAAAAAAAGGCACTGAGAGTCTGGCTCTAAATCCCTCATTCACTACACCAACCCTTTCACTGAGGCATCAGAGAGGTACGTGATGATTCATAAGATCTTGTCCTTTAGGTGTGGGGGATGAAAGCCTTCCATCCTGAAGAATTTCTTTCCTAATTTTCCCATTTCTCAAGGAGATGAAAGCAAAAAGTGAATTTTATGTTCATGTACATATGGGAATGATTGCTCATGATCTCTCATTGCCTGCAGCTTTGGAATTGTCATTTGGGAGGTACTTATGCAGAAGAAACCTTATGCAGGTAAATATGTATGCTTCTTATATGCTCTGCACTTAGTAAATGTTTATTACAGCCATTTTCACAGAGAAAAAGCTGAACACGTATTGCTTTTTTCTCAGGAGCCAACATGATGGCCATTATAGTCAAGGTTGCTGCAGGAAAGAGGCCCTGCCTAGAACCCATCAGCGATGACTGGCCAGGGGAATGCCAGCAGATGGTTGACTTAATGAAGAGGTGTTGGGATCAAGACCCTAAGCAAAGGCCAAGCTTTACAGGTGTAGTAGCTGATTATGACATGGATTAACCAAGGGTCAGCTGCATAGATTAATGAGTGGGGGATAAGCTTGTATACAACTCCTTGCCAGTTAAATTGCCTGTTGCCTTGGAAATGCTTGGTGCCCATTTGCTGTCAGCACATCCTCTTTCCTTCCTCCCCGTGTGGAGGATACATAGAAGACTTCCACAACCTTGGGTGCTGACTGGGTACTGAACGTCTGGGTAGTGTGTACAGCTAACAGTCTTTTTGCTCTGGTAGATATCCCTGTAGAAACAGACATGCTGCTGTCACTGATACAAAGCCTTGTAGTAGATCCAGAGAACGAGCGCCTTGTTAGAAAGATGTCCCACAAGCCTGCTATCTCCGCGAACCAGCAGGTGAGTAAGGCTTCCCAGGACCACTTGGGAAATTCCACTGAGTCCTTTCCCTGTTCTTGCCAGTTCTTGAGAATGTGTTTCCTCTCTCATGGCTGTTTATCATCAGACAATAAGGACGCCACAGCAACCTTTGTGCAGTGTGTTTGAAGAGGTTGTACATCTGTAATTCATTCAAGGGGATAGGAAACTTGCAAATAAATTCAGCAAGCTGGCCAGTGTTCTAAGTGATGCTCTGAGAGGAAGACCTTTCTTTCTAGCTGCTCAGATGAAATGGGTTTATAATGTAGGCCTCAGTCATTAAAAGAAGCTCAAGCAGACACAGAATCACAGGGGTTCTGCTGAAGGCACTGGCATTTGTGCTTAGATGACAGCTTTCCAGTTCCATGGAACTGAGGGCATTCCAGTTTAAACAACACTCCTAGAAGAAAAAAAAATAAAGTTTTAAATTCCTGTGTTTCTCTGACTAAGAAATAAATTAGGTTTCAGGATAGTCACAATTCTAGACCAGCAACTGGAGTGTAATTGTGCCTAGAAGTCAGCTTCATACAGGGAGAAGTAGCAGTTGAGAACTATTGCTATTTTGAGGATTTGCCTCGTTGCGCAGTCATCAAGAAACAAAATGCCAGAGTATAGAGGATTGAGGAGGTGGGGTTGTTTGGGTTCCCTATACAACAAAGAAAACTACCAGCTGGGATGCTGCCATGGGCACGTGCTGCAATAAGGAAGTAGAATATATGTATGTTCAGGAGTAAATGAGTAAGAGGAGAAAACATCTCATTGATAGCCTGAGATAATTGTCAGGCTCCCACATTCTTGTTAGTGTCATGATTTGCTCTGCTGAGTTTTAGGTGCAGTAACAGGATTGGATAAAAAAGTATTCAGGTGATAATACAAAATTCTAGAGCACTAGCAAAGAAGAACTCTGTGAAATGTTAAAGTATGTAAATAAGGAACATTGACTTATGCCTTTTTCTTTTCCTCTTCCTGAAAATGAGAGTGACAAAGAAGAGTTTGCCTTCCCCCAAGACACCAGAAGTGGTGGTAAGTAGGGGACTTCCTTTACCATTCAAAAATAAAGAAGGGGAAGCCTGCAAAAAGCAGCTTATTTCCTTGCTCACCAGTGATAAGGATGTGGCTCAATAAATTTTTCCATGCTGGGTAATTTTTCTTTTTAAATTAAGGAAAATAAACTATACAGAAAATAGCAGCTACAGTTCATGTGAGGGAGAGGCCGAATATCCCACTGCTTTCTAAGAGACTGTATGCAGCTGTCTTGCCCCACTTCATATTCCCTATCTCAAAAATGGTTTTTATTTCATTTCATACTATTAAGATTCACATGTTTTCCTTCCCATCTTGTGTGCACCAAGCTATTTCACTTGGTCTTACTCTCTCTCCTGTCTTGTGTCCCCTGCCTTTAGAAAGTGGTAATCAGGAGGTTCGTATCCCACCTTCTTACAGTCCAGATGACATCCTGTCAGAGGAAATCTGTAGAGTCCATGAAAATGGCCTCACATTGCTTCACCTCATGGTGATCCAGGGAAATGTGGAAAAAGTGAAGTTTCTCCTGAGCTGTAAAGCTGATGTAAACAGCCAGGTAGTCTGTGGCTATACCCCACTCATTATGGCTGTTCAGAAGAGGTCGCCAGAGATCTGCTCAGTTCTGATAGAGCATGATGCAGACATCAATATGCCTGATGATGATGGTTGGACACCTCTTCACTTTGCTGCTCAGAATGGGGATGACAGAATCGTACGCCTCTTGCTGGACCACCAGGCACAGGTAAATGCTCAAGAGCATGATGGGTGGACCCCTCTGCACTTGGCATCACAAAACAACTTTGAGAATGTGGCCCGAGTGCTGCTATCTCGCCAGGCTGACTCCAACACCCAGGAGGTTGATGGGAAAACTGCCCTCCATGTGGCAGCTTGCTTTGGACACGTCAGCTTGGTGAAACTGCTTGCCAGTCAAGGAGCAGACCTGGAGAAAAAACAGAAGAACCATAGAACCCCACTCCATGTTGCTGTGGAGAGGGGGAAGTTCAGGGTCGTCCATTATTTGCTGAAGAACGGGACCTCCGTCAACACCCTGGATCAAAATCATTACAGTGCCCTGCACCTGGCTGTGGTGAGGGGGAAGTATCTCATCTGTGAGAAACTCATCAAATATGGAGCTAATGTGGAGCTAAGAACAGACAAAGGTTGGACTCCCCTGCACCTGGCTTCTTTCAAAGGACACATTGAAATCATCCACCTGCTAAAAGATAGCCATGCCAAACTGAATGCCAAAGGAAGCATGGACTGGACACCACTTCACTTGGCTACTCGCTACAGCGATGAGCCGGTAGTCTGTGAGCTATTGAGGTGTGGGGCAGATCCCAACATCGCTGAGAAGTCAGAGTGGGCCCCCCTCCATTTTGCAGTCCAGCGGGGCTCCTTTTTGACTGTCATCAATCTTCTGGAGTGCAAGGCAGATGTCAATGCTAAGAACAAAATGGGTTGGACCCCCTTGCACCTTGCTGTCCTCAAGGGCAATATGGCCATCATAAAGACCTTGATTAAGGCTGGTGCTCTGCTTGACGTGGAAGATATCACTGGCTGTACAGCCCTCCAGTTGGCAATTAGACATCAGAGAGAAAACATCATTACGCTGCTTCAAGGCCAGAACTCGTTGATGAATAAATCGGGGAATAGGACCCTGGTGAATGATGCTAAGATTTCAAGACCCAGATTTGTTCCGGGAAGGACAGATTTGTAGATTAATCAAGCCTGGCATTTATGATTTGACTTTTCCAATATCAGGTGGTATGCCTTAAACCAGCATATCCTGTCACCTGGTGATTACAGGAAAATAACTTTTTTTTTTAAACAGAACTTTCTAAGCACAAACACTAAAAGAGTAAAAGAAAATGCAGCTGCAGAAGGAAGCTGACAAGCTATTTTCCAGTCTGACCAAGCTTGTGGAACATTTTGGCTTGGTGATGGTGGCTTTAGGCAATGCTTTCGTGTTTTAATATTTACTGTGCAAGGATGGAAATGGATAGATATATATACTCCCTTTTCATATCCGCAACGCTGAATCTGTGCACAGGAATCCATCCATACATGTTCTCCACAGAGTTTCTTGGGTTTATTCCATGTTTTCCTATAGAGCAGATTAGTGTAAAACAGCCTTGCCACAGGTGGGCATTGAATCATGAGATTCTCACCTGCTGCTGGAAATAGACACTAAGCATATGGTACAGCAATGTGTCAGATTCTCTTGCACCTCATTTTTGTAACAAAAATAAAATAAAACAAGGAAGGAAGACAAAACCAGTAGTAGAAAGTATGTAAATGGATACAACACAGATAAAAGAAATTCCAGAATAATACCTTGCCATCCCTTCAGGAAAAAGGGAGCCAAGAGCTTTTTTCCTAAGCATTCAAATTACTTATTTACTGCCTCCACACCTCAGCCTTTAAACACCAAGGCTGTCATTAGAAAGATGGCCCTAAGGATAAGCTGAAAAGCACGTGCCATTCTGAATCATATTCCCTGCCATGAGGGCTACCAATGATCTCCAGTCTTAACTGCAAAATGTTGCTTTGGGAGTTTCATAGACTGATTGAAAGAGTTCCTACTTAGAAAACCAGCATCTAATTTGGGTGACCCCAAATTCTCATAGCCTTTTTTTTTTTTTTCAAGAGCACTGAGCAGCTGGGAAAGTTAGCAGGTATTTACTCTGTGGAAACAGACAGGTGGGGCTTATCACAGTCAGCTGAATGTATTATCTTAAAAGGCTCGTCTCTAAGAGCCTTCATGTAGTCTTTGAGGAGATGGGGTCTTCTGGAGAGCTGTGATTAAGGTATGGAATTCAGTTCTCTAGATTCAATCTTTTCTGCTGAAAATATGCTGCTGTGGATGAGTAGAGCAGGCTTTATGACAAATGTGTCCTATTTTTATGTATGGTCCTATTTGTGGGGATTGTTTTTAGAGGTGAAGAATCAGGGAAATTGCTCAACAATAAGTTAGGTAGCAGCACAGATCACTCAGTATGCTGGCTTGAGAGCAAAGGAGACTTTCTAGCCCCAAAGAAGTTGTTACTTAGCAGTTGAGACACAAGAGTACTGGCTGTCTTCAGGTCAAGGTTTAAGTTATGTCTCTGCTGGGAAATGATTCTTGATCTCTATCAAGAAGACGTTCTAGAGCCTGATTACTTTTCTGGAGAACATATGGTATTCATGGATTTGATTCTTTTGTCATAGTAAGTAGTACTTTTGTGCAGCTTGTGACAATCCTACCACAATTTACTAAATGCTTCCAAAATGTGCCTGGGATGATGACTTTCTTTCATCATCTTAGCTGGAAAGGTGCTGCAATGTAAACAAATAATCTGTAGCTCTGCAGGGGAGAAGATGCATCTTCCCTGCTGGACATTATTAGCTGGGAGTCATTATTTCAGCAAGTGTTGCTTTTTATCCTTTATAGATGGAGAAATAGAAATGTCTGTGCGTGCAGTGCACTTCAGGTCCCAGAAAGCAAGCCAAAGCGATAATGCAAACATAATTTGCTTCCTGGAGTGAGAGAATGGTGGGCTCCAGACAAATAGGCTTACTGGGTCTGAACAGAGAGCTGGTAAAGTTCCAGTGGCTGTGCTTGGGCTGAAAAGAAACTTGACTGTGCTGGAGACTGTCTCCTCTAGCTGAACATCAGTAATTGTTCTTGTTTGTTCTGCTGGTATTCCAGCGTCACCTTTAGCACTTCAGCCATTCAGAAACGTTGTACTGGTTCTTTACCTCGTGTGAACAAGAGTGAATGCCACATGAAAGAGAGCTCTGGCTAACGACTACAATTGCTCTAGTGCAGGGAGGTTCTGCTCAGTGGCTTCCTCTAGACTTGGTGTGTCTAATGTTTATTGCCTGGGAAAAGCTGGCAGTTTTTTGATTACCACAGAGCAGAACATCAGGTTTAAAATGCCCTATGAGAGCTAAGCTATTTTGTGATGTGTGAGTCATAACTATATTTCATTGTGTAATACAGCATGTTTTTCCTTAGATTAGCTTTAACCCACTGAAGTTCTCTGGACTACGCTAAATAAAAGATCAGGAAGGATGATTGTAATGACAATGCCTGCTATTAAAAATCTCTTAGTCACTTCTCATGCATTTATTTTCCTTTTAACATTTGACCAGTGGAACATGTAATGAGTACACTATTATAAACTGGGTAGAGACAGGGGGCTGCCTGCATCCCCAAGGGCAGGCTGTGGGCTGCTTTGCTCTGGGAGATGCTGGATCACCTGCAGCTCTGGAGAACGGCAGATGTGGGAGCAACGTGAACCACAAAGGCAGGAAGGTTCCTAGTTTACTTTCCCCTCCTAGTTCAGGGCATAGGGGTCTTTGGGTTCCAGGTTTACCTCCTGATTGAATGGGCTGTCCAGTACCCTGCCTTGCACAGTGGCAATACAGTTACCATCTCTGCAATATGGCCTTGCAAATATCTGCCTGCAGATCTTGAAGGAAACCTGCCAAATTTTTTGTATGCCAAAAAGGTTTTCTCCTGGCTGTGTACAAGAGACTAACTTTATTACATTATGAAAGGATACAGTTGATGTTGTTTTCAATTGAACCCTCTTCTGAGGGGAAATGGATGGTGCTACTTATGTAAAAAGTTGACATGATTCATTCAGTGCTGCAAGATAACATCCAAATCTTGAGAAGATTAAAAAGCCCAGCCTCTACTAATTTCACTTTCATTTTTACATTAACTTAAAATATTAATGCATAGTATCTTTGGATTGTTTTTCATGATGCTTTGACACCAAAGCAAAACTTTTAGATATTACTTTAAAATGGGTTATATTAAAATGGTTAATTTTTAGCATTTGCTAGCTTCTGCTGTGGAGTTTATGAATTGAAATGCTGGTGAGGTTTTATTTTGAAGGGAGCTTAAAAATGTACCTTTTTTTCTGCAACAAAAACAAGCTTGAGGTATTCAGAAATTACTCAAGAATGGAAATACCGTTTGCCTACCTTCCAGAGTCAGCTTATGATGCAAGTTTTCAAAGGGATGGAGAAGGAAAGGGGACGTACAGAGTGGGATTAAAGGCTGCGATAATTGAGACGAAGGAATCATGTAGTTTGTACCCACCATACAATATGGAGTGAACTTTCAATCACCTGTGCTAATATCTCCTCAGTTCTCTTCCTTTCTTGTCCTGGTTTTATCTCCCTGGGGACACCTTGGGAGAGAGATTATTGCAAATATAAAGATTGCATACATGTAAACTGGATTATTTCAGATGGCTCCCAGTTTACTTCTTGTTCATGGATGATGTTCGCTTCTGTAGGAATTGGGCACTATGTACAGTGAGAGCATCTGCAGAATTGCCCTTCAGATGATGGGGGAGCATCACTTGCTCAATATGCTCCCTGATCTTTTTTTAGCCATTACAGTATTTCCCTGCCAAAGAGCTAAAACCATCTGTTTATCTTTGAAGCCTAGCTCTGAAATCCAGATCTGTTTCCCAGTGTTGGCTGCTAAATGTGCCCTGTCTTCAGTCCAGGGCATGGAGACAGACAGTGTTTTGAAAGAGGCTATTCTGCTGCTAGTACTTTTTCTTTCTCATCAGCTGAAGTGGAAAAGAGGGAGGATAATGACATCTTTTGCATTAAGTCAGTGCCCAAGGAATTGAGAGAAGACAGCTAATTGAAGACTAAATGCCAAGGTCCCAAGTGCCTCTCAGAATGCCACCCTCTTCCAATGGTCCTTTCACACAGAGAGATGCCTGGGTGGGGATGCCCATTTCTCATTAATTAGGGGAAGCCTGCAATTTAATGCACTAAACTAGCCACAAATGCTGAGCTCTGAAATGATACAGTTCTTGTTCTGTCTGTTCTCTGTGCTTTCTCAATGCCTTGATACAAGCTTTACACTCAAGATGGTTTTATTACTTATTCAGATAGCAGGTCTTTGGCTAATATCATCTATTTCTGATGGTTTTGTGTCACAGGAGAGTGAAAAGGACAATACCTTTACATGCATCTTGCTGATGTTATAATTACCTCCTGGGAGTCTGTGGCATTCCAAAGGCAAATTTCATTACGTGTCGTTAACAATAGCAGAATTGGGAATAGATGTCTGGCTAACACCCCCCCACACACATCCTGGGGATTCTTTCATACTAACACTTGCAATGGAAATAGTCAAACTTTGCTCCCATAAGGATGTCATTCTCCACCTCAAATTCGGACGTTCTCATGAGGTGCCCTAGCTTCATTATTTAACAGGAGTATTTTGAAGCGAGTACATTTTTAGTTTGCTTAACTGCAATTGGGCAGCAGTGAGCTGTCTCCAAAGCTCCCCAGAGAGTTCTCAGGGTTGCACAGTAAGCATCCTTTCTTTTAAGTTCAGAACAATGGGAAGCCTGGGAGATTGGTGGCCCAGCCAGCCTCATAGCTATTGGGCATCTGCTGGGATGCCCACAGGACATGGCAGACAGGAGAAACCACAGGTCTGGGTTCCAGGGGCAGAGAGAGGAGGGAGAAACTGCTGAAAAAGTTAACATGTGAGGACTGTTTTCCTTCGCCTTTTTGTTAAATAACTCAAAATGCCGCTGGCAGTGGTTGCTGTGTGAGATGAAGAGGATGGGCAGTTTCCCTGTGGAAAGGCCCCACTAGCACCAGTAGCGTTGACCACAGCGGTGCCTGGGGCTCCAGTGGGAAAAGCCGAACTCAGACCCATGCAGCCACTGTTGCTGCCACATGCTATGCTGCAGAAATGGCATTTCTCATGCTTAGCCTCAAACAGAGGGGTGTTTGTAGCAAATCGGAAGCTTCGCCTCTAATTAAAATGTCATACTTCTCATACTCAAACAGCCTGGAAATCTCTTGCTGAGACCTAAGCTGTTTAGCTGTTGTTAAGCTGTCAAAGGCGTAACATTAAAGAAGTATGAGGCATAGACAGATAGCTCTCCCTTGGTGTGACATTTTTACTCTAATATCACTTTGAAGATGCCTTTCATAGCAGTGATGCTTGAAATTCTGCAAGATGATGGATGTGACTGGCAGCAGGAATACTGGTCTCCCTGTACTAGTAACGTTTACCAAAAAAAAAAAAAAATCCAGCAGGCCAGAAAAGAACCCAAAACCTCAGCAGTAATTGAAGTCAGTCTGGGGAAGGGTTTTGTGGGTTTGGGGTTTATTTTTGTTTGCTCTTTTTCTGAGTGTGTACTATCAAGGGCTCAAATTTGTGACTGGAGTCTCTAGGGTTCAGTTTACTCCCTTTAACCTCCAGGCAGCAGATGGGGGGGGGGCGGGGGGGGGGCAGGAGGAAGTGAGGCTTGAAGGACTGAATTCTGCCTGCTGTGCACAGTGCATGTTTCCCAGCTGGTCTGCGTTGATTATAACTGTGGCTTTAACTGAGTTGTAGAGACATGAGAATTAAAAGCAGCATGGTTCACTTCCCCGTGCCTTCTCCATATGTATGCGCTTTTTTGCTGATCTCTGCGTATTCCTACATATGGTGGCATTAACGTTTACCAAAAAAAAAAAAAAAATCCAGCAGGCCAGAAAAGAACCCAAAACCTCAGCAGTAATTGAAGTCAGTCTGGGGAAGGGTTTTGTGGGTTTGGGGTTTATTTTTGTTTGCTCTTTTTCTGAGTGTGTACTATCAAGGGCTCAAATTTGTGACTGGAGTCTCTAGGGTTCAGTTTACTCCCTTTAACCTCCAGGCAGCAGATGGGGGGGGGGCGGGGGGGGGGCAGGAGGAAGTGAGGCTTGAAGGACTGAATTCTGCCTGCTGTGCACAGTGCATGTTTCCCAGCTGGTCTGCGTTGATTATAACTGTGGCTTTAACTGAGTTGTAGAGACATGAGAATTAAAAGCAGCATGGTTCACTTCCCCGTGCCTTCTCCATATGTATGCGCTTTTTTGCTGATCTCTGCGTATTCCTACATATGGTGGCATTTGTGAAAGATGAGGGGAATAATAGAACATTCCTCAACTGCTTTTCTAACATGATATAGAAACTGATGGACTTTTTTTTTTTTTTTTGAAGTATCAGTATGGTTTTTGCATATTTGACCATGACATCAGCTAGTGTCGCATGGCCTTGTCTTGCTTTCCCCTCCTGGGAACCAAAGTTGAAAGGTTTGCAATACCAGAATCCCTCATAAATGTTGAGCAGCACCAGGCATTAAGGGTTTAATTATTCAGTAAGGAAGGCTTGGGTTTTCTTTTTGATGTTTACATCCAGCTCTGAAAATCCTGTAGCTGAAATATAAGAAGCAGGTTGTATGGGTCTTCAGAAACCTGGACTCAGTTGTGAATGCTAAGCTTTTGCAAAACTGCTGTCTTTACTGTATCGGTGACTCCACCAGCTGTTTATCAGACAGGAACAAAGGCAGATGTTCTCAACTGTCACTTTGTTAAAATGGAAAACTGGGAGGGAGGGAAGTGTGAATTTATTTTTCACACAAGATAGCCTAGACCCTGTTTTGAGGACCTCTGCATGGTAACATAAACAGTGATTATGATAATATCCATCTTCAGACATAATTTGTGTTACTCGGAACGCTGGTAATCTGGTGATTTGATAAATTTAATCCAATAGTGTCAACTAACTGTATGAAATGAACAGAATGTTAGAAAAAGGGAATTAGCCTACAATAAATCTTCTCCTTAAAATTTGCAAAGAGAAAACCAAGACAAAAAGTGTCCCATTCAAGTTATGTTCTAATGGAACATCGATAACACAGGCTGTGTTGCTTGGTAACCAGTCCCAAGTAAAACAAAGAGGACACTCACAAGAGTCCTCCCTGGAATAATAATATCTTGCAATGAGGGCCAGCACAGAAAGAAAAAGCTATCAGAAGGAAGCAGTGTTCAGCTGCGCTCTAATCTAGGGGAGAGCCTTAAATTCCGCTTTCACAACAAAGAGTAGGAGACTCTTCTGGATACATTTCTGCTCTGCAGATTGCTGCATTTGAAGTTTTGGTCCAAGGTCTGCTTACGTTTACCTGATCTGTTCTTGAGATGTTCTGCAAAATGGCAGCTGTGGGCATTGTCCACAGGGGGAGAGGACTGGCTGGTAGGCACACTTCAGACACAGACCTTTTCTGTACGGCTCTTTCTCTTAACTTTAGCAGTACTGATTCAGCTGGGGAAAGTGAATGTCTCCACTGTTTAACATCATTTGAAATATTTACACAGAAAAAAGAAATCCAATTGCCACATAATTCAGCAGCTCATTTCTGTCATCACTCTGACGGAAAAACAAAACTCAGCTCGTATGTCACAGAATGTTCTCTAGAAGAGCTTAATTAAATTTATAATGAAAATAACAGGGGATTAAGAAGACACAGGGGAAATACATTCCTCTTGCAGAGCATTACAGAAGTGATAGAAGCAATTTGCAGAGAAAATTACCTGTTTGGTGCTCAGTTTCTGTAGAAATTAAATGAGTCTTTACAAACTCTGGAAAACTGCATTCCAGCCTCCGCTTTGTGACTGTGCAACTTGCAGCTTGTTATTTCTAAAATTAGTCATAGGTCTCCATCCTCCCCTTTTTCGCTTGTTCAAATGCATTTTAGTCTTTTGTCCCTGCTGATAAATACACTGATGATTATATCATGTTCTTAACCAAGAACTGCCAACGCTGACAGCCAAGGCAGCACATGTCAGCAATGTCTTTTGAAGGGAGCAGTAACAGGACATAAATCTAAGCAGCTCGTTTCTTGAGTGCACTGTTTAGACTCCTCAAAAGACCAAAACTGTTGACCCTCAGGCCTCATGAAAATCATGTCTTTCAGGTATCTGAAGTTACTTGGCTGAACAGAGTAGTGTTTCTCACTTTGCCACTGAAATTGGTCAGGAAAGCATGTGTAAGGGCTTCTCCAGCACAAGATGTTTCTTCTCTCATTAGTCTTAGCAACGTCTCTCTGCTGAGCCTTGCGTGGACTGAAAGGACTGCCTGCAGCCTTGAACTGCAGGGATGGCTCTTGGCATTGCCCATGGTGCCCAAACTCAGGATGAAAGGCAGCCGTGCATGCTGAGTGTCCTTGCTTGCCCCTGTTTGGGGCATTTGTACAGCACCTTCAGCAGTAGATTCTCAGCATTCTAAGTTTACCTTAGAGTAATATTAGAATGTTTCATATTAATCTCCTTGTTGCATGTCTAATTTTCTTACTATTATGTCTTCTAAGTAGATGAGGCTTTCCTGTTATCTGGGAAAAAAGGTGATTTTGGTGATATGGTTGGGAAGATCACCAGTCTACTAATATTTCTAAAAAGCACTGAAATCTATAGGTGGTCAGCAGAAAGGAAGGGCCAGGTTTTATTTTGCATTGGCCCTATGTAGGCCATACTTACCCTGGCTCTCTTTGGACCTGTGGTCTTGGATCAGAAGAGGTTTCTCCTCTCTGACAAACGCCATTGATGAACAGTGCTGTGCAGCACCGCTAGGTCCCGTTCTGATTGTGGGTCTGGGAGGGGTTCGTAATGATTCCAAGAGTGCAATTAAGACACTCGGGTTCTCACAAGCACACATCTGTCAAAGATCTCAAGTGGCAGGGCTCCCCACAATGTCATTATTTTTCATAACCTGGCATTTCATGTCAGGGAATTCTGCAGAGTGTTGCCATCGTACTCCGTGCCTCCTGATGGGATGACTCAGGAGTGCTACCCTGAACATCTCTGTGTTATGTAGCAGTTCCAGCCAGCGTGAACCCCAGGGATCATCTCAAATCAATTGCTCTTCAAAATCTTCTCTTTCTGTGTTGCTCAAATCCTTCTGGAAATGAAACATCTTACAGTGTAAAGGAGCAATGTTTAGCTTGCACTAGTTCTGTGCATGGTATAAAAAGGTTTTAAACCTGAGGTTTCTGCTATTTGTACTTTTGAAACTGAAAACTGAATTAAAGCTAGACAAACTGAATCTCTGTCATCTGGCTATTGCAGAGTTATAGATGCACACGTGTAATGTGTAAATAGTAATTCATCACTAATTTGATTTCACAGTGGCTTTTATTTACTCAGCATATGCATGGCATAAGATGATGGAGAATCAGTTCTAGAGGTGACTGGGTTCTCAGGCAATTTCAGATGCCTTTAGTTAGTGAAACTCTTGCTGCTGACATATGGGGAGAGGGACCCTTTTAAGATATTTCTATATGTATCTGGTTAGGAGAGTGAATCACAACAACTTTTACTAGCTTTTTAAAAAAATATGCAACCAGTATGTGTTTTTCACATTGCTTTAGTCCTGCTTTGGATTGAAGACATCACTGATCTGATTCCAGCTCTTCCTGAAGCCACCCCATGCTCTGGTAATTCACTGACATGTAATTTGGGCATACAAACCAACTGTCTGTGTTCAATTTCCATTGCTTCTGGCCAAAACATTTATGGGGAAACAGCCAGGATATGACTTACACATACAGTTCTCAACAAACACCACACAAATAAATTCAGTAAAGAGTAAATATATCAACAGAACCAAGGAATAATCTCACTGCATCTCACGTTCTTACCAGAGGGGTGAAAGCTAGGGCTGCTATTGATTTCTTAAGTGCTGTCTGCTTTCTTAGTGCTGTATCTGACTATAAACAATTTTTCACTTGAGAAATTTACAGCTTAACTAACAGAAAGTGAGCAAGGAGGGATTTGTCATGCGTAGCATGGAGCAATAAAATTTCTGATGAAAAACTTGGTCGCAGGAGAGATGGTTTTGTCATGATCAAAATGCTTTGTGGACATTTCAGTAAAAAGTTTAGGTCTTCCGTGGGCAGCCCTTTACAGTAAAATGTTTTGAAATTAAATCTTTCAGTTTGCATTTATGTTTTGCATTGATCAAATATAAAATATTTTTGTTTCAACACTATCAGATTCAATATAATGCTCAATGTAAGTTGAAGTGCTCTGGTGTTCTTCTGATCTGAAATTAAAGCAAGTATCACAACTGGAATTTCTTGTGGCTGGCCAGAACTGACCCCTGAGGTCTTCTTAAAACAAGTGCTGTAGGGCAGTATGAATCTTGTGGGACAGCAGGACAGGTCACAAGGCTTGTTCTGAGGAAAAAAGAAAGTGGGATATAATTTATGAAGAAAGATCACCAGAACAGACTTGTCTCTCACTGATTCTACATGCTTGCAATATTTGAATTTCTTCCAGAGGAAGAATGTTGTGATCCTCCTAGGAGTAGGGTTAGGGCAAAGGATTCGAAAGTCATTGCTCATCTCCTCTCCAAAACCGGGGGAAAAATTTGCATATGAGAATGTTCTCCAAACTAAGGACTACCATCTCCAGCAGTTCTGCAATTTATCCCTCCTAATTCACTGATCAAAATGGCTCTTTGGGAAATAGCATTAAAAGGACAGTCTTGAATACAGAGAAACATAGTCTTTCTGGGGAAATAAAATCCCAATAGATGTCACTGCAGCCAACATCTGTTCGTCTTCTGCTGGCCTTTGGAATTTCTCCTGCTGTTTTTGTTATTGATACTTGTGAGGGATTAGTGGAGAACAGATGCTGAAGTCCTGTTGTGCTGAATGCTGAACAGCGCTGGGTGCCTGCACAGCAAGTAGCAGTGCTACTTGCCCTGAAGCAACTTTGGTCTAAACAGACAACACAGTAAAGGTATGGAAGAAGGAAAGATCAATTGTTTCTGCTAGGAGAATAAGCTGCTCCTACGAAGAAAGTATTTCTCTTTGGCTGTCCTTCTTATTTACAGCTGTATCAGTCAGTTACTCTTTTTATCTTTTTATTTTTTTTTTTTTTTTTTTTCCCCTGGAGTAAAGTGCATAGTTTAGTATTCACTGCAGCTCTGGGAAGTTCAGAGACGGAATCAAGCTCCACAGTTGGGACTTTGCAATAGGTAGAGTGAAATCTCTAGGTTTTAAAGGTTTCCCAACTTTTGAATCCAGTTCTAGCCCTAGGAAACTGTCTTCCAATCATCATCTTGTCATTTGTTACAAAAGGCAAAAGATAGAAGCAATTTCAGCATTTCTTGCCCTTCAGTTCATTCAGTTTTACTGCATAGCATGGTAGCAGGATAGCCCAGAGTGGCAGAGGGTGAGGGAAAGAAAAATCTTTCCCACAGTAATAGATATCTGCATTAATTCAATGTGGGCAGGTGGATTTCATGCTCTGGGAGGCAATCGGAGAGTTCTAGTCGTTCCTCAGCATTAATCCATCCCTGGTATACTGCCTGCATGTAGTATACACACACTCTCACATCTCCCTTGCAGAATGATCCCTTCTATTGGTATGAATCTGGGCATAGGATCATGCGATCATAGCACAGAGTCATTCAAACTGCGCCCCCGGCTTGGGATCCCATGTGTCTGCTTGTAAATGCATGCTACTTTTCCTCCCTATTGTGTCTGTTGCTCTCTTCTTGTTTTTAAAAATTACCTTCATTAAGACTCCAACTCCCTAATTTTTATCCTGTCTCCACCCTGGTGTAAGACTAGAACTTTCAGCTGATCCAAATATGCCTGAACCTTGACCTTTTAATTCCCTGCTGTCTCCAAATTGCTTGACATACTTTATCACATAAATGAGCCTTCAAGGATGCTCTGTGTGTGTGATGCTGCCTTGTACTTCTACCAGCTTCAGATTAAGCAGTGTTCAACTCTATCAGCAGTTCTACTGTTTCGCTTAAAGTTTTCAAAAGCAGTTGATTTTCAGAACAGAAACCTTTTGAAGTCACTACTTTCTTCTGGGTGTGTTTCCAGTGTTTACTTCTCTAAGCAGCCCTTTTTCAGCAGTGGGAAGTCTGGAGGAGGGAAAGCTCCTGCTTCCTCGTGACTACAATTTGTTTGTGTGGCAGTTCTAGGATTATTTAGATACGCGATCAAATTACAATTAAAATAATCCTACATTTTGGAGGAAAAGAGGCCTGAATAAAAGAGGCTTGGGAAAAAAGTCCATTTTTAGCAGAAATGCTTGTTTTTTTCCATGGCCGCTTAGGTGTGGAGAATCAAGATGTTTCTGACAGCAATGATGTGAATGTAGGAGGGGGTGATTTTAATGTAAGAAGAAATAGTGAATTCTGTATGTTTCTTTTATTACAAGGAGGTGGTTGTTGGAACTGTACTGTATCAGACATCAGTGTAAGATGTGCCTTACTCCCCTCACAAGGTTTTCATGGCCTGACATAATTAATCCTGCTCTGGCTGCTCTCTTTCCAGACTATCCAGCACTTACCTGTGCTACTCCCCAGCTTTAGGGAGTATTTTCATCCTCTTCCTTTGAAATAAAATCATGTATCATTTCAAAACACAGCTCTCCACCCAGTTCCATCATTGCATGCAGGTGTGAGTTAACTTCCATTAGAGTAATGGAAAAAAGTGCCTGACTGGGTATCAAGGAGCGCTTGCTGTTTTCTCCTACCAGGCTTTTCATCCCCAGCAAGTTTAACATCTTTTGATCCTTTCACCAGCTGCGGCTTTCCTTTATTCTGGCTTAGAGCACAGCATGAAACCCTTCTCTTCTGCAATTTGCTACTGGCCTAGTTATAACCCCTCTTTCTCTTATTTTGGAAAAAAAACAAAACAAAACAAAACCAAACAACCAAACCACAACCCAACAATTATTGTTTTTAAAACTTGATGATATTTTGTGTTGTTATTGCCCCAGAGCAGCCTGAGCTCAACGGCGTGGAGGCAGTCTGGCGAGAAGAGATCATAGTTCAGACTCTCGCTTTGGCCAATTCAGTCTTCTGCTCCTCACACCCTCTCTGGTCTTGAGAAAAGTCTTTTGTACCCAGACAAGGCCCAGGAAGAGAGATTTATATCTCTACTATAATGAGCAATATAGACTAGCCCAGGGGATCAGAACCATAAAGCTTCTTCCCAGCAGAAGCTGCCTTGTGTTTGGGGTGGTCAGCAGCTGATGGAGCTGTGCTTGGGACAGTTGCCATAGGCAGGGCAAGAACCATGTGTGAGAGAAGCCCCTGGGGCTAGCTTCCCTCATGGAAAGAAAACAGCTGCTTTTGCACCTCTGACCGGAGCTGGGCTAAAAATCTCAGAAAAGCTGAAGTGGCGGAGGAATGCTTCCCTTAGAGATACCATGGGAAAGCCTGCCTAGTACAGGAGTTGCTTCATGTGAATGAAGCCAGAGCAGCATCTGTGCTCTTTCTACAGTAAGACCACTGCATTTGTCAATAAACCTAACCAGCAAGCAGTGAGAGGTGATCACCTAACCTGGTTACTCCTATCTTTCAGTAAGATGCATAGTAAGAGGATGCAGCTGCCACCTGGTTTGGTAAAAATAAGGGCGAGGATGAGAGCAGAGAAGACTGATGAGAGAACTGGAGTTTGTGGCTGGAGTAGCTGGGAGTATTAAACTGAGAGAAAGACATTGCTTCTCTTGACCTGAATCCAAAAGGCTGATGCAATTGCAGCAGTACTTGCATGCAGAGTACTGCAGATCTTCCCCTCCATTCAGCAAAAGCTTGCAAACGCTTTCTCTCCTCTCTGGGTTGCAGCCTCTCTTGGCTGAGCAAATCCTAGTTGTTTGTTATGCCAAGTTCTGGCCTAAAACACACTTGCTGAAGCAGAAGAAAAGAAATGGTAGGGGGGGAACCAACAGAACCCTAAAGAAACAAACCAAAATATCACAACACATCTGAATTCATAATAGAATTTTGGAGAAAGAGGTTTCATGTCACTCAGCTTGGACATGTGCTTTGTTCTGCCTTCAGGGTAAGCAGTATGAACTAATGGAAGAAGCAGCCCTAGCCATCCCATACAAACTTTCTCCTATGGACTCAATCCATAATAATTCTCTGTTCTTTAAAATACTGCTAGCCCACCAGGTTAGCTGGCTCAAACCTGGAAGAAATCAAGGATGATGTCTTTATTAAAAGTCAATAGCTCTCTTCCTGACAAGGATTGGTGGTAACAAGAAAAGTGTTTTGAATACTAGCTGGAAGGAACCCTGAAGATGGTATCCTGCCCTCCACATAAAACCATCCTCCACACACATTTCTCTAACTTGTCCTTAAAAACTATCAGTTACAGAGATTGCTTCCAAGGGCAATTCATTTCACTGCACAATTCTAACAGTTTAAAAAAAAAAGTGACCTAAAGTTCATATATCTGTAAAGTTCCTACACCTTCCTTGCTGTAGTTTACTTAAGGATGTAAGCAATTAAGCCTAAAAATAAGTCAATCCCAACTAGAAGTATACAAAACATTCTCAATTGTGGGCCAAACTCTCTAGCATAGGTGATTTACAAAAATAAAATCCTATGAGACTAGAATTAATCACATAATGATGTAAAGAGGCAGTTGCTCATTGCATCCTCAGTGCTCATTGTATGTTGAAAAGCTGTGTTCTGTTTGATTAGCAGGAAAGACTGCTGATGCTTTTGTGAGTCACTAAGTACTGCTGCGTTTATCAAATTGCTCTGCTTTTGTGAGGACATGAAGCAGTAGCTTTTCTTTAAGCGGAGTCTCAGATTTACCCAGTGGAGTTGGAATTTATGGCCATGGGTATCCAGACAGGGGTTTTGGGCCCGGAACCTGCAAATGTGCAACCATTTAATGAATTAACCTGTTTTTATGCTTAGCTTAAGTTAATCAATTTCTGCAAGGGATCAGTGTGACAAGCTTAAATCTGATTTAATTACAGCTCCCTTCTGTCTAATGCCACTTATTAAGGGGGACAAGTGTGAACTCCTGGAATAAATATTCTCAAGCTTTTTTGCTCTCTGGAATATGAATACCTCTGTATGATATACTGAGTTGCATGAGTATAATTCAGTTAACAGGCAATTTGTGAATAATATAATTAAATTGCAGCTATAATGAAGAACTGTTTATTTAATGGGTAAGTGCTTCCTTTTTATTTAAAAAAAAATCTGATTTGAAAGACAGAAAATCAAGAAGATAATTGACAAAAATCATCTAGTGGACAGAGAGCTCACCCCTGCAGAATGTGGCTTAACTCTTCATCCTAGAGATGCATGGTAACTGTGCTTCTGAATTTAAAAAAAAAAACACACCAAAAAAACAACTAAAAAAATAAAACCACACAAAACCCCCAAACAGTCTTAGTAGTTAGGAAATATCATGTTAAAGATTCCATCTCCATCTGCAGCTGTTACAGAGAGGAAGATTGGGCCAGGGTCAACAATAAAGAGGTACAGTAATTAGCTGCAATAAAGGAGAAAATGAGCCTTATTTCACCACCGCTAATCCTGTGGTACAGTGTCATTACTTTAGAAAAAGAAACATTATGGATACTGATAGAATCCAGCTTTGACAGAATGTTAAGTTTGGGGCATATCTGGACTCATTCTGTGGCACTTTTCCTGCTCATCTGCACAATCTTATTTCTTAGTAAGGCAGAGGAGTGTTCTTATGAGCACGAAGATTTTATTGCTATTTTTTGGACAAAGGTTTCTCCAAGCAGGAAAAAGAAATCCTTATAAGGAGTTCAGGGAGTTAATTTGTCTTTTTGGAAAAGACTCCAGTATGTCAAAAGGTTTAGCTGAGGCTGACCTGTCTTTATTTTGAAGAAATAATTTGTTGTCTAACACCCAGCGTGATTTCTCCCAGGAGAGCTGAGTAGGTCTATTTGCTGGCCGGTACATTGCTCCTTTTGACTGAACACAGTTGTGTTCTGTTGATGGCTTGTCCCTAGAGACTCCAGTGAATGCAGGAAAATGCCATAGGACATGAACCCACGGAGATATTTTTAAAAAGTAACAGGGAGAAAAACAACAACCACCATCAAATAAACAGGCAAAACCAGAGAAAAGGTGGAACTCATCCAAAATCTGGTGAGGTTCTTGTAAAACGGTGCTTTAAGGTTTTTTTCATGTTAACAAGGTGTTCAGGACCCTTCACGTTGCTGAAGGACTGGGTTAAAAGAGCATTTCACAGACCTAATTGGATAAAGATACCCATACAGCAGCAACAGAGGAAACCCACTTTAGCCTTTGTATCTGAGCAGAGGAGCTTTTATTAATTTAGAAGTGAATGGCTGTGCATGCTAACAGAAGTTGACGTTCCCTCCCCAGCTTAGTATAGCTCTATTTGGCCTTTTTATCTAGCACGATCAGTTTGCTAAATGAAGGTTGCATGTGACCTCTTGCTGCCCTTGAGATTCTGCTTCGTAGGGTCGCTGTCCAGTGTGGCTCGCACCGCGTTTGCCTTGAGAACAGCTCTACGGTGCTTGCTACTTCATCTCCTCGGTTGCATGTTAGGGCCCAGCCAGGACAGTGCAGAAGGAAGGGACACAGTACATTAGCAGAGCTCTTTGCTTCTGCCCAGTATCCAGACATACGGTGGCATTCAAGTGGAAAATATGTTACATCCTCTGTGGTTCAGAGGGATCAACCAAGCATCCCTTCTACAGAAAGACCACAGACTGCAACGCTGTTCAACAGCAATGGAAATGTGAAACATGAATCTGAGCACCAATTTGAAGTGAGGTTTGATCCAGAGAATGCCATTACTTGAGGGAAGAAGGAATGGGATGAGGAAGATGGAATGGGATGAGGAAGAGAACAGGGGTATCTGGAACGCACGCAGGGGGTTCAGGCAAGTGGATTCGATGAGGTTACAGGCAATTTCAGACTATTTGCCTAGGAGGCTGTGTCTGCACTTTTCTGCATGCTGTGAAGAGAAGAATGCATTCTCCCCTTTCAGAGAGCAGAAGTCACGTGTGCTTTGTGTTCGCTAATTATCAGTCATGTCTCAAATTTGTCCCTGTGCTGGCCAGCTGTCCCCCAGGTGAGACTCAGTCACACATTCATTCTGCCTTTCTTTTCTCAGTGTGTGCCAACCCTTCCCATAAGTGTTCAGGCTGTGCTCTGGGGTCTCCTGATGGGATCCTCTGGACTGAGGTCTCAGGGTGGGACTGTGCCTTCTCCACCGGCAGGGGGGGAGTTCTCCATCTCTTCATTTAGGACTCACAGCTCTCTTTCTTTTCCTCAGTGATCTTTTTCTCTTTGCTTACTGCATCTGCCAGCCAGAGAGCAGAAGTTTCTGTCTGGAGTGCACACAGATCAGGGCTCTGATGGGCTCTGTCACTGCAACACTTTCCAGGCAGCTGGAATGGCAGCTCCTTGGAAGGTGAAAACTTTCCTGTCAGAGTTTACTTGAAGACTTTCTGCTTTGAGGAGTTGATCAACAGAGGAAGAATTTCCCTAAAATGTCTAAATAACCAGAGGGACTGGGGTTTGTTTGGTTTTTCTCAGATCACGGCTGTCAGTTTCTTCCACTATTAGTCTTCTAAAAGCCAAACAGAAAGAGGAGAAAACCTAAAATATGTTATATGCAGATCCTGAAAGAAACAAGTAAAAGCCTTTGTAGCATTGCTCACCATGCTGTGGCACTGACTCCATTACCCTGGGTGCTGTACAAACACAGGGCTGTCTCCCTTCTGGGCGATGGCTTGGCCTAACTGTGTTTGTAGACAAGTGAAAATGACAAATCCACTTTATTATGCCTAAAACATGAGCATGGATTTCAGATTCTTGGGCAACATGTAGTTAGGGTGAAAAGACAGCCGGAGGATGGCTCTTATTGCAAAAATATCTTTTCTGCTTATGAATTAACCTGTCCAGCACGCTTGTGCACATACACACATGCATACAGTCAGCTCCTCCTCTTGCAGGCAGTAAATACACTTCCTGGGCCTCTGCTCTCGCCTCTAGCACAAGGATGTGCCGGGACGAACCCCCTGTGAATGGAGGTGCCCTATCCCACTGCTGGTGCTGCTTTGGTGGAAGTGCGGTGATTGTTACTGCAAGGTGACAGCTTTACTCCAAGGCTTTTGGCTTTAAATATCTGTTTCCAAGCACCTTGCTTTATTCAGAGAGCCTTTCTCTGTCAGACTGGCTGGGCGAAGAAGAGCGTCTCAAAATTAGTCTACTTCATGGAAAACTTCCCTTTGCTGCTTTTAATTAAGAAGAAGGTAGAATTTACTAGCATTTTCCCTTTCACTGGTATCTCTGAATCACATTCCAGTTCCTAGTATTTTACTCTCTGTAATCTTCTTGAGTGATTCTGGTTTCATCTTTGAAATAATTTACTGAGCTTGTTTATCAAAAAGGCAGTCAGACGTGTTTCTTACAAGATGCCCCGAGAACTGCCGCATAGACCTGAGTACTTCCTTTGATAGGGGGGCTCAGACACACAGGCATATCTCTGTGGCTGAACAGGTTACTATGCATTAACTGAGCCACAGTAAATCATTCTTTGCATAATCTTAACTGCTAGCAAGTGCAAGGTAGGCATGTTAATGTAAACATAATGAAGGAATGTAACCTAGAGACTTTTACTGCATATCTGCCACCAGCTGAGAGCATGCACAAACTCAATTACCATAGCAGAGTAAATTGCCAAGCCAGAATAATTGTCATAAATCTACATCCCTTGGTTAATTTGGTGTGACTTTTGCATCTAGACTCCAGCCTTCATATGTATTACAGAAGCTTATTCCCTGTTTTTCTGTGCTTGTACTGTAATTTATAGCAAAACAGAGTGCAAAGTGGGTGTACAGTGCTACAAAGGAATAAACATTTTTCCTGATGTCTCTCTTTTTAGCCAGCCTACTCATTATATTTAGATTCTGTAGCCCATTTCCAAACTCACTAGTTTTGTTTTGGGTCAAACCCTTTCATTCTGTATAATTACCTGTACTATTCCCTGCTGGTGAACCCAGCCCATGGCCCATAGGGAGGAAGAAGCAGTGGTTCAGCTCTTTAATATCAACTCTGTGTCATTGAATCATCTCATGCAATGGATGTAATCCAGGCCAGATATGGGCATGCAAGTGCGTTTTTAACCTACTTGTCAGAGCACATGACACCATAATTATATTAGCTTCAGATCAGGCATCGGGAGTCCCCTGAGCGAAGCCATTCTCATGCCGTTACATTGCAAGTCTTTTTAAAGGTATCACAGCAGCTGCTTTGCAATCTTGCTGGTTTTTCCCAGCAAGCCTGACCAAAGTCACTTTTATTTTTGACTAAAGCTGTCCCAAAGAGAGGCGGTATTCTGAAGGAGGTATATGGGCATATTTGTTTAGCCTAGCACTGACTGCCCATTTCTTCACACATACAAGCTCTCAACTCATAACCTGTCTCATTCCATCATATTTTCCAGCTCCTGGGTTTTTCTCTGTAGCCTTGTACGTTTTCCAGCTTATGGTTTGACAGAGCTCTTTGAGCTCATGCTCACGAGACCTGCACAGAGATTTTCTTTGTTGCTGTTTGCTCCTGTGTTGCTGTTAATACTTGGAGACAAGATTAGATTTCTTGCTAATGTTAAATTTGGGTGTTCTTGCTTTTCCCCATGTTCTGAAAAGAAAATCAACTTCATGGCCGTATTATTAAATAAATATTAACAGTGGTTATTATGAAATGTTTAATGCAGTTACAAAGCCTGAAGTTATGACCCTATCTTCTCCCAAGTGAGGTTTGTAGCCCTTTACATCTGGTCTGCATGCAACTGAAAGAGGTTTGTGTAGTGGTTAAACCACAGATGAATACAGATAGGAAGCTGAGATCTCCATGAGGATGCTTGTCTTCTGGTGTTTGGTATTTTTTTTCCCCACATGCAGTAGGCACTATTAAAAGCCCACAATATCAGCCTCTGGTTTTGTTCTAGTAATGCTGAAATCTGCTCTGTTTATGAGCAGAAAGAAACAGTGCAGTGTTTCACACTGAACTGGACATCTGCGTGTGCCAGGTTGATGGAGATGATGTCTGCTGCTGAGGAATCAGGCCCTGACTGTGGCTCAATTAACTCTGCTGCTGCTGTCTCTGTTACATGCAGTATGGCCCACAGGATGAAGGATCTGGGCAGTGCCTGCATCCTTTGGCTATACTGAGGTACAGGTTTATATGGTTCCCTGTCCTCTGCTTGCTCAGAGGCAGGGGCTGTTTATTTTGAAATGCGGCGTGACTTGCTGTGGTCAGGAATCTGTCGTACCTTAGCGAGAAGCCAAAGCGAGGAAGATGCTGTTGAAATGGTGTATGTGAAGCGATGGAGGGGAGGTGGCAGATAGCTTGTAGTGCAGGCATAGGGCCAGCTGGGGCAGGAAACCACCACGTTGCTGAAGAGTCATGGTTTCACAGCTACCTCTTGCCACTGACTTCTGGGTTAGGCAGGAGACATGCAGACCCCCGCCCGCCTGGCCTTCTCGCAGTTAGAGCTGATGAATTTCTTGCATTTGAGACAGGGCAGTGGGCCTGAGAGGCTGATTTACCTCGTGTATCCTCTGTTGAGGAGACTCTCCAGTGAAGTGATAGCAGCTGAATTCCACAATCACTCTGTAGAGCCTATTTTAATCAGCTTTCTGTGTATTTGTGACTTCCGTTTTGCTTAACTTTTATAAAACTTGCTGCTAGTGTACAAGATGTCATACCCCTGTTAATGTTACAAATCTACTCCAGCTGTGTGTTAATAACTCTGTAGTGGCTTGGTTAAAAACAGGAGTGATGGCTTCTAATGTAGAGCAAGCACTAAACCTCTGTGCTGTTTGCTTGCTTCCCTTCAGTAACTCTGGCATAAAATCCTGCAGCTGAGATTTAAGTGATGTAATCTTTACTGTCTCATCAAAGCTATGGATACAGTTGATTGCATACAGCAGGGAAGCAATGCTAAGCTTGGTTAAATGTGCTCACTTGTTTTCATTATCCCACTTTTTTTCATGGGCCCAGCATGTCAGCTTGGGAATGCAGAATGTTTTTCCTCATTTAAAGGGCCTGGGTTTTGCTTTGCTTCTTAAGTCCCTTTAAATGCATTTCTAGGTCTCTTAATTATTCATTATACCTTAATTATATTTAGTCCACCATCGTCACTCTTTCTTTGGTGAAGAAAGTTGCTATTTATGAGTCAAAAGCTGTCTATGAAGCAGACAGTCTGGTATCGTCAGAAAGGCGGGAGCTGGGGGAGCAGTTTTAATTATTAAAAGAAGCTTTGATTAAAGAGAGTGAGTTAATTTAACAAGTGCAACTGGTTTGTTTTGTTTTTTTTTATAGACATGCAGAAGAAAGCATATCCATTAGTCTGTCAGGCCTGACCTGAAACTGTAGGACTAGCTCAAATGCCCTAGGAGATGGACATATCAGTTCTGTTTGATTTCTTTTGAATAGTGTGAACAGTGCTTGCTGGCAGTGGTTGCTGCGTTTGTTTTGTAGTCAGTCATTCTAAGCCACAGGCTCAGAAATAAAATTTTGCTGTGAGGGAGAACCTCATAGTAGCTGGCCTTTTATCCTGACAGGCTGGGGCTAGACACACTAAAAACAAACTGGTGTGTGTCCTGTTGTTTCATGTTGGAATATCATTTATTCTGTTGTGTTAGGGTGGAGGGTCATTTGAGCACCTCATTTTCTGTCAGTCACGGTGGCATTGAGATGGATCATACAGCAAGGAGAATTAAGCGTCAGTTGAACTTTGTAGTTTTGGATGTTCTGGTTACTGTCTAAGATGAAGAATTCAGGACAGGGATTAACTTTCTGTTTTCTGTTGGTTCGAAACTTAGTAAACCAAGATCTTTGGTTCGTGCCAAGGATCAAAAAGGCCATTAAACTGAAATGTCACTTTGTTGGTTCTTGGAGATACGTAGTCTTCTATCCTAGCAGTAGGTAGGATTTTTTATATTTTTTGCCTTTTTTCTCTTTCTTTTTTACATAAAGAAAATAATCTTGGAGAGAACTGCCCACAAACCCCAGTTGTATGGCAGTCTAAGCTGAGGTTTTACTGTTGTGCTGACTAAGTCTGGCTGAGGTTCACACATGCATCTGTTGGATTAATTCTTGCATAAATACCAAACATCTCAGCAGGTAGCTTGAGGAAATAATGCAACAGTGAGTGCAACATAAATATAAATATTACTAAATGAAATAATGACGTTCTCCAGCATAAAAGCCCAGTGAAATGCAGAAGGGAAAAAACCTCCATGTGCTAGTTACTTAACCTTGGCATAGCTACTACACGGGGCTCAGCTGCAGTATTCTGTCGGCACGCCAGCCCCATGCAGGGTCTTCACCAAAACCTTTTATGCAAGACCAAGTGATAGAGGTGGACAGCTGAAATATTCCCACTGATGTGCATTTTTTACATTAGGTGTGCTTAGCCAGGTGAAGTCCGTAACTGCTTTTCTGTGGCATATTAACTTCTGCATCAAATACAGCGTTAAAATATTGTACTTATCATACAAATTGTCTGCAGTGCCATAGTGATCTGAACAGCTTCTATTTATTTTCTCCATGCAGAGAGAGTGCAAGTTTGTAGATTCCAGAAAACTGTTAGTTGTTGCCAACCAGACTCATGCAGGTTGGTGCTTATGTTTGACTCGTATATATTTGTTTCCCTCAAGTATTACAGCTCAGCTAGGCAAGCGATGTCCCAGTGAGAGCAGTAGCTTTCAATCCTTGTCTTGAGCCTGCACTGCCATGGACCAGATGTGAATGGGTAGTGCCAAAAAGTAAATACAAGCAGCTGTTGTGATGCCAGAAGTACCAGCATGATTGTTCTTTGCTAGGTACTTATCTGTTTTTCATCCCTTCCTCCTCCAAATCCTCCCCAGTCTGCTTCTGTCTAGAAGAGAAGAGAGACGGAGAAATTTAAGAACAGTTTCTTTTCTGTCTGTGCCTTTCTGCACCCCTTCTTTTCCACGTCTGATTCTCTTAGCTTCAGTCTAGACAAAAGCTAGAATTCTTAAGGGTAGACTGGGATAAGGGAGAGGAAAAAACAAAAGCAACCAATCTGAAAAGCAAGTCAGAAAAAATACCAGATCTCATCTGAAGGCCATCTTTTCCTGTTAGGTGTTTGCACGATGTATAGCATAACTGTAGATCCCTAGAGTCTGACCCCTTACAGCTAAACACCAGTATCACTGCTTCTGGGAAAAAGAACAAAATAAGCATATAACATCAGGGTAGCTTGTGCAAGTCTCTATTTAATTACAGTGCTGCATGAAGACATTTGTTGGTGTCACATGTACTTGCGATGGCTATTATACATTCTTGACTCTTGAGGGAGTCATGTTTTCACTGGAGTTTTTCACCACAGAGGTAGTGGCTTTTTTTTTTCCTGTTTTCCTTTTTTATTTCAGCAGGATTTAATAAGCTGGTTAGACCTACTGTAATTAGTTTACTCTTCAATCAGGAAGATAAACAGTATCATGACTGTAGTGGGAGCAAGCAGGCAAGCGCCAAATACAGTGCAGGCAGAATTCACTAGCTTCTTAATTAAAACCTGTTCAGGGGGTGCAGAGCGCCACACAGGCTTCAGCGAGCTGTGAATCACAGGGAAGAAAAGCAGGAACAGGAAGACTCAATAAGCAGAACTAAAGCTTCAATTACAAATAATGAATCACAAAATAAGGACTATAGCAAGGGTCTGAAGTTCTTCTTCAGGAATGAAGAAACAAAATCTTCTCAGTAATGTGTTTTAAAAAACATATCAGTACCCTTACCATCAGCAGCATGTCCCGCCATCTGAAGTCCTTGGGAAAGTATTTTTTCCAGAGTGGAAGTAACAGTGAGGACTGTATTTGCTAGACTCGGATCTGAGGGCAAGAGGCCTCAGAGTCCCATACGATGCAACTGAATTCTCATAATTTCAGAAGTTTCCACAAACACCTTCCATCACAACTATGGGCTGGATGTCATCGTGCCAGGTGCTGTATGAACAGATTGCAAAGACTGTCCTTGCTCTTGCCATTAGTTTGTTCTTTGTAAAGCCAGAGGTGATCATATATTTTGGTCCTCTCAAAGAGAGTTATGAAGGCTTGATTCATGGGTGGAAAGTGCTTTACTTTGTTATCTGTAAGAGTAGATGTTTTATGGGAAAGGAAAACCTGCAGCAGAGGAGATGAACAGACGTGATGTTACCACCTTTCCAAGGGCAGTGGGGATATAGATATTCCAACAAGATACTTTTGAGTCTGGAGAATTAGGAATGAGTGGCTTAAAATTTTATTGGGATGAATGATGGGCTGCAGGTAATTTCTCCCAACAAATACTTAACTTTTAGGAAACAACACCTGTGAGTTTTGGTCCAAGTTAGCAAACACATGAAGGACAGGGGCCCTTTTTCAGCAGCTCTTTTCCTCCACGATGTTTTGGAAGAGTCATTTATCTAGTTGTTCAGATGAGTTGAGCTATAAGGTTCTGCATCTACATTCAGAAACAAAATTTTTGAACAAGGTACACAGTATTGAAGGTGATGATTTTGTCCTGGGTTAACACTGAACACAAAATAAAATCATGGCACAAAGTTAAGATATTATTCACATTCCACTTATATTAAGGGCTCACACCAGGTTTTAGTACAGGGTAAGTATCACCTATGGCAGCTTCCAAATGCTTTAAAGCTGTTTTGTCTATATGCATATTATTTTCTATTTTAATTCAGCTCCCCATCTGTTAATTCACTAAGTCAAATGGCACCTTTCTGCTTTGTGATTGTAAAAATGTTAGAAGATTGAGCAGTAGCTTGTTACTATTTTTCCACCCAAAAAACCCTATTGAGTTTACATTATTCTTTGAATCTTTTAAGTAATATCAGTCTGAGTTGCTTCCCATTACTGAGTGAATTTGCTTGGTTAAAACTGGGGGAAAAAAAGAACAGATAACATGTGCCTGAGCTCTCTTGAGTTAGTGTTTCCAATTTTCTGATTAAAAAGGATTGGAAAGTTTCCTGTGCTTCTATAAGAAGTGGGCTTTTTTTCCCTTGCTATAATCCTATTATCACACAAAGTACAAAGGTTTCTTAGCTATGCATTACAATGCTAAGACAGAAGAGTGACTGGCCCCATCTTACATGTTCATAAAAGTCTTTCCCTGTCGACATCATGTAACACCCGCTTCGTGTACGTCAACAAAATGTTGCCCTGGTAAGCATGTACTCTCCTATGCACTTAGTACATAGGACATATTTCTGCTGTGGGTATATGCTAAAACTCTTCCCCAAGATGGGACACATTTAGGCACCTGTAGGATCACTCTTAATTTAACTTTACAGCTACGAACAGACCTTGAAGAGCCATGTTCAAATGTTATACAAGTCCATGGGTTAAATGCTAATAACGCTGGCTATCAGCCTCTTCGAGTAATACAAAGTTTAGAATGGAAACCTTTGGATCAAGGTGGGACTCCTGTTTCAGTTTCAGAAAGCAGCTGAGAGGATGTGTTATAGCTGCTTGGCATAATCTTTTATTGATACACAGCTGGAACACATTCTACCAGCACAGTCCATCCCACAGGAAAATGCTTTGTTAGCAATATGGGAAAACCAGAGAATAAAAGAAAGCCCTCTTGGCAGAGGTCTTTATCTATTCTGAAGCAGAAACTATGTGAATATTCCACGCACTGCATAGAGAGAAAAGGGATTATATTGCTTTCCAGATTGCGTTTTAACAGCTTTAGAAAACAGCAGGTAACTAGAACTTCAGAGCCTGCCTCTGCTTATGGCTATTGTAATCATCTAGTCCTCCAGATCCTACATTAATTTCTAGCCAGTCCTATTTCCATGTCATTTTATTCATCTTAATATATTTTATTTACAGAGGTATTACAAAATATATTTTGAACTGAGGACAACTAGTAAGTACAGTGTAGATCTGGCAATGCCAGAGCTACCTTGGTGAAATTACGCTGTTATGGGTTTTCAATTGTTTTAATCCATTAAAGAGATATCAGAGGGTAAGGGATGCTGGAAACTTCCAGACTTTTCCAGAGTCCAACTTGGACACAGGAGCAGGTCCAGCTAGGGACTCTGGCTTTTTCTAAAACACAGAGTTTTACCTCATTTACTGTTAATTTAAACTAGGCACAATGTTATTCTGCACTCTCTCTATTGAGAGACATAGGCAAATTATATCTGAGGTGGTCCTTGGCTTCATGGTACCCTGAAGTTAGGTGAGAAGAACTGGACCTAACTTAGCTGACTTGTTCAAGTTCACATCTGAGATGGACGTGGCTGTAGATGCCTCACCTGGCACGCTGTCTTCATGTTTCTACATTTGCCACATTAACACTCCTCACCTAGTTATGTAACTTCTTGTAGGAGACTGGAGATGAAATGCTGGTGGGCAGAAATTGCTGCTGGGTTGGCTGATGACAGATGATAGTTGGTGTCCTGTTTGATCTGAATGTATACCATGTGATACAAGGTATCACTTCCTTAGTTTCTCTCCTCCTGTTTTTTGGCTTGGGCTTCTGTTCAATTCATCCTGTGTATTCATATTTACACTGATGTACTGGTCCCACATGAAGCTTATGCTCCCCTTCTTCCTTCCACCAGTTGCTTGTAGGCCCATGTTGCTGCAGGGATTGGATCTGTAGGTGGCATAACTTTCTTAGCCCGCTTGGGGGCCTCTTAAAGTTTTTTCTCAAGGATTCAGCAGTTTAATACTGGGTAAGTCAGCTCGAGGTGAAGGCAAAGCTATTGCATGGAGTTTCCGCAAGCTCTGTCTGGCTCCTATTGCAAAGCGGAAAAGATGGTCTCGTCTTTGGTGAGAATTGTATCAATGATGTAACACACAAGCTGGTAGCGGCAGTGACCTACTGCTACCTTTGCGTGGCTCTGTGACTGACTGTCTGTGTTTAATGCACTCAAGGTTAGATGGCCACAGGCAAGAATCAAGTGAGCACGTCTTGATTTTGCTTCCACTTTAAACACAGTGTGAGGGTAGCTCTGAAAAGTGCCTTTGGGGTTGGTGTCCCAGAGTCCAAAGGTCACCTCAAGGGATGAGAGAACCTCCCACGTGAAGGTCCTCTTTGCATCCCCACCAAGAGGCTCATGGGCATGGCACTGGTGTAACACTGTAGGCCTCATGCCCAATACAAGAGCTCGAGACCTCCCCATGGCTGCCCCTTTGTGTGCGTGAATGGCATTGGTTTCTCATTTCTCATTCTTAAAAATGTGGCTGCTGCTTTTACTTTTAGCAGTGGAGGATCTTCATGAAAGCCTTGCGAAACTCAATGTTGAAGGTGGTGTAAATAATTGGGTTGACAGCACTGTTGACATATCCAAGCCATGTAAAGGCGCTGTACAATGCTGGGGGGATGTTGCAATCGCAGTGCATGTTCAGGATGTGAGTGATGAAGAATGGGAGCCAGCAGATGATGAAAACACCTGGGGGAAAAGGAAAAGACAGATTTTGATTGCTGAAAGTTGGACAAATTTTGAGACTATAAGAACAGTAAGGATGTTTTGGTATAAAAGAAAAATGCTTCCCTGAAAAATAAGCCTTCTGTTTGTCTGTTAGGTCTTAGGCTATATTCTGACTGTCCAGGTACTAAAGAACTTCTTTGCTGATGTAATCAGGCCAGTTGCATCAAAAAAATCTGACTTTCAGAGATGCCAGTTTCTTGCTGAGCTATGCTGCCTTTTGTGTTCTAGAAAGCCCATGAGCTCTCTTACCCCTGCACCTAGCTGTCTTTTGTCAGTCCAGACACCCCACAGATGGACAGCTTTCTGAGCCCTTTGTACAGCACTGTGAACTGTTCTAGCTGGGAAGGAGGTAGCCTTCCTATTGGCAGCGTCTTGCCTATGTATTCTCTAAGGTATCCAGTGAAAGTATGTGGAGGCCTGCAAAAATAGTCTACACTGGACATTCAGACTGGCTACCCTCATTCTGGGTAGTTATTGGTTTTCTGCAGAAACACAAGAGGAAGCCAATGTGCGCTCTCACCAAGTACAATGGCTAGCATCTGAGTGGCTTTCCTTTCCTTCTGTTGTGCCAGTTTCCTCCTGATCACAGTCTTGAGAAGGGCCCTTGTCTTGCCATTGGGCATAGACTGGATCTCAAAGACCTTGGCTGTGTAGGGTGTTTCTTTGGCATGTCCGTTCTTCTCTACTTTGCCAGGGCTGTCGAAAGCCTGCAGAGTTGAGTTGGTGCCCTGATTAGAAGCAACTGGCACAACCAACTGATGGCTACTTGGTGCCGTTGGTTTGATGGTCATTTTCTCAGGGGGACTGGTACTGGACACCATCTCCATTTCCATATCTTCTATGTGACTCTCCGCCTCCTGGACAAGAATCAAATGTCCACAACGGTAAAGAGAGATAAATATACGCAGAGAAGCAATGAACATTCCTTACAGAGTGAAGCTGGATGATATTGAAGAGCAACCAATCCCACTTCTCCCTCCCTACATTTTTGGTAGATGCTTGGAGAATGGCCTGTAAAGTGTTTACAGATAAGAATACTTTTGGGTAGATGAGATTGACAGAACTGCAGTGAATGACTCTCCTTTACTGCACCAAGAGGCTAAGAAATGGGAGAGACACTGTCTCAACTCCCCATAGGTTTTATTCAGTTTTCAGAAGTTAAATAAATAAAAACAAAATCAATAAGCAAAACGCAACAAAGCCAATGCAGTCCAAGACTTTAAATAAATAACAGAGAGGAGAAGAAAATAAAAGACACAAAATGTTAAAATGTCACGGCTTTTATAGCTGATCTTTAGGTGAGCTTAGTCTGGCTTTTTGAGCTCTATGATCTTAAACCCCCTGCTTCACTCTAAGGAATGGGAAGAATATTTAAATTTTGAGATTGAATGGTAACCTTTGTTCTTAGTTTATTTTTCTCCCACCCTACATGCATCCATTTCGTGCCCTGAGAGGAGAAAAAGGGAAAGCTAAATGCTCTGAAAAGCTACCACTTCTCTGTAACACTCACCACTTTGCGCTTATTAACTTGGAAACTCCCATTGGACTTCACAATAACTGTGCAGAGCTTGACGTCTTCTGGATGAGTGCATTTGTCCTAAGGGGCAAGCACCAGCTCAGAGGTTACACAAGCAGATATTACTTGGGAAGGGAAGCTGGTGAGGGAGGCACGTGGAAATACAAACACAGGGAATGAAGCAGAAATTAATTAGTATGACTATGGCGCTAAGAATGATGGAAAGCTACCCTGAAGAAGCAGTGACAGAGGCAAGTATTCCTTATGCTTTTCACCAAAGGAAGGAAACCACAAAGATCTGCTAATGTTTCTGCCTATCCCTGTCTTGCTGCCTCCTTGCTCGACATGGCACTGGCTTCTGAGGCAAGGCAGTTGGGAGGCGGTGCCTCCGGGACTATACACTCCTACTGCTTGTTTTGCATGTGCTGCAAGAGTAGCGTTTTGACAAGCAGTCTCACACTTCACACGCTCAGCTGGACTCCACTTACATATCTCATGCTTTGAGAGGCTGTTTTCACTGCAGAGGCATCATTACCAGCGATGTAGTTTGCACCCCAGCCACGCAAACAACTTCCATTGAACTTCTCCATCACAACAGCAGGACTGACTCAGAAAATAGTATAGCCTGTAGTCAGGCTACTAACCCAAACTTAGAATCAAAGGAACACGCGGTCTGGTTAATGAAGCAGCTCCTAATGCAGATCTGCTGATGAAACATTCCCTGAGACCCAGGGAGGCCTGCAAAGCACCAGCCAGTGACCTGATAATCCAGTGTGCAACTGGGACTCCAAATGGCACAGGACACAGCATTCACTTTTGTGATCCAGTATTTCACCTGGTCCAGCCAGTGCCACTTGGGGAATGGAGGATGTGCTTTGGGGAATGAAGTGGAGCTGGGAAGGCGAAAGGACGGAGACTGGTGAGAGCAAGGCAGAGGTCTGGTTACCTTCAGCGGGGCTCGCGTGTCCGAGTCCAGGCCGTGGCTGCTGCGCTTGGTGTTGACACGCTTCCTGCGCTTCTGCAGCACTATGTAAATCTGCACATACACCAGCAGGGTGACAATGAAGGGAACGTAGAAGGAGACGATGGAGGAATACACGACAAAGGCAGGATTGGCAATGATGCACTCATTCTCATCTGGAAGACAAAAAGTTTCAGGCTTGTTGTCGCTGCTGCTAGGAGCAAGGACTGGCTTCCCCCTCTTCTCTCCCCCTTTCAGAAGGCACACAGACAGCCAGAGAGTGGGGGGTTTGGGTTCTAGGGGGTACCACCATGTCAACTGGAAGTGGTCCCAAAACAGCAAACTCCACTTGGGTCACAGAGAGTCACGTATGACCTGAAGTCCCTGTCTATTGCTTGCCTTACAAATAGAAGCCTGCCAGTCCCATGCTGTATACAATCCAGTCTTCCTATGGAACTGATGGTTGAACAGCCCGTTCTTTTCTTGCCTGCTTCAGTGAAGCTATTTGTCCCATGACTTTCTTGCATTAAAACACATGAAAAAGAAGGATTTTGATTTTGTAGTGGACAAATGTTAATGTAACATTGAGAAGCTTTGTGTAAACTACATGGCCTCAGTTCTGATGTGTCTAAAACACTGGTCTGGAACAGCAAGAGAGAAATGGATTCAGAAGAAGCTGACAGAAATAGTCTAGCATGACAACGGGAGAGGACACCTCAAACAGGGACGGATACATCCTAATACACCTAAAGCCTGATCCCTGTTTATTTTTGACTTGTAAGAGAAGACCTCTTGGGGACTCAGTAAAGCCAGGACAATGCCAATGGCCGGCTGTAGGTGGTATCACTACTCACCTGTGTTGTTGAGGCCAAAGAGGATTGGGCAGGAGATGGCAAACGAAAGCACCCAGACCACAGCGATCATGACGGTGACCCTGCGCTTCGAGCTGTAGCGGGTATTGTACAGCATTGGCATTGCTACTGCTGTGTACCTGCAGTGTGAAGATACAAACCCAGGTTACTGTTGTTCTGCCAGTGCTGACAAACTTTGGGAGAAACTACACCTAGTTACTGTGTCTGAAAGCCTGGTCCAGCGAGAGAATACAGGGCAAGTCAGGTTTCACGAATCTCCAGGATGTTTGCATTCCGTGTTTTGGAAGGCGTGAGACTGAGGTCAGCTTAGCAGAGCGGTTTTCTTCCACACTCTCTGAGCTGCTGCCTTCCCACTGAAGTCCGCTTCGCTATGTGAGTGTAGAAACAGAAGGAACTGAGCTAGCGGGGATGTACACAGATAGTTCCATTTACATTCTCAAGACTAGTGTTTCTGTGTATGCTTCTGATGGAATCTCTGCTCAGACCTTGTTTAGGTCCTCTAAATCGCTCTTCAAAAGATGGCAACACCACTGGCTCTCAGCATTTTCCGGTCTCCGAGTCACAGGTAAAATTAGACCATATAAAGACAGCCGTGACATGCTACTGTGCATTTGATACAGCTTGCTTCCACAGAGCCCTCACCTGTCAATGCTGATGGCACAGAGGTTGAGGATACTGGCTGTACACATCATAACATCAAGGGTTACAAAGATATCACAGTGGATCCGACTAAACCTCCACTCACCAACCACCTGCAAAGACGAAAAAATAAGGTCAGTAGAAGAATTCACTGAGAATTCACCACTATTGAGAGGGTCTAAAGGGACAATTTTGCACAAAAACACAGATGTTTGCTGGTAGCTGGAGTTCTGCTGGTTCAAGAGGGATCAAAATTTTGTCTACAGAGGTTCCAGCTGGAATGGGGTCACATGTAATCAGTCATACACTGTGTCAAGTAGGATTGCTTGCCATTGAGTGCCTTCAAGGACTTTGTTCTGTCTAGTCTAAAGGTCTCAAGTGATGGCAAGGCCACAAAGGAAGTACTCTGCTCCATTCAAACCATTCCTTAGAGCATTCCCCTGAGAACCGGTGTGATTTTGTCCTTCCTATTCCATCTGGTTACTGTGTATTGAGCTAGGCAGCCCAAACACTAAGCACAAACCTGAGCTCGTATTCCAGTGACATAAGGGAGTGCATGGCTCCTCAGAGTGAACCATGTAGGAGCTTAAACAGATCTCTGAAGCATTGCAAAGAAGTATTAGGAAGGAAATACACTAATTTTATATCCCAAGCACCTCTAATTGTACTTACAGCGTATTATTAGGCACTTTTTTGCAATTATACCTAGCAAAGACCAGCAGTAGAGAAGCAGGATTTTCCTTCATTTCTTAGTTTAAAAAATCAGGGTAGAAATTCCTCCTTTTTGTTTTTTTTTGTTGAACAAAATTTATTTAATCTAGAGTAAAAATTCTTTGATATGCTACATATTGTGATAAAGACAAAGAACTAATGATAACACTTCCAGTTACCAGTAGCCTTTTTCTCCTCACTTATCTTGCTATTGAAACTGAACTTTGCCAATTAAGTTTAATAGCAATTATTAGGACTGCTGTATTTGACATGTGATGAAAAAAATATATTTCCCTCTAATAAAAATAGAGTCCTACTGCATTTGAAAATAGAATGAATAAGATATCTATTCTTCAGTTATTTCTGCTCTGATATACATAACCATAGGCAGCATAAAGAAGAAAGAATGACTGCATTGAAGCCTGAGTGACAGATGAATACTCAGTGATTAAAAAAGCACTTAAGAGACAGTTACATCAGTAACTTGGAGAATTTGCCCCAAGGCAAAGGTTTCCAGCCAGATATAAGCCTCTGTAAAATCAGTTTCCTGGACTCATAGTTTCCAATTTATGGAAGATGCTGTAAACTGTAGCAGTTCTTTCTCTTAGTGCTTTCATTTATGTAGAGAAACCTCAGAGGCTTGGAGGTAGAAGATTTGTTTGCAAGGAGGCTGATTTTTAAAAGGGTTTCCTTTTGACATTCTATTTTGTCTGAGCTTGTGACACAAATCCTAAAAAAAAAAAAAAAATTAAAAAAAAAAAAAAAAAAAAAAAAGAAAAAAGAAAAAAGAATAAAGAGAATTTAAAAAAAAAAAAAGACATTAAAATGGAGGAAAGGAAAAGAAATAAGTTATTTTCAAAACCTTTATATTCTCATGTTGTGGAGGGTTCTATAAAGTTTTTCATCAAAGCTTGGCTTCAAGGAAACAAGAAAAAAATTCTTGAATGTTCATGACAAAACTTGATCTGAAAACAAGAAAAACATGTAAAACATCTTTTAATAATAAAAATTAATATTTTATGTCAAGAAGTTACGCATTTTTAGTTACTGTATTTATTTTATATATAAATAACCTGAGAGTGATATAATTTTATATATGATCTTCAAAAAAATGTTATGTTCTTCAAACAGCAGAAATTATGCACTTTAGGGCCATACCTAAATAGAGGAAAAACTTCAGTGAACATTGTATAGCCGGGGAAAGCTTCAAGAAAAAGATTTACTTCTCTTAAAAAGAATTTCAAAATCTATTCTTTTTTCACAAAGGGTCTCCTAATTGAAATGTTTTTTAAGTCATCAAGAGTTGATTAAACCAAAATATTCCAGCTTAATTCTTACTTTGTCAAATACTTCTAGGTTAAGAAACCATAAAAACTTGTTACTGTGTTACAATACTGTTGTGCCTTTGTGTTGTGTACATGTTCATGGGATTTCTAGGGGATGGAAGGCGTGAAGTAATAGCATAGAGTATCCTTACTAAAATTACTTGGGAAGTTATCTTATTAGACTATTAGCTTGACCTCTAAGGGAAGTGATTGGTTCAATGAATTTCCAGATAATTTTATAATTGACTTTTTAAAAGCCCTAACAAATATGCTTTAGGGATGATTCCAGAAATCACAGAATCACAGAATCATCATGGTTGAAAGGGACCTCTGAGATCATCGAGTCCAACCACCAAAAAAAACCCAAACAAAAAACAACATAAAAACCCCAACCCAACAACATACACAACACCCCACCACATCACACCCACCCACAAACCAATAATCTTGGGCACTAGAGCATGCCCTGAAGAGCCATGTCTACACATTTCTTAAATACTTCCAAGGATTGTGACTCCACCACCTCCCTGGGCAGGCTGTTCCAGTGCCTGACCAGGCAGTAAAGTAAAGTAATTTTTCCTAATATCTAATCTGAATCTCCCCTGCTGCAACTTCAGACCATTTCCTTTGGTGCTGTCATTATTCCCTTGGGAGAAGAAAAAAAAAAAAAAAAAATTAAAAAAAAAAAAAAAGAAAGTACTTAAAGGGCAAAGGGTTCTGGGCAGATTTGATTTCAGATTGCAGACGCAGAGAGTGATCACAGTGAGTGTGCCTAACCCACATCAGTACAATGGCTCCTTCTCTGTCAGCAAATGTTTGTCATGTTTTTTGTTGCTTCAAGCTAGCAGTGTGTTTAGCAGAGTGTGAATAAGAGCAGAAAGGGCAAAAATAAATTGGGGAGGGGGGGAAGTATTGTTGAGACATAGAGGCCTGATTGATCTATTTGGCAGATGAAGGAAGCTGAGGTTCCTGACCAACTCCATGTACACAGGAGCCCAGAGAGAGTAAAGTATCTTACATGGTTTGTGCTTCAGTCTTTCACATTAGAAAAAGAAGTGTCTGAGAGACTTGTACCTGGACCTAAGAGAGCAAGAGCTGCTCACAGCAAAAGCCTCTGCTTGAAAAGGGTTGTCGCAAAAGGGGAATATAACAGAAGAGCATAACTGGTCCCAGAGGCATTGACTACCATCGCAACCAGCCTGTGGTCACGCTAATGAGCTTTAGCAGATGCACAATGCCTTACGTTTTCAAAGTGCCATGAAAATAATAATTAACTAGAGCGATAATTAGTATTGTGGTTTCTTGACAGCCTATGTCATGTCAGTGGGTTTGTTTTGCTTTGCATTAATGCTTAATGATATAATTGATTATGGCTTCTTCTTCCCCTGCTCTCTTCTTTGTTTTATTATTTTATCTTGTAAACAAGTGCCTTAAAATTAATTGTACACTTGATATAGTTTCAGTCTTGTTATCTCACCACCATTCATTCTCTCTTGGTTGTGATTGCCACCAGCATGCCAGCTCTCAGCCGAGTGAAGAACATGGGCACCCCAGCGAAGGGGCCCAAAGGAGAGGAGCTGTGTATCTTCTCTAATTCCCTCCTCTAGAGATGCACTTCATTCTTTCAGGCTATTTACTGTTGCAAGAGTCGTTTGCCATCAAGTAAACAGGTGGCAGTCTTCGGAGTATTTGGTGCTCACAAGCCACAGTGCTCTTTTGTACCAAAGCGACACGCTAATGGCAGCGATGTGGAAAGTAGCTCAGCTGCTATTCTGTTTCTCTCACACATTGTGACACAAAAGCTCTGGATTTATATCCTACTTCTACAATTGCCTGCTCTTCTTACTACTGTCGTCCTTCAGAAATAGGAATTTGATTACAGTTCATTAGTGTGACATCCATGATGTTGCAGACTCATTCTTATGCTTGGCAATGAACAGTTCATCTGTGTAGTTTTGAAAACAAAATTGGTGTCATTTTGCTCTTGATCCCTCTTTTTAAAGGCCAGATCTTCAATGTGATTGGATTGTAGTTTAGTCGTCTGAACAACAATGCATTTTCAAGTCAGCCTTTCATCTGCTTTCATGCCTATTTCCCAGAGAAATCTGACCAACTGTTAGGGAATTAAAAACACTTTTGTTTTGGGAAATTCAGGAGGCCTTGAAATAGCTGATGTCCAGGCTGCTAAACCTTTTCTCTCCCTCCCCGTTCACCAGAAACATTCAGTACCAAAAAAGAAAACTGGGTCACTTACCTCCAGATAGACCACCCAAGGCATGACCAAGGTTGCTACCAAGAGATCTGCCACTGCCAAACTCACAATCAGGTAATTAGTGGTAGTTTGAAGGGCCTTTTCCCTGGACACAGCCATACACACCAGCACATTGCCAAAAACAATGACAAAGATGAGGAGGGTGAGCAGCATGGCATAGTAGTTATAGTGAGGCTTCTGCTCTGCATCAGACTCGTTGAGTGGCTTGCTCCAGTTCCTGTCACTGATGTCACCGTTGTACCAAGAGAGGTTTAGGGGATCCATGGAGGTAGAAGTGCCAGGTTCCAGCTCCACCCTGACACAAAGATGTTGAAAAGACAGTCAAAGGCCAACATGTAAAATAAAAATAAACCAGTTACACATGTGCTACCTCATTCGTGGGATTCTCTGGAGCCTGTTCCCCCTACCCTGAGTTCCTGTGTGCAAGTGGTTGACTGACTGGAAATGCGATGAAGACCTAGATGGGAGGCTGAGAATGATAGTCAGATACCTAGGCAGGGATTCAAGAAGTTAATTTCTATTTCCAGTTCGTCCCCCCGATTTCTGTAGCCGGAGATACTAGCTACTCTGTGTTACAGCAGATTCAGGCAGAGTGCCTGGGACTTTTGTGTCCGCTCCCCTGACTGTCCCTAACCAGTAACTGCTCTGTGTTAGAGGTACACAGTTCAGGGCAGTTGTGCCATGACCCACTTTGTTTATTTGCCACGTGCTTTATGGGGCTTAGGGCAGTGTTCTTCTTTTTTTTCATTCTTTTTTTTTTTTTCCTTTGCTTTTCCCTTTTTTTTTTTTTTTTTTCTGTTGTTTGCAGCAGTAGAGACAAACGATTTAGGGATGAAGTTTCCACCTTCAACATGAAAGATCGCTTGTGTTTGTGGATTCAGGTCAGACATTTAGTGTTGCCTGAGGGTTTGGGGCGTTTTTTTTTTTTTTTTTCTTTTTTTTTTTTTTTTCCCTTTGTTTTTCTTTTTTTTTTTTTTTTTTCCTCCAGCAGGGAAATGCTTAAAAAAAACCCCAACTATGAATCAAATGTGATGATAATGCAACTTGACAGTAGCAGTTCTGGTGTCAGGGCTGGACGGTGCCTGCCTTCTGCCATTCCCTCAGTGAGGCTGCAGTGCAAAGGGGGAAATGGTGAGGGCATGACTGGGTGCCATCCCACAGCCCAGCCTCTGAAGCTCCTGGCACTGGGAAGACAGGTCTCCCTGGAAATCCTTGGTTTCCACTGGCTATGGCTTGGGTCCCAGGCTTACAGGCAATTTTTATGGATGAGGAAGAAGGAGAATGAAAGTGAACTGACCAAAGATGAGGAAACAATATTCTAAAGAACTGTTGCTGTCTGGATGTAGAGGATTGTGAGTTATCAGCTGCAAATGCAGGCAGCAAAAAGCTACTCTCTGCTGAGAGAGGTGTATAAACAAAGCTAAAGTGTGGGATGTGGTGCATGAAGGGAAGGTCATGGTTCAGCTCTGATGATAAGACTTCAGTAGAGCTGATATCTCTTAGGTGATATTTCTGTATGGTGCAGGCTAGTGAAGGTGCATGAATGTCCATAAGGTTCTATGGATTTTATGCCAGCAGGTGATGCAAAGCAGTGATACCAGGACACTGCATACCCCTAAATCACTGGGATCCAACTGCACATATGTCCACACTGTAAAAAAAATTGGCTAAAAGTTAAGCTACATCATGCAGGCCTTGTCAGCAGGTGTCTGTATTGGGGTCTTTGTCTGGTGCTAGCATATGAAAAACAAATTTTACATTTGCAATGAGACTGTAGTTTATTTGGCCACAGGCTCTGGCATGCTGGAAAGACCTTCTCCTGGCTGTGTGAGGCTCTTTTGGCTCTCATTTAGGTGGACTCACTGAAGAGCTCCCAGGGCAGGATTTGTGTAGTGGGTGCTTGGGATGGTCTGGGTCCTGCTGGCATTTCTACACACTTAGAAAAAGAAAGGATTGCCACATGATGTGTGTTTGCTGAAGCAGTAGGGGCTGAAATGTGAGTATTGACTCAGTCTGGGAGTCATCCCTGTCCTCTGCATAACTGATTTGGTAGTACAGGCAGAACTGGATGTGCTCAGATCTGACTGGCGTGCACCTGAGTCTGCCTTTCAGAGAGCCACAAAGGCCACAGGGAGAAGAGCACTGAGCTGATTTTCGCTGTATGAGCTACTAGTTCCCTGAGCTCACCAGAACCGTGAATGCCAGATGCTCCAAGGAGAAGCAAGTGGAGCAGTCTGATCATAACGCCGTGGCTCGGGCGTACAGCGGAGGCAGACAAATGCTAGCTTCAAGTCACAGCTGTGCCACTGAGCAAGGCGAAATGCAGCTCTTTGTTGAAGCTCAGTGTTTGTTGAAACACAGCTTCTTTGCCAACTGGTGAATTAGTGTAGTGAGGCCAGCAAAAATAGAGCTGTCATTCCCGAACTGCTACCCACAGCTGCAGAGGGTCTCTGCAATGGCATAATCCACGCTGATCTGTACCTGGGCCTGAAGTAGTCTACATCAAGAAATGGTGACATGTCTGAGACTATCACCAAAGAATAAAGGCAAGGGCTGTTTAAAAGCAACTGGCTATTTTGGCTTTGGGGTTTCTGGTTTGAGAGATCTTGAAAGGACCTCATTCCCTGCTTCGCACTTCCTAAAAATCAAGTATTCCATGTTTCTCAAGTTGTATCTCCATAAAGACCACTGTGTTTTGAAAATCTGGCCATGTTCTCAGACATCGTAAACCAGGCCATTTAATTTTCTTAATAAAAGACAAAGCTAATTCAATTTATTAAACTATGTAAGTGATCAAAATAGCAAAACATTTGCAAATATCAAATTCACCTGGGAACAATGGTTTCTTTATGTTTCACTGAGCTTTTGTGTGCTTTTCTCATTCAAAGAACAATTTGTATAATAATCCTTGGAAATTTGTTGCATATGGGTCCTTAATAGCTGATAATTCAAAAAGTGTCTGTCTGACAGCGCTATCAGCAGCACTTGATAGCTCTACAAATGTCTTCTTAGAAACTGTCAAAGTGTCAGAAATTAATTAAATGTTAGCTTATGTGACTCAGAGTGAAGGGGAAAAAATCAATGCTAAATGCAGCACCAGTTTTTTTCTTTTCTTCTGTTGCCCTTTGATAATGCAAAACTCTCTAGAGAAGGCAGAAACATGCACAAAATGCAGGATAGAAAAAAAAAAGCAGGAACGTGGAAAAATATTTTAAAAGAATAAAAGGAGTGGAATGATTTGATATGTGCAAGATCAGCCCTTTGGTCCTATTTTGGCTCCTTCTGAACTCTGACTGCAGTTCACAAAACAGAACTGTGCTTCATGGAGAGAAGGCCAGAGACCAGGGTGAGTGATGTACCCAGGAATTCCAGCCCTGCTTGTTTTACAGGCCATTGCAACTCACTGGTGAAGTTGGAGGAACCACATACAGCTAACCTTTCATGTTCACTTATTTGGCATTTACTTGATGGGGGTCAGGGAGGGTATAGAAGGCCCTGGACAAAGTGAGTGAAAATTGTTTCCTGTTTCCTTCTGCAGTTTCTGCATTATTTTTTTTTTTTTTAAGTTGACCTGCTTTTACAGCAATAATTTTTGTCTTTCATGTAGGTGATCATCATAAGGAAAGTTGAAAGATTATGTTTGAACACTGTACAAATGAAAAGGTTTGGTGTTTCTCTTTTTAAAAAAAAGGTTTCTTTTGGGAAAATTAAAAACAAAAAAGTTCCAAATATTTTGCATTAAATAGGGAAATTAAAACACAGTGTAATTTGTGATCATGCAATTAAAGGCTGTATCTAGTACATATCCATATGGTACAAAACTACAACTACATGGACAACCCTGTTAATTCCTAACTTTTGAGAGTTTGAGTTTTCAGTACTAAAAATAATCTTAATTTCTCCAGACACAGAACTGGCATCATTTGGAGGCATTACGGTGGCCATTAGGGTGTCTTGTGAGTCTTTCAGTACTGCTTTAAGGAGCACTTTATATTTTACTGCTGACAGTTTCTCAGTAAAGAAGTAAGAACCACTTCAAAAAGCTGACTAGAAAAGAAAGTGCTTTTTACTGTGTTTTCCAGGCACCTCCATTTTCATAGGGAAGGCAGAAAGAAGGGATCATAAATACAGAGAAAAGGTAGTACAGATAGCACTTGCCGTGCCCTGTCCTTGTGGGATCTTGCTGTTTCACTATCCCTGTACACGATGGCCAGAGGCAAAACAGAGTCTCAGTTTTACCTGAGACTTTGGATGCAGATGTGGATAGTGTCCTGAAATGGAACAAATTCCTTTGTGAATTAACTGCAGTAAAGCCACTTTAATTCCCACACAGAGGCCACTCAGATTTTTAGTGTGGCTGAGTTAATCCAGATATGGATTTAGTGAAAGGTAAAGGGCAGGGCAGAGCAGCAAGGTTGCAGCCCTGTGTTTGATGCCAGCAGGGCAGCAACATGCCTGCATCTCACAGAGCCTCTCTGCTGCTCTGCCCTTCCCTTGGATCCCCTGAACACCCAGGTCTCTGCTCATCCCCTTTACGTTAATTTGCTTGAGTGTCCCTGGTCAAGCATGGCCTGACTGGGAAGCAGTCTGCCATCCAGAGGAAAATAGCCTCTCTCAACAGGTCCCCATGCTTTTCAGGTGTCTTTCAGCAGCTGGAGGAAATCTGCTGTCTTTCCCCTGCTGGAAATGATGGGAAAAGGGAGCCAGGATAGAGGCATAGCGAGAGATTTTTCTCTCCTTTGTAGTTAACTCCCTGTTCTTTTCAGAGAGCAAACTGAAAAATATGTTTGTTTGCAATGCCGGTATTTCTCCTTGGCTCCTAATGATTGATCATCTAATTACACTTGTGGCAAACAAGCATGACACCTCCTTGGCAAATGTGTAATGTTCACAACTGGCAGCAGCAAAACTGTTTGTCTTTCTGGCAAGATCTGAAACATGAAATGTGTATTAAGCAGGGATAGATGTACCAGACAGCTCACTGGGAAGCAGTGGGAGAAAGGCTCTGGCAGAAACTCATACCTACAGCTCACCTGCGTTTGAATAGTTCCTGGGGCTGCCCTCTGCTCTTCTTAGTCCTGTGCTAGGTCAGAGATGCCCTGAGTCGGGGCAAAAGCTTTTTTTTTCCTCTCAGAAATAACAAAGGTATAACACTCTTTTTGTTTTTTACTCTTCTTAGAAACACACTCAGAGACAAAATATTCACAGGCTTGATGCTGAGCTCACATCAGTGTCTAGCAGACCCTCTGATGCATGTCATTGAAGCATCTGGTTTCTGTTTGGTAAAGATCTGTGGCCTTCAGAGCTAATCTGGGCTGCTAATCTTGGGACTGCTGGTTGCCAGAGTACCTCAGTGACTGAACTCTCTGTAGACCTACTGGGAAAACAACAGCAAAAGCCACCAGCGACAATATTCGGATGGCAGATCCACAGTTTCCACAGCAGCCTCGGAACAGTCTCTCCCTCCCTTTCCCGAGGTATTTCTTGCGTGCAATTCTTGCCAGATCGCGTATTTCCTTCTAATTGCTTCTACCCAGATGTACCCATCAGGTTACTGAAAGTCTAGCCTGGACTGTGTGAGAGGTGTTCAGAGGCAGATTTGCTCAAAACGCTTTTCTGTTTCACAGAAATCAATGTCGAAGTGAAATTTGCACAGTACACTGCTTCCCTGACTGTTGTCATTTTCCTCTGAAATGTTGGAACCAATGGGCCACAGGAAAGCTGTCAAACTGACATCCTTTCTGTCCTGAAGATGCTTCTTGATGTTGTTTACTGGCTCCACTGAGAATGCAACTGAGGCATTCCGGTCAAGGGAAATAACATATTCTTTGGGGATGCAGAGGGGATGGAAGAGAAAGAGAAGTGTTTTGTGTGTTTGAGGAGTTTCCCTGTTCAGGAGCACTGTGCAAAGCGAAGGAGCTTCTGGAGTAGTTTCACTATTTTTTGCATGTAAACCCAGAATTTATAATCCGTGCTGTGAATTCCTGGTTGTGGTTCACTGGAGAGCAAGGAAAGTGTGTAACAGCTAGCAGTAAGAACCTCTTCCCATCCAGTTCCACACAGGGGACAGTGTCTGCAGACACTGAGGAGGAGGAGGAGGAAAGTCCAGGAATTTGAAAAAGATTGTGAATTCCATCTTGGCCTGAGAACCATAGTACCTACTGCCACTGCTAGAGCTGATGAAAAATCCCGGCCACCTGCCTTGGCATCTGACACTCCAGGATCAGCCAATGCACTGAACACAATGAGCGAAGCCTTAGTGGCTTTAAATAAACCTGACTCTCCCAGGCACTGAGTAGTACATGCAAATGCAGCAGGGATTTGACAGTCATGACTGATGAGGTCCTGGCAGTAATTACATTTGGAGCAGTTTTGAGCACTGACTGTATCTCTTCAGAAGGCGGTACTGGGCAAACGTAACTTTCTACACTCCCTGTGTTCTCTTAGGGGTAAGTCTCTAGTAATAAGTAGATTACACAAGCAGTGGGCTTAGCTACCTCTGCACCTAGAGGTACAGAAATTAGAGACAGATCAGGACAAGGCTGGGGTTTGGGGGGGGCTGAATTCTAACCCCAGCACTGTGCAACCTTCATATTTATCCAATACAGCAGTCCTTCCTGGCAAAAGCCTCTTCTAAAGCTTCCTCCTCTCCTGCCTTTCTACATGGCCCCCTGTTCTTCAGATCCTTTGTTATTCGAAATACAAGTGCAAGGCATTTTAACCACAGTTATTGCTCACTTCTGATTCAGAAACATTTCTGCATTTCGCTTGGTCTTGCGTAATATCTAATTGGATCTTCATACTAGAAAGCGTGCCTATGTCCCCCTGGAGTGTGTTGTAAAGCACCTAATCTAAGCACTTCCTCCTGTAAGTGCTCAAAAGTGCTATTAGCATGGGGTTTGGATATAATACACTCCTGCCACATAGGCCTTTGAGTCACCGACTTCAATCGTTCTCGCTGATGCCACAATATTTTCTATTCACGGCGCTTTACTTCTCAATAATTGCATTGTTCAGAGCTCTCTGCACTAATTCTGTAATGTGAATCACCACCTCCCTAACAGCAGCACAGGGACAGAGGGTGAGGAGAAGCACAGCAGCCTGAGCTCCGTTCTCTGCAGTGCAGAGTGAGTTTTCCTTCCTGGGGGACTTGGTGCAGGATGATCTTATTGTAATAGCCTTGTAACTCAAGAACTGCAAGGCTGACTCCAGGTTTTAAAGCAGATGCTCTGAGGCTTTTGACCTCAAGAAATCACTTATTTCTCACTTCTCCATATGTGGTATTAGTGCATTAATCATCCCTCTTTCCCTGTGATGCCACAAATTTTTGCCTGAGTTTGAGATCACATTGCAGGGAGGAAAGAGAAGAAGTTTTTCTTTTTCTCAGAGCACTTGTCCATTATCCCTGGGCACAGTGCTGATGGAGCAAAATGTTTCCTGGGACTGCTACGGTATAGGCAGAAAGGGCACAAAGGGAAGAGAACGTGTTACTGCCCTCCCTATTGAAAACCAGTGCACACATTAGTCTGGACCATTTGGAGAAGGATGTTCTGAGCTGAATTTCACTGGGAATTGACTGTCTCTTGCTTTCACATCCTTTAGAAATCTCACCCGTAATTAGAGGCTTGCCAGGGTTTTTTGCAAGTCCTAATGGAAGGGAAGAATTCAGTGATATCTTCCCTAGAGGTGGAGAAATGCACGCTTAACTTGCTTTAGCGTGTCTTTCTGCTAATAAAGAGCAGATTCCATTTTAAAAAGGCCTTCTCTTTATTCAAGACCTGCAGCTTGTCATAGGCTTTTATCAGAAATTACTTGGAATTTTCCCACTTTAACATTTTCTCATTCTAACATGTTAAACAGTCAAAACTAGTAACTTTTGCAAGGAAAAGTTGTAGTGGGTTGGGTTGTTTGTTGTTTTTTTTTTCATAAATGCACCTTTCAGGATCTATCAGTATTTCAAATCTGTTAAAACGTCTCATATCAAAATGAGAAAAAAAAATTAAAAATATACAGTAACTGTCTACTCTGAAATTTTAGTTAAATTATGGCCTTTTCTTTGAAAAGATCTAACTTAAAGAATTTTGATTAGCCAACTTTGGAATATATTTTGCAAACATTTATAGAAAATTCAGAACCATTTCCCCCTCACATCATGTAGATGGCCTTCTAGCAGCCATTAGAGCCCGTGGTCTCACTGCTAGCCCTCCTCAACGGAGACTGGACACACGCACAGTCAGTCATTTCAACCATCGAAGGGCAGTTTACATCACAATAGACCAGTTTTCCTTCCAGAATGGAAGCAGGTATGAATAGTTTCTTCTAGCAATAATCTCCTTCCAGAAAACCCCATCGCTCCCTCTACCCACCTGTAATTCAGAGGAGAGATTTGACTCCTGCCTGGCAGGCTGCTGGAGCAGAGCCATTGATTCCTAGTGCTCTTTAAGAATATGTGGGTACAGGACGAGCTTTCATCTTTTGAGCATTTGGCAGATTAAGCATTTTGAAACCTGGAGCTACTCCAAACACAGCCCACTTGAACAGTTCTCAGCTTGGTGGAAAGGATGGGCAGACAAGGATTATTATTTGTTTTAATAATTTCTGACTGTATGTGCTTTCAATTTTGGACACCCAAACAGAAATATTACATGGATCTCAATTTTTGGTGTTTAAAGGTAAATAATTTATTTATTAAAAAACAAAGACCCCTTCCAAAGTCTTATGTTGGGCTCGTTTGAAAACAAATAGTGGAAACAATCAGCTCTTGCACTGCAGGATCTAATGAAGTCTGTAACAGCTGCAGCTAAGGTTGTGAATTAATAGCGAAGGTATTGCCTATCACTTCACTCCTGCGTTCTCACATGGAGATGGCAGCTGTCAGAGGCAGGACTTCTCACTAGAAAGACACTGGTTCTCATTAAGTATTGCATTGCTATAGACCTAACATCCTCTTCTGTAGAGAAGCCTATTTTTTTCTTAATTCTTTTATATGTATCCTAATGCCAAATTTCTCTGACTAATCTAATAAATTCCCAGTCTTATGATACCGGTGATCTATCTTCTTTTAGATTTTGTTGTGTACTTGAGATCATACACCACTGTCTGCAAATAACCCTTAATCAGTAGTAGAGCTAATTGTATTATTTTTGAGGAATTCTCTTCACTCCCCATCCCATCCCCAGTAGTTATATTACAAAGGAAGCTGAAATTTGAACAAAACGTTTACTTTTAAGTACTGTTTACAATGTGGCAAACATTTAAAGATTTTTAAAAATTAATTGGTTTTATCTGTTCAACATTCTCTGTACATTTTGGTGCTTGGCATTTGAAGCATGTAACTTAATTTGATTGCAGAAATAGATTGTGTTAATTCCTTAGTTGAATAAACCTTTTTCCCCCCTCCAGTCAGGATTCCTGTGTTTATGTAGCACCTAGCACAAAGATGTTTTAGCTCTGAGTCCTTCAGCCATACTTTATTAAAAGTAAATAATAATAATTCTGATTGAGGAGATCAAATATTTGCCTTCCACTTATGTCATCTAACATTCATTTAACACCTGCTGTTTTCATTGCCACTCCCATCACTAAGCTTGTTTGCACAAACGTGTGCCAAGTAAATTCCAGAGGAAAGCAGAGTCTTCCCCTTCCCCCTTCCCCCTTCCCCC